>NC_092464.1:3936912-4243088 GCF_047495875.1 Pithys albifrons albifrons
TTGTCTTCAGCCTCTGTTCTATCCCAGCTGCTTTTAGTGCTTTTTAGGGATGTGGGTGCTAAAAATAAAGACCCCTCCAGCAGGGATGGACTGAAATGCCATTTAATCCATTTTTGTCTGTGTTTTAAAGTGCTTTGTGCTCACCACACTTAAGTCACAGTTGGGATTTTACTTGGTAGAAAAAGGAATATCTTTTTCTTTGGAATTTCCGTGAGCAAAATGATTTTTGAGCAAGGAAAAGAAGACAATTTTACATTTTAAACACAAGAAAAATTCTGTACCATTTTCATCCAGACTTATTGCAACGTTCAAAACATTATTTATATTAATGTAAGGTTTAAAATAATATACATTGTGCATAAAATGGATACAGTGTATAAATACAGATTTAAAAAAGGGCCACAAGGTAACAGTTAAAATGAAACATAAATATTTTGACACTTTTCTCTTTGCCTTTCACTTTTGGTCAAGTCTGTGTCACTCCAGGTTTGGCTTTGATTCAAATGTCCCTCTTTTGATGAGAAGTGTTTTCCTGGATCTTTTCCATGACTCTCAGAGCCATCTTTGGACAGGAAAAGTCAAGATTTTCCATTAGTTGAGCATTTATTTATTCAGGTGTGTGTCTGGAGAAGGGTTTGTGTGTCTGGAGAAGGGTTTGTGTGTCTGGAGAAGGGTTTGTGTGTCTGGAGAAGGTTCAGTGTGTCTGGAGAAGGTTCAGTGTGTCTGGAGAAGGTTTTGTGTGTCTGGAGAAGGTTCAGTGTGTCTGGAGAAGGTTCTGTGTGTCTGGAGAAGGGTTTGTGTGTCTGGAGAAGGTTTTGTGTGTCTGGAGAAGGTTTTGTGTGTCTGGAGAAGGGTTTGTGTGTCTGGAGAAGGTTCAGTGTGTCTGGAGAAGGTTTTGTGTGTCTGGAGAAGGTTCAGTGTGTCTGGAGAAGGGTTTGTGTGTCTGGAGAAGGTTAAGTGTGTCTGGAGAAGGGTTTGTGTGTCTGGAGAAGGGTTTGTGTGTCTGGAGAAGGTTCAGTGTGTCTGGAGAAGGTTCAGTGTGTCTGGAGAAGGGTTTGTGTGTCTGGAGAAGGGTTTGTGTGTCTGGAGAAGGTTTTGTGTGTCTGGAGAAGGTTCAGTGTGTCTGGAGAAGGGTGTGTGTGTCTGGAGAAGGTTCAGTGTGTCTGGAGAAGGTTCAGTGTGTCTGGAGAAGGGTTTGTGTGTCTGGAGAAGGTTCAGTGTGTCTGGAGAAGGGTTTGTGTGTCTGGAGAAGGTTTTGTGTGTCTGGAGAAGGGTTTGTGTGTCTGGAGAAGGTTCAGTGTGTCTGGAGAAGGTTTTGTGTGTCTGGAGAAGGGTTTGTGTGTCTGGAGAAGGTTCAGTGTGTCTGGAGAAGGTTCAGTGTGTCTGGAGAAGATTTTGTGTGTCTGGAGAAGGGTTTGTGTGTCTGGAGAAGGTTCAGTGTGTCTGGAGAAGGTTCAGTGTGTCTGGAGAAGGTTTTGTGTGTCTGGAGAAGGGTTTGTGTGTCTGGAGAAGGTTCAGTGTGTCTGGAGAAGGTTCAGTGTGTCTGGAGAAGGTTTTGTGTGTCTGGAGAAGGGTTTGTGTGTCTGGAGAAGGTTCAGTGTGTCTGGAGAAGGTTTTGTGTGTCTGGAGAAGGTTTTGTGTATCTGGAGAAGGTTCAGTGTGTCTGGAGAAGGGTTTGTGTGTCTGGAGAAGGTTCAGTGTGTCTGGAGAAGGTTCAGTGTGTCTGGAGAAGGGTTTGTGTGTCTGGAGAAGGTTTTGTGTGTCTGGAGAAGGTTCAGTGTGTCTGGAGAAGGGTTTGTGTGTCTGGAGAAGGGTTTGTGTGTCTGGAGAAGGTTCAGTGTGTCTGGAGAAGGTTCAGTGTGTCTGGAGAAGGGTTTGTGTGTCTGGAGAAGGTTTTGTGTGTCTGGAGAAGGTTCAGTGTGTCTGGAGAAGGGTTTGTGTGTCTGGAGAAGGGTTTGTGTGTCTGGAGAAGGTTCAGTGTGTCTGGAGAAGGTTCAGTGTGTCTGGAGAAGGGTTTGTGTGTCTGGAGAAGGTTCAGTGTGTCTGGAGAAGGTTTTGTGTGTCTGGAGAAGGTTCAGTGTGTCTGGAGAAGGTTCTGTGTGTCTGGAGAAGGGTTTGTGTGTCTGGAGAAGGTTTTGTGTGTCTGGAGAAGGTTTTGTGTGTCTGGAGAAGGGTTTGTGTGTCTGGAGAAGGTTCAGTGTGTCTGGAGAAGGTTTTGTGTGTCTGGAGAAGGTTCAGTGTGTCTGGAGAAGGGTTTGTGTGTCTGGAGAAGGTTAAGTGTGTCTGGAGAAGGGTTTGTGTGTCTGGAGAAGGGTTTGTGTGTCTGGAGAAGGGTTTGTGTGTCTGGAGAAGGTTCAGTGTGTCTGGAGAAGGGTTTGTGTGTCTGGAGAAGGGTTTGTGTGTCTGGAGAAGGTTTTGTGTGTCTGGAGAAGGTTCAGTGTGTCTGGAGAAGGGTGTGTGTGTCTGGAGAAGGTTCAGTGTGTCTGGAGAAGGTTCAGTGTGTCTGGAGAAGGGTTTGTGTGTCTGGAGAAGGTTCAGTGTGTCTGGAGAAGGGTTTGTGTGTCTGGAGAAGGTTTTGTGTGTCTGGAGAAGGTTTTGTGTGTCTGGAGAAGGTTTTGTGTGTCTGGAGAAGGTTCAGTGTGTCTGGAGAAGGGTTTGTGTGTCTGGAGAAGGGTTTGTGTGTCTGGAGAAGGTTCAGTGTGTCTGGAGAAGGTTTTGTGTGTCTGGAGAAGGGTTTGTGTGTCTGGAGAAGGTACAGTGTGTCTAGAGAAGGTTTTGTGTGTCTGGAGAAGGTTCAGTGTGTCTGGAGAAGGGTTTGTGTGTCTGGAGAAGGTTCAGTGTGTCTGGAGAAGGTTCAGTGTGTCTGGAGAAGGTTTTGTGTGTCTGGAGAAGGGTTTGTGTGTCTGGAGAAGGTTCAGTGTGTCTGGAGAAGGGTTTGTGTGTCTGGAGAAGGTTTTGTGTATCTGGAGAAGGTTCAGTGTGTCTGGAGAAGGGTTTGTGTGTCTGGAGAAGGGTTTGTGTGTCTGGAGAAGGTTCAGTGTGTCTGGAGAAGGTTCAGTGTGTCTGGAGAAGGGTTTGTGTGTCTGGAGAAGGGTTTGTGTGTCTGGAGAAGGTTTTGTGTGTCTGGAGAAGGTTCAGTGTGTCTGGAGAAGGTTCAGTGTGTCTGGAGAAGGGTTTGTGTGTCTGGAGAAGGGTTTGTGTGTCTGGAGAAGGTTCAGTGTGTCTGGAGAAGGGTTTGTGTGTCTGGAGAAGGGTTTGTGTGTCTGGAGAAGGTTTTGTGTGTCTGGAGAAGGGTTTGTGTGTCTGGAGAAGGGTTTGTGTGTCTGGAGAGATTTTGTGTGTCTGGAGAAGGGTTTGTGTGTCTGGAGAAGGTTCAGTGTGTCTGGAGAAGGTTCAGTGTGTCTGGAGAAGGGTTTGTGTGTCTGGAGAAGGGTTTGTGTGTCTGGAGAAGGGTTTGTGTGTCTGGAGAAGGTTCAGTGTGTCTGGAGAAGGGTTTGTGTGTCTGGAGAAGGGTTTGTGTGTCTGGAGAAGGGTTTGTGTGTCTGGAGAAGGTTCAGTGTGTCTGGAGAAGGTTTTGTGTGTCTGGAGAAGGGTTTGTGTGTCTGGAGAAGGTTCAGTGTGTCTGGAGAAGGTTTTGTGTGTCTGGAGAAGGTTTTGTGTATCTGGAGAAGGTTCAGTGTGTCTGGAGAAGGGTTTGTGTGTCTGGAGAAGATTTTGTGTGTCTGGAGAGATTTTGTGTGTCTGGAGAAGGGTTTGTGTGTCTGGAGAAGGTTCAGTGTGTCTGGAGAAGGTTCAGTGTGTCTGGAGAAGGGTTTGTGTGTCTGGAGAAGGTTCAGTGTGTCTGGAGAAGGTTCAGTGTGTCTGGAGAAGGGTTTGTGTGTCTGGAGAAGGGTTTGTGTGTCTGGAGAAGGTTTTGTGTGTCTGGAGAAGGTTCAGTGTGTCTGGAGAAGGTTCAGTGTGTCTGGAGAAGGGTTTGTGTGTCTGGAGAAGGGTTTGTGTGTCTGGAGAAGGTTCAGTGTGTCTGGAGAAGGTTTTGTGTGTCTGGAGAAGGGTTTGTGTGTCTGGAGAAGGTTCAGTGTGTCTGGAGAAGGTTTTGTGTGTCTGGAGAAGGTTTTGTGTGTCTGGAGAAGGTTCAGTGTGTCTGGAGAAGGTTTTGTGTGTCTGGAGAAGGGTTTGTGTGTCTGGAGAAGGTTCAGTGTGTCTGGAGAAGGTTCAGTGTGTCTGGAGATGGTTTTGTGTGTCTGGAGAAGGGTTTGTGTGTCTGGAGAAGGTTCAGTGTGTCTGGAGAAGGTTTTGTGTGTCTGGAGAAGGTTTTGTGTATCTGGAGAAGGTTCAGTGTGTCTGGAGAAGGGTTTGTGTGTCTGGAGAAGATTTTGTGTGTCTGGAGAAGGTTCAGTGTGTCTGGAGTAGGGTTTGTGTGTCTGGAGAAGGTTCAGTGTGTCTGGAGAAGGTTCAGTGTGTCTGGAGAAGGGTTTGTGTGTCTGGAGAAGGGTTTGTGTGTCTGGAGAAGGTTCAGTGTGTCTGGAGAAGGTTCAGTGTGTCTGGAGAAGGGTTTGTGTGTCTGGAGAATGTTCAGTGTGTCTGGAGAAGGTTTTGTGTGTCTGGAGAAGGTTCAGTGTGTCTGGAGAAGGTTTTGTGTGTCTGGAGAGGGTTCAGTGTGTCTGGAGAAGGGTTTGTGTGTCTGGAGAAGGTTCAGTGTGTCTAGAGAAGGTTTTGTGTGTCTGGAGAAGGTTCAGTGTGTCTGGAGAAGGGTTTGTGTGTCTGGAGAAGGGTTTGTGTGTCTGGAGAAGGTTCAGTGTGTCTGGAGAAGGTTTTGTGTGTCTGGAGAAGGTTCTACCTGGTCCCTTCTCAGATCTCTCTGTCCTTTGGGCTCCTCCCACCATCCCTGTCCCCTCCCTGCACTGATGGTCTGTACAGCACATCCCAACTTTCCAGACTAAGCAGAAAATTAGATATTCTGAGAGGGTTTTTTTTATATTTACACAAATTCCATGAAGCCCAGCTTTGTGAGCAATCAATTAGGAAATCTGAATAACAAAGAAAGTGGCTAAAAATATAACAGAAGGTGTTTAACTCCCCCAAATGAATTCCCTTGGCTTTTCAAGGGGTGTCTCTTCCTCTCCTGTGCTTGAAATGGCCAAGGTATATAATTTGTCAGGTGACTGAATAAAAGGGGAATTAATTCCATCCTTACAGTTCACTTTCCAAGTATTTCCTCAGCTGCAGGGATGGTGATGGGTTTTTTTTTTATTATTTTTTAATTTATTTTTCCTTGGCTTTGCATTTTAAGGTGGGTTTTTTAAGTATTTCTTTTTTATTTTTTTCCCCTAAGATGAGATACAATTTTTCTTCACTTGTGAAGGCTCATCTTCTCTTGGAATGTAAAATACCACGAGCCAATAAAATGCATGAAAAATGGTGTGGTGGTTTTGACAGCGAGCCAAGGGCACTGCAGAGAAGAGTTCTCTTCATCTCTTACCTTTCCAGTTTTGTGTTGGGTTATTGAAGTTCTCAGCATGATTTATTTTACTATTTCCTGTGGGTTTCCTACGCAGAAATTATAGATTATGGGAGAGCAAAAAGTGACCGGCTCTCATCCTGTATCAAATGGTGAAATCCATTTTTGCAGTGACAGGAAAAGGAGTAATGGGCACAAACTGAAAGAGGGGAAATTCAGATTTTAGGAGGAAATTCTTCCCTGTGACATTGGGATGCCCTGCCACAGGTTGCCCAGAGAAGCTGGCACAAGTTGTCCCAGATCCCTGGAAGTGTCCAAGGCTGGACAGGGCTTGGAGCAACCTGGGGCAGTGGAAGGTGTCCCTGCCCAAGGCAGGGGGTGGGACAAAATGATCCTGAAAGTCCCTTCCAACTCCTTAACATTCTAGGATTCCATGACTGATTTTCAGTGGATGGCAAACAAACCCTTCACTTGACCTTGAAGAACATGTCTGACCAAGAAGATCATCTCTGTTGAGCTTTATGAGTCCTTTCAAAGTGTTCCATTCTACTCCTTTATGTGTTTTTCTCCATAACATCCCTTTCTGATCTTCCTTTTCTGATGCCCTGAGAAATGAGAGTGGTTTTCTCAACAGCCAGGACTCTGCTCTTGAAGGATGGGCCACCAGATGAAGCTCCAGCTCCTACCCAAGCTGTCTGCAAGGTCTTTGTTTGTCATCACACCCTAATCCAAATCATGTCAGATTTGTGGATCTACAGCAACTTCAGTTGGGACAATTTGTAAGATCTTAAAATAAATTCATGTTAAAGGAAATTTGTTTTAATCTCTCGTGTTTACTCGAGTGGAAATGGATCAAAAGGACCCCAAGAGTTTGAATTTTTAATAATCACACACAGATCTGCAAAATTAGAACAGAAATTCAAAGAAGTCGACTCTGTCAACAAGAATTTGTCCTTACTGGAAGAAAAATTCAATAATTTGGCAATAGGGTTTGTTGCATTTTAAGCTTTTCTCAGTCCTTGTGTTTTCCTTTTGACCACTTTATTGCCTGAAAATATTGAAATGAATAACCAAACACATTCTGAACTGTTTTCTGCAGGGACAGGATGATACAAGTTTGCTGTAACACAATAAAAACATGTATCTACTTATTCATTTTTTATTATTTTCAAGAATGCTGATAATCATTGTTGGAATAAGTCACATGGGACAAAAAAAATAAATAAAATACTTGAATTTTTGGTATGTAACAAGCATTGCTTCCCAAACTGCTCACTATTAATTTTGTTTTGATATTTCCATGCTGGGTTTTAAGTTTTGTTTAGAAAGTGGGTCCTGCTGGAGGATTTTCCTCCTGTTATCCCTGAGTGAGATTCATCCCACTCAGCTACAAACACCTGAAAGTCTGTGGGTGTTGGAAAGTTGAGCTTTCCAAGTAAAATTTCCAACTGAATCACACAGAATTGCTGAGTTTGACAGGGATTTCTGGTGGTCATTTAGTCCCAGCCCACTGCCCTGCTCTGATCAGAGCCTGAGCTGGAGCAGAACCATGTCCAGCTTGCTTTGAACATGTCCAAGGATGGAGCTCCACAGCACCCTTGGGTAACCTCTTCTACTCTTCAGTCACACTATTGGTGAGTTTTCTTGTGCTTAAACTGCATTTCCTGTCTTTCAGTTGCTGTCCTTTATGTCTTCTCCTCTCACTGGACACTACTGAGGAGACATTTGCTCTGTTTTTATTCCCCCCTGAGCCTTCACTTCTCCAGGCTGAGCTGTCCCAGCTCTCTCAGCCTGTCCATGTAGGACAAACATTCCCATCCCTTTACCATCTTTGTGGTCCTTCGCTGGTCTCACTCCAGTATGTCCCTGTCTCTCTTGTACTGGGTGCCCAGCACTGGCCCCAGCACTGGCCCCAGCACTGGCCCCAGCACTCCAGATGTGTCTCACCAGAGCTGAGCTGAGGGCAGATGTTACCCAGAGAAGCTGTGGATGCTCCACCCCTGGAAGGATTCAAGATCAGTTTGGATGGGGCTTGGAACAACCTGCTCTAGTGGAAGGTGTCCCTGCCCATGACAAAGAGGTTGGAATGAGATCATTTAAGGTCCCTTCCATCCCAAACCATCCTATGATTCTATGAAGGACACCTCCCTTGACCTGCTGGCCATGTTTCTACTGTCCTTCAAGATGTTTCCTTGCCACAAAGATACATCAGGCTTGTGGTCAACTCACTGTCCCTGAGGACTCCACAAGATTTTCCTGCCAAGCTACTTTTCAACCCTATGACCTCTGGCCCTTCCTCTTGTGTGGAGTTATTCCTCTTTAAGGATTTAATTGGACTAGAGAGAGCTTGCTTAGATTGAATACTGAAATATTAAAACACTGCAAGATGAATCACTCTCATGGCAGTGCACCTGCACCTAATTCCTCTTGCCTTTAATTATTCCAACAGGAAACAAGGGCTTATACACCTCACAAGGGCTGGAACTAATCAGTCTGCTGGAAATGATAAAGAATATGCATGAAGACAAAAATACCTAAGCATTGATCCTTCCCACAGAAAGCAGATTATCCCTTTTCTGTTCCTCAGAACTCCCTGAGTGTAAAGAGCAGCCTGTTCCAGCCCATTTCATACAATCTCAGCCTCACTTTGGAGGCTACAGTTTGCTTCAGACTTTTTTAATCTTTGTTCCAGTCTGCAGATTGAGTGGATCATCCCTGAATTCAAATCTAAGGAGGGACAAGAAGCTCTGTGGGACTGACTCACCCTCCCACTGCCTTCATCATTTAATGCAGCACTTAAAAAGTGACTTAGACTACCAGAAATTCTGAGTCTCCTCAGTGGATTGACCAGCAGGAGCTATTCTGTTTCTAGGGTAGTTTTTTCATGACAACAGTTCATTCCATTAAAAAAAATACTGTGTGCTTAAGCCACTTTGCTTTACCAAGTGCAGAGACACACCCCTTTACTTTATTCTTCGTGCTCCAATGACTCTCACCTTTCAAAGTTTCTCTCATTTGCTTCAGTGAAAAGCAGAGCATTGTTCCCAACAGCACATAATGCACCAACACTGCACAGGAGTAGAAAATATTGCCCAAGAGCAGGATGGAGAATGGCACATAATGGCTCTCCTTCTTTTCAGGTGTTTTCTTTGTGGGATCCAAGCCAACATTTGACACCTGGGGCAAACTGAGTGACAATTCACTCGTTGTGTGACCCCACAGAAACAGAAGGAACTCCCTGTGGAAGATGTTCTGCCCCAGGAGAGCAGAGACAAAGCTATTTTGACCTGTGAAACTGTGCAAGAGCACATCCTGCTGGGCAGGATTTGGGCAGGCAGAGGCTTCAGGTTGAGGGACAGATCCTTTATCTGGGACTGTTTGGGATTAGTTCTCCTCCTTGGCAGTTTCTTGTAGTCCATTCAGTGACCTTTGGCTGCAACCAAGGACTGTTGCATCTGATGGAGGTTCACCCTTGTGTGAGGGGGAAGCCATTCCCCTGTTCCATCATGAGTGTGCAAACCTCTCTGTGCTGCAGACAGAGAAAGCAATTTTTTTTTTTTTTCACATTTCAGGCTACATTGTTCCTTTCCCTCATAGGTGAGTTTACTATCACTGTTATCTCCTCCTTTTTGTAGGAAACCTTCAACCTGGGCCCTGGAAGGCACTGCCCTGGGATGTGCTTTGAGGGTGGTGCTGGACCAACCATCTTCAGAGGTCCCTTTAAATCTAAATTGGTCTATTTTTATGATTTGAAGGCAAGATAAAAATATAAGAGATGTAAATCCAGATAGTAATTCATACCAGGTGCTGTGTGGGTTCCAAGGTTCTAATATTCAGGTCAAAGTGAGTAATGGGTCAATCCCCCAACATGTAGGAGGTCACAGCAAAGGGGAAGGGACAGGAGAGTGGTACAAGCTCTGGATGGAACCTTGTCAAGCTTCCCTGGTGAAGGACCCCTCACATGGATCCATTTCTGTGGCACTGGGGGCTAGAGCTGCTCTTTGCCACTGGAAATGCTGCTCACTTGGTGAACACATCCATGTTTCATCCTGGTTTGCATCACCACAAGACAACACAGAAGGTTCAGAATAATTTGCCATTTTGCACTTACAATCTGTTATTCCCATAAGCTTTTTTATGTTATCCCAGAATCCCAGAATGTCTGGAAGAGCCAAGATCACCTCATTCCAACCCCCTGCCATGGGCAGGGACACCTCCCACCACTCCAGGCTGCTCCAAGCCCTGTCCAGCTTGGCCTTGGACACTTCCAGGGATGGGGCAGCCACAGCTTCTCTGGGCAACTTGTTCTGATGCCTCATCACCTTCACAGCAAAGAATTTCTTCCAACATCTAATCTAAATTTCTCCTCTCTCAGTTTAAAATCATCGCTCCTTGTCCTGTCACCTGCTCATGTAAAATGTTGCTCTCTCTCCCTTTTTATAGGTCTTTTTTAGGTACTGGAAGAGGTTCCAAGGTCTCCCCAGAGCCTTCTCTTCTCCAGGCTGAACAACCCTGTCTGTCTCAGGCTGTCTATTAAAATGGGTTTTATTAAAACATCAGTTCTCTCAGCCTGGCTTTAAAACCAGCTTCATTTCTTCCAAGCTAAAACAGATTTTTTGTTTTTATAGCACATCTACTTGGCGTGACTGACATCAAAACAGCACTCAATAGGAAAAAAAAAGAAACAGTTTTTAAGGCTCTATTAGCAATCAACAATAAAATTCTTCCCTGACTTTATTCTGGAAAGTATCAGAATAGATTCTACATTCAGGTCTACTGTCCTTTGCCCTCTGAAATGCTTCCCTGGCACCAATATCTGTATGGCAACATCTCTGCATGTGCTGACAAAGGGGCACAGAGCAGGAAGTTTTTCCTTGCACAGGAGATGAAGACGAGAAATGCAGAGTAGAAAACCCCTTTGTTGCTTCCCCTCTGAATATATTTTGATCCAAGCTGCCCTACTTCATTTATTGAGCCTCTTCTCTTGATCTCTGTCAGAGCAGGATATTGCTCCAGGCAGCCTCTCACTCCTTGTGCACAGAAGGGAATAGTTTGATTTACTTTGCCAGATTTCCTGTCAGTTCTCTGACCCCCTTAAACTTCACAAACTTAAAGTAACTCCAGTTTTGGGCTGCACTTAAAGTGGCAAACTGAGCAAAAAAACTGGTGAATTTTATGCTGTTCAGGTCTCAGGTAGGACTGAAAACTATGCTGCCACCAATTCAATTTTCTCTATGCACCCATTCCTAAATTCCTGCTATGAAAGGTAAGTGATATAGTGGGAGAAGTGTGAAATAAAAAGGGATAATTCTTAAAAGTGTATTTGCTCTTCTGTGACCATAATTCTTGCATCCCATGGTTTTCTGCTGGTCTTTGTGTCTGTTTTATCTTCTTATGAGATGGGAGTGGGATTTCAGGTGAGGATGGTGAGGACTCAGACTGGAAGAAAGGATTCCATTGGAGAGGCACAAAAAGCCATCAGAGAGGAACCACTTTTGAGCCCCTCAGCTTGAGGCTCTGACTAAATTATCTGGTCAGGCTCTGCCTTATTTTACCCACATGCAAAATGGGGAGTGGAATATTCATTTCACAGAATCACAGAATGGTTTGGGTTGGAAGGGACCTTGAAGAACATCCAGTTCCACCTCCTGCCATGGGCAGAGACACCTTCAATTAGAACAGAGTTCTCAGAGCTCCATCCAACCTGGCCTTGAAAGGTGTGAATGTCTCAGGAATGTGCCTTGATCCAAACAGGGAAGAAAATCCGACACAGAATTAAAAGGAGACTCTGATCACCAAGATAACATTTTTATAATAAAAGGAATAGTTCCCACATTGCCTGTTTTATCCCTTTGCACATTATATGACAAACTCCCTTGAATCATGACCTTTATTTGCAATGTAGCCATAAAAACTCATGAGCAAGAGTTGTGGGTGATGATAAACCCACATCTCTGAATGTCCTGGCGTTGGCTCAGTGCAACAGAAGATGCTGCATTTGAAGTTTTAAATGAGATATTTAAGGCTGAGGAGGGGAATGTCAGAAAATAGCAATGCCCCAGGTGTGTGTGGAGGTGTCTGCTCCTGTCCCAGGCTGCAGCAGCCTCAGAGAGGTGACACCTCCCTCAGGAGCTCACAGGAACTTCAGGTGGTTCCTACAGAGAAAACAAATGTTTGACACCTCCCAACATCGTGGATCACAACAATAATGGATATGGGTCTACAGGGATATTTTTGGTCTAAACAAAATTAGCTGCAAGTCAGGGCTGGCAGTGGGATGTTTCCATGCAAAGGGGGTTGATATAGTGGGGATTGTTCCTGACTTTAATTAAAATAGATGACCCCATGCATCCCTCCTTTCCCATCCAAACTCCTCTTGAAATTACTATCTCTTTGTTGTTTATAAATGGCCAGGGGTTTTTAGAGTTCATCCTTGGCCTGATCCCCAGTAGGTTTGACCCTGACTCTGAGGGAAGTGG
Source organism: Pithys albifrons albifrons (assembly GCF_047495875.1). Taxonomy (NCBI): domain Eukaryota; kingdom Metazoa; phylum Chordata; class Aves; order Passeriformes; family Thamnophilidae; genus Pithys; species Pithys albifrons. Next base: position 3,948,850 of record NC_092464.1, read on the forward strand.
GATTTGGTGCTAATAAATTCTACAATTTTCCATTTCATTTCTTTCCATACAGAAGTTTATTCAGTTTTTCTTTTCCATTTCTTTTCAGCCATCCACGTCATGTCTTGTTTTGCTTTATTCTATTTTATTTTCCTTCTACAGCTCCTCTGCTTCCTCCCCCCTCCTCTTCTTTCATTTAATAAATGCTCTTTGCCAGTGTTTGCTCCCCAGCTGAATATTTCACATTTATGAGAATTAGATCTCATTTCTACCTCTAACATTGATCTTGCATTTAAATTGTCCCTGTTTTCCTTCATCTGGATACTCCTAATTCCTGCAGCTTTCATCTATTAGCTTAGAATATACATTTTTCAATACTGTAGTCACAGTTATTTATAAAAATATCAAAAAATCCCTGCAGACAGAGAGCAGATCTTTGCACAAATCAGTGACCCAGATTTGCTCTGAGCTGTTTTTAGATGAAGTGCATTTACTGTGACAACCCTTAATTTATATTGGGAAAGATGAAAATATAACAAGTGATATTGGAAAAAAAAAATTTAAGCTTCTTTCTCTTGTATTTAAAGAGTCTTCCCCCCAGAAACAATAAGAAAACACAGTTGTGGAGTCATTAAAAAAATTCTGACACATTTGGAAGGTTCAGATCCATCACCTTGAGATCTCTTTCTCCACTACAACTCATTATTTTCTTCTTTATTTTTTTTCTGCCCTTAGCACACCTTGACAGGCAAATTTTTCCCTGGATTCTGACCCCTCCAAGACTAAAGATTTTAATGGATAAGGGAAGGTACAGATTGACCCATTAAGCACAAAGTGGACACAACAATCCCTGGCAGATGTTTCTCCAAACTCAAATATTCCCACTGACTGCCCAGAGCTGTTTCTGAGAACTGCCTTTTCCCTGAAATTTGGCTCTGGAAAACCAGCTCTCCCTGGGTTTTTTTGTGAAGGATGAATTGGGAGCTTTATGGGCTGTTCTGCTGGGCAAAATTTCCCACTGGGTTTTGCAGCAGTGACATTTTAACTGCTCAGAGGTTAAATCTGGACTCGGGGATGGAGCTGTGACTGATCTTCTCTCACTGGGTTTGTGACTCAGTTTGTACTTACAGATGGACATAGAGATGAAATCCCACATTTTAAAACCAAGGCAGAAATATTCCCCCAGTTAAGAGGTTTGGCATCCCAGTTAATTGTCTAGGAATGTTCTTCAGCTGTTGGATGAAAAGTGTTGCATCAAAATGCTGTACCACTCTTGTCAAACATTATGATGCAGTGCACATATTTTAGTGAGAAATTTTAATGAAATCAGGAAGAAATTGCCCTCACAGTAGTTATCTAATCTAAATCTATTTTCCTTCAGCTTAAGGCCATTCCCCCTCCTTTTCCTATCACTACATAAAATTCCCTCTCCCTCTCCATACAATGTGGTTGGACAGCAGTTTAATTTCCATTGAACTTTGGACATTTCCCACATTTAGGTTGATTTGCTTGTTTGGGTTTTTTTTGTTTGGTTGATTGAGGGTTTTTTGGTGTTTTGGTTTAGTTTGGTGGTTTTATCTAAGATATAAGTTGGCACACTCCATATATCCATGTTGATCCTCAAAGTCCAGCTGCTTTTCCCAGTGAATTACAGAATCCCAGACTATTCTGAGTTGGACGGGACCCACAAGGATCATCGAGTCCAACTCTTAAGTCAGTGGCCCACAGAGGGGATTGAACTCATGACCTTGGCATTATTACAACCAAGTTTTAACCAACTGAGCTGATCTCAGGGTCTCAGTTCTGGGGTGCTCTGATTTAAAGGCACGGAAAGATAAAAATTAGAGATTTCTCTCTAATCCAGTTCAAACCCTGTTTGTCAGAGCCTTGGTCCTACACAACTGCAAATTAGAGACTTCTCCACAATCCAGTTCAAACCCCGTTTGTCAGAGCCTTGGTCCTACACAAGTGCAAATTAGAGACTTCTCCACAATCCAGTTCAAACCCTGTTTGTCAGGGCCTTGGTCCTACAGTTTCCTTCAAACATTTATTGTGCTCTGCTTAGAACACAGTTGGCCTTTGTTCTCCCTCCTCTTCTTGAGAGGCTTTGCAAAGTCTGAGCATCCTGGAGACCAGAAACCTTGACATTTCCTCCTTACATGCCTCCAGATTCCTCTTCTACCTGTTTTATCCTGACCCTCAGTGGCTTTTCATTTAAACCTCACTCCTTTTGCTCCCACCCAAACTGTTCTCTCTCAGTCTTCATTTTGCAAGGCTGAACATGTTCTCTCATTCCTGAGGAGTTTCCCATTCCTTGGCCAACTGGGATGTCTGTGCTGTCACTTGTTCCAGCTTGACCTGAACCTGCAGGCTCAGTTGAAACGTGCAGAAGAGCAGGTCAAACCCCCCAGTTATTGTCGTTTCATGGCAGTGATTTTATCCCACTGTGCCTTTTCATTGGCATGGGAATACTGGGCTCATGCTGGGCTGGATTTGGGGACTGGGCCTGGCTTGGCAGCTGATGTGGGATGAAGATCAAGAATTGCTAAAGCCCAGGACATTTATATTGGTTTTTATTCAATAAATCATTTGGTGAAGTTATACCAGAACCGTTTTCAATATGAAAGGCTTTTAATGAGGGAAAAGACAGTAAATGTTGCCAAACCCAGAGATCTTTCACCATAATTTGTTCATATTTTAGATCCAGGAACATGAACTGGCACCATCAGGGACACTGAACTCACATCTGGCTCTCTTGCCTTCTGGACACGTGTGTGATATCCAGAGTAATTCCAGAGGAATTTCTCAGTGCAAACATGATACTGGAACGTGCTAAGAGACTTCTCTGATTGAGGCACTTCAGCTGTTGGTTTTACACAACAGAATCTTTTCTTTAAGATGAGGTTGTTGATCTCTAGAACTGCATGTTGGGACTGGAAAAGACCCTCAGTAAAACAAAACAAAACCAGCCAAACCCCAAACCCAACAAACCCTAAAGGACTGCAATTATAGAATCATAGAATGGTTTGGGTTGGAAGGGACTTTAAAGATCTCATTCATGAGGATGATTTGTCCCTCTCAACAGGTTAGGGCTGCATGAGAAATGTGGTTTGTAATTCAGTGTTCAAGGGCTAAAGGAGACAGGAAAAAAACCAGGGAGATAGAAAAGGTCAGATAGAAAAGCACTATATCTCTCCCAGGAGCTGAAACAATTCCCAGGATTCCAGGAAAAAAAAGGATTATTATTTCAGGATGAGAGTTTAGGGTTCAGCTGATGGGCAGTATAGAATTTTCTACCCATGTTGAAGGTGTAAGAATTACAGGATTTGTGAACCACGGGCAAATAATCACAGGATCATTTGGGTTGGAAAAGACTCTTCAGGCTCTTGAGTCCAAGCACAAACCTCACACTGCCAAGTCCAGCAGGGGATATAAATAAACAGAGTAATCCATTCTGGCTGTTATTTGGAAAGGAGAATGCAAAGCTGTGCCATGCACAGCACAGATAATACACCTGTGCAGATCCCTGAGATTTATTTCAGGATATTTTCCCCTGTTCCAGGACACTGAATACTCTTTGAATTTATAACACTTTAGTATGTGACCCAACCTGGATTTTGAAGGTCTGCAGGATAGAAACCTTATTCATGCAGAGATTAAAAAAAAGTCTCTTTTCCAGCACAACAGACCTCAGGGAGATCACTGGTCCTTGAATAATTATTTTTTTCTTATTACTGTTCTTATAAAAAAATCCACCTTAGCAAGTCCCAGTTGTATCACATTAATCAACATCAATTTAAACAGCAGCTTTATGTTCCAATTCTGCTGCTGCATCACCAAAAGATCATCTTTTTCTACTCAATAAATTACCAATGTAGGCAGCTGAATTACCAGCACGTTTGAGGGCTGGTCTGTGATGGAAGAAAATAGAGATTAATTGATATTATAGGCAGAAAAATGAGCAAAATCATTAATGTGAGTGGCATCCTGCAAAGAGAAACCCAATCTCTCAGAACTGTGCACTGTCTGAATCAAAACTTCTGTGAGATCTGGAGCTGAACTGTAATTACTCCTTTTTAAAGTTTCAATGCATCCATAGTTTGGTGTGATAAAAATAAACTCGTTTGAAACACAGTTCTGAATAAATAAACTGAAAAATAAAGAGCCCAGAAAGAAAAAGTGGGTTTTTTTCAGCTATAACAAAAATAGTAAAATCTTTGTGATTTACTGAATACAGAGAATATAAATTTAAAGGTAAAAGGGCAAAAGTGAGAGGATACCTTGGCCCCTGCAAAAAAGAATTTTATGTGCTGGAGTAATAATGTGAGCAAAGGAGGGCTCTGAAGGTTGATAACAATCTGATAACAAAAGGAAAACTGAGAAATGCCAGTGGATGAACAAATTAAAAAGGGGAAGGAAAGTAATTTGCTTTATTAAATCAAGTAGAAGGAAGCTCAGTATTAACTTAATTGCATAATTATTCTACAGATATTGGACATACATTGGATGGTGTTTATAAAAAAAAAGAAATCAAGACTTTTTTTTTTCTCAGAATATTGGAACCAATAAAGACAAGCAAATGTCATTATCTTTACCTTCTCTTTTCTTCTTTGTTTTTTTATTTTTTTCCTCATGTTTTCTTGGACTTGCTGCAGATTCACTTGAGCAACTTGAGAGTAACTTGAGTTGTGTCTTTAAAGTGAGAACTTTCAAAGAGTTCTGACAAAAATGTAGGGGAGAGACCTTCCAAAATGCAACCCTCAAGGGATGAAGTGAAAAGCTGAACTCACCCCTTAGTCACAGGACTCTGGGTGTTGTCCTTATCATGCCAACAGGTGCCAAGAAATTCCCTTGGGAATGAAATTTTGCTTAATCAAATCTCACCCTTCCCTTGGCCCAGGAAAGGCCAAAACCAGAAGAGAAATAGCCTATTTTTTTTGGTGTTTCTCCCTGGGTGAAGTGTGAAGTGTCATTACTGATGGCAGACACATCTTCCTGTCTGTTTCTTTTCAGTGATGCAACACTGAAAAGCATCATTTTCCACAGCAGGATTTCAAGGAAGGATTTTCAGCAAACTCCACTCCCTTGGTCTCTGTTCCATGACTAACTATAATCTCTATGGAAAAAAAAATGAGAATTATCAGAAGGAGTTTTGTTTAACACTTAGAGGATCTTATTTTCTTACAATAAAACTGATTTTTATCACATTACCTTTGCACTGGAAGAGAAACTGGGCATGAAACATCGAGTTTTATCACCCCATGGGGTGACAAATGAAAACACACTTGACACAACTTGCATTGTCCTTGCAGGCAAAGGCTGAGCTGAGCTATGAAGGAGGTAAGTCTTAGTTTATTCCCTTCACAGAATAGCTCCCAACATGTTGTCAGCTTAATAAATTGGGGACCTGAACTGGTAAATCCAGACACAACACTTCTTAATATTTCTTCCCTGACATGAATTAAATGATCAATGTAACTCCAGAGAGAATGAGATCCTCTCAGTGTTTCTCTGCCTCCATCAAGGACTAAGATTGGACTTTCTTTCATCAGTGATTTGATGTGTCCTTTGTCAAACTTCTGAAACTTGTTAGTCTTCTTCTATACTGCTGGTTTTCCTTTGGATCCTTAGGGCAAAACAATAAAAGAAAGTCGTTAAAATAAAGAGGAAACCCAAAGCAATAACACAGTGGATCTTTCCTTGGATGTCCTGCAACACACGAGTGACAAGGCAGAGAAAAGCTGAATGACAAAGTGCTTTGCTCCCCCTGTACTGTAGGAAGTGATTTATCACTGATCTCTCTTGGGATGCCTGGACAGAACCAGGGACACCAAACATCCATCACATTAAATCTGGTTTCTAATGGCTGAGAACATCAGAACTCTATGAAGGCTTTTGATAAAACATCATTTGCACAATAGAGAACTTCAGGGATAACTCGGGGGGGTTTATCAGTCTTGCACTGCTGAAGTTGTTCTAAATATTGAATTTTAAACCTGATTGAGTTTTAAACCATCAGTCATGCCTCTGTCTTCTTTCTTGCCCCTGCTTCATCCCAAAGTATTTCAAATGCCTTTATAAGAATAAATAAGACTATTAAGTTTATTTTTTTCCCTTTTTCTTCCATCTCTTTTTTCAAGACTCCTCCAGCAGGGAACTTAACTGAGGTATTCTGTCTTCTCCAATGAAGAACATGTGAAAACTTACTATTTTATTTTCCTCTCAGACAACTAAATGAGCAAATTAAGCTCAAAATAAGCAGGTATTCAAAACAGAATTCTACCTAGGATTATTTTGGGACTGTATGAAGTTGGCACTGGCACAGGTTGGGCAGAGAAGCTGTGGCTGCCTCATCCCTGGAAGTGTCCGAGGCCAGGTTGGACAGGGCTTGGAGAAACCTGGGCTGGTGGGAGGTGTCCCTGCCCATGGGAGGTGTCCCTTCCCATGGCAGGGGATTGGAACTGGAATCAGATGAGCTGTAAGGTATAAAGTTATATTTTTCATTTCTACTACATGGCCAATCACCTGAAAACTGAATACAAGTTCATGACAGAGTAAGGATGAGAATTCAGTCAGCTTTTTACCTTGCTCTGCTCCACCCAGGAAGCTGTTCCAGCAGTTTCCTTCTGTGTCTGTTATAAACTTTCCCACTTCCATCTTAATCTCCTGTTGGTATCAGCAGGGAGTTCAGAGTTGTCACAAGCTGACAGTGAGTCATTCCTGAGAATCACAGTGCCTGGGACTCAGATAAGTGGAGACACATCCACTGGAAGTAGCTGCAGCTCAGCAGGTTTTCTGGACTCTCCAGAACATGTGGTGAGATTGAAGCATTGTCTGGGTGCAATTAGTCCTCCCAAGTGTTGGTTGTGTGGCAAGAGCTGTGGGCTTCAGTTATAAATTACTTGTAGGTATTAAAATTAAAATAAAATTTGGGGTTAATTCTGGTTGTAGTGAAGGAATGTGTTTGTTTTCACACAGTGCTTTCAAGCCACTTATTCCCTGGGGCTTTCAGGGACTGCACAACTGGTTGTCTGCACAGATGAGATACTGGACTGGTTTAAGGAACTGGGCAGAGCTGTAAGTAACTGTAACCAACCATTTCACCGAGTGTTTTACAGGAGCTCCTAAGGTGGGAATTCCACACAGCTCTGGAGATTCCCCCAGGCACATCCTGCTCAGCCCAGTCCAATTTCCAAGCTTAAAGGCATTAATTAACACCCTGGCTAAAGTGCCTCATTGATTTCCAGGCAGTTCCTTGCTGACAAAGTTATTGGAGTGCACACAACTGTTGGCAAACAATCTCTACAGCCTTTCCAGCAGATGCAGAGAACCAGTAGGACAACTCTGTAGGACAACCCTGCAGAGGTGACTCAGAGGTTTAGGAGGTGTCCTGAGCGTGGTTGGTATTGCTGACAAAGATGGATAGTGGGTGAGATGGAGTGTTCACATGGGACCTCAGAGCAGTTATTCTGTAAGATGTGAACTGAAGAGAAGTTTGGGAAGCCTCCTCAGATTCAACTGAAGGTCCCATCTCAAGGTCACTCAGCAGAGACCCTGTGACAGCAGCCAATAGTCCAGTTGGAGAGAAGATCCCATGAGAAGATCCCAAAACATTGTGTTATTTTATCTTTTAACAAGCATGGAGCCTTTGAACAAAACACCTACTTCAGGATGAAAGGAATTTCACTGAAGAGTTGATTGTCAAATCTCTGTTGACCACAAAGGGACTTCTACTATTTCTACACTACCACACTCCAAGGCACAGTATGAGCCACATGTGGGCAGATGAATCCCAACTACATGAAAACCTTTTCAAATTACAGTTTTAAGAGCAGTGGAAGAGCTGATGGAGAAATCCACATGGTCTCCACGTACAATACACCATGCTCATTGTCCCCTTCTGAATATGCTTCATTCCACTTTGCTAATTGCTCATCAAGCCTGTTTTTGATTCCTTCCAGCACAGCACATAAACCAGGATTGAACATGGCCTGGAGGAGTTTTATTAATGCCAGTGGGGAAGCTGAAAAATCACCCAGAGCTCAGTAATGTTAAAAAATGAAATGTCTTCATGCAGCTATTGCAGGTTTGCTTGATGCTGTTGGTCATGTTGATTAACTGATCCTACTAAATAAAAAGGAAACTCTAATTTCTCAAACACCAAACATCCTATTTTCATATTTTAAGCTTGCTGCATCCTTTGCTCAGTTCTGAATTTCAATAAAGCAGGATTAAACTCCATTGTAAAAACAACACACAGCCATGTCTTCAGTTTGGAAGTTTCTTTTCCTCTGTATGTAAAATATGGGCTCATTATTATGCCCCAGTGATGCAAATCTTTCTGTCAATGCTTTTCTGGGCTTTTTCCAATGAGATATTGCAGCAGTAAATGAGCATAAATACATTCCACAGCATCCTAAGTCAGAAAATTTAGTTTGTTTCTCCAGGGTACATAAATACCTGGTAAAGGAAGAGACAGAATGCTTGGAAAATCAGCCCTGTGCTGTTGTGACAGCAGTTATGTTCTTTAAATGTGTAAGAAGCTTCTCAGCCTGCAGCTTCCCCTCCTCCTGCTCATGGAAGCCTTGAAGGTCTGTCTCCAACTACATTTTGGGGATAGTGGGCTTTAAAACTGCTTTAAACTTTAGACAGGGGAAGTTCCCTGAATTTATTATCGTAAACTGCGATTTTGGAAGGTTTCTGAACTTAATTTGGTAAAGGAGCCCTTGTGAAAACCCAGCCACGTTTGGCTGCAGGGTTTGCATCATTTGCTCCTCTGTTCTTTTAGTGGGATATTTTATGATGCTGGAAAAATATTATGCAGAGGGCCATGAGCTTTCCCCAGAGTGGAATATTCACATTGTGATGCTTTGATACAGAGGCTCATGAGAGCTGAAGTTGAACTGGGGAAGCATTTGCAGAACTGGATTTGGCAACTCATGGAAAATGAAATAAATAACTTTTCAGTGGGGGAAAAAAAAGCCCCAAAGAACCAAACAACAAAACTTTAACTTATTGTAAAGAACAAGCTTGGTAAGGATTAGAGTCTAATGAAAGCCTCAAGTGTTAACAAGGGAGTATTAAGAATAAAAACCCCACGATTTCTTTGCAAAACCTCCCCCAAAACCATCATACTTTCAACATGATACATTTATAGTGGTTGTGACTGAAAAAAAAATGAAGCTGCTGATAATGGTCTAATATTTCTGAAGCTGATATGAGGCTTCCCATAACTCAGTGATTTACAGTTTTGTCTTGCTTTGAGATAAGCAACTGCCAACCCCCCCAAGCACAGAGAGAAAAGCCTCCCTCCTAACACCAGGGAAAGGGAGGAAAAGAGAGGGGAAAGAAGAAAAACACTTCAAACTGCATTTATACTAAATCTACATATATTTTTCACAGAAAGAAAGAGACAATTAGAAGAGAGTACAAATACAGACTCACACAAGTCTGCAACAACAACAAAGTCCAGTTCCCCACTTCAACTTCTGAACGAACACACAAATTCTACTGTCCTAACTACACATTACTTAAGAAGAAGCTTATTCCCCAGGGAGACAAACCCAAGCAAAAAGGAGAGACCCAGAACAACACATTTTACTTTCCTGAGGTACCCTGTGAGCCAGTGGTGGGCCTGGCCCTCTCCATCCCCCCTGGGACAGCATCGTGTGTCCTCCCAAGAGGAGGCTGAGAAGCGACTGCCTTAACCACTCCCACACTGGTTCCTCCTTCCCTGGAGATGATTCATAATATGGTATGGAATACAAAATTACTGGCTAGAAGAGGTCAGCTGTTAGCTCAGCCCAGCTCAAGTCAGCTGACAGCTTCAGCCTAGTCCGAACTTCAGAGCCCAAATCTAGGCCCACCTGGGTGAACCCATAACAAGTTTGTGCACAGATAAACTTCAAACTGATCCTTTTTCTCCTTGGACAGATGGGCTTGAAGGTGGTGTTTGGCTGCTCTGGTTCAGCAGCATTGAAATGTGGTTAGAAGTGAAATTCTTTCCATCCTGGTGGTGTGATAACACTGAAAACATGAAAATACCAACAGAAACAAAACCTGGGGTGGAAAAGCCTTTCAATCAAACAGCTCAAATTATTCAGCTTGGTAGACTGGGTTTGAAAACATAAAACAGAGTCCAAAAGGGAATGTAAGAAGGTGTAATCACAGAACCATAGAATGGATTGGGTTGGAAAAGACCTACAAGATCATCAATTCCAACCCTTGGTCCAACTCCAGTCCCTTTACCAGATCATGGCACTCGGTGCCACGGCCAAGCTCACTTGAAAAACCTCCAGGGATGGGGAATCCACCCCCTCTCTGGGCAGCCCATTCCAATGCCTGAGCACTCTCTCTGCAAAGAATTTTTTCTGCTCTCCAACTTCAATTTCCCCTGGCAGAGCTTGAGCCCATCGTGCCCCCTTGTCCTATTGCTGAGTGCCTGGGAGAAGGCTCTGCTTTGAGCTCTGATTACAGAATATTTATTTGAGATCAGCTTCTTGCATTATCTGTGTTATTCACTTCATGTACAACAGAAAGAGAAAAAAAATCAGCAACAAAAAATCTCTCTCCAAAATCCCAAAGAGTTTGAGGCCACAATCTGCAAGTTCCTAAAACTTAATTCTTTTTTTTTTTTTTGTAATCTTTAAGATTTAAAACAAAAGAGTAGAATGGATGAGTCAGGAAAGCATTTTGGTAGAGCAGCTGTGACAGGATAAAAACATCATGATAGAATTTGAATGTATTCCTCAGTTGTCCAGAGACACCTTAATAAAATATGTTGATTTGGTTATTAATTCTCAAAATAAATGAGCAAGGGTGTCTCCTCACTGCAAAAATCTAGGACAGAAGGTCCTCTCTTGGCATCCAGAAACATCCCCACACTTCCAACCTTAATGACTAAACTTGGCATAAATTGCCTCGAGTTACTTTTGTTTTCTTGGAGTGATTTTTGGTTTGGTTTGGGTTTTTTTTTGTAGTTTTTTTATTGACTTTGTGTTTTCACACACCACTAACTGGTTTTATATGATTTGTTAGAAACCAATTGGACTTGGAGAGAAATTAATCCTCCTCCAATCAAGCAGTTCATCTGAAAACAGGTTTGAAAAGATGCCTTTGAATAAAAAAAAGAGCTTTGACAACCCAGACATTGAAGCGCTGTGTGTAATCTCGTACTCCTCAAACTCTGATGTCCTTACCTGTGGATTTCTGTGGAATCAAAGGAAAAAAGAACATGTAACATGGAGGAAAGTGAAGAATACAAAGGGTGCAGCTCTGTGGTAATTAAACATTGTTGTTAAACAGGTGGTGTTTTAACACTCTTCACTCCCTTTCATCCCCAGAGCTGCAAAACCTCTTCCACAAACTGAAGATTCTCAGGACTAGAAATTTATCTGCCTACATGAACAACCAACAGAATTGAACTGCCAATCAGTTTATCTTCCTTTCTTTTAGGATACAGAGAGAATCCTCATCTGCATCTTAAACCAAATAAACCAGGGGGAGAATTCCCTCAACAACAACACCCAGAGCGTGGGGGTTTGTTTTGTTTTGTTTGTTTTGCTTTGGTTTTTTTTTTGTTTTTTTGTTTGTTTGTTTTGGTTTGGGGTTGGTTTTTTTGTTTTTGTTCTTTTTTATTTTGTTTTTTTTTGTTTGTTTTTGGTTTTGTTTTTTTGTTTGTTTGGTTTTTTGTTTGTTTTTTTTATTCAGGGGATGGCAATACATTTGGGACATTTCTCAACATTAAATATCACAAGAGATGATTCCAATGTTTGGCGAAGTGTAGAAGAGTAGGAACCATCTGTTTGCTCATTTATAGGTCCTGCAAATTTCAACCTCTCCAAGTCCCACTGAAATACCAAAGAAATTTTATTCTTGGTTTATTTGATAGTCCCAGACTTGGACAACTCACACATTATTTTTTAAGGTAATTAATTCAAATAATTTAATGTCTTTACTGTTCTTTGAAAACTCATTGTAGGACCATAGATATGAAGTAAAATGGTGTGGAATGGGGAGCAGGAGGAGAAAACTGTGTGTATTTGCCCTGATCCCTGCTGTGCATCACTGAAGGATGTAAACACAAGCACCAGCTAAACAAATATACAAATAAAAACTCTGCTGAGCAACCAAGCACAACTGCACGAAATATTCCCAAATTCTCTTGGTAAATATCAGCCCCAAAGGCCCAAAAATCTGGTCTTCTCTGCTGTTTCAAGATAAATTATTTTATTATTATTCTCAAGATAAATTAAATTTAATTTATTTATTAAATAAATTAAATTAAATATTTAATTTTATTAAATTTGCAATAAAACTCAAAAATCTACCGAATAAAGTGGATTACGGGATTTTTCTTTCTTTTTTTAACCTTTGCTGAATTCACCAGTAGAAACACAGTTAAGGAAACTCTTCCCTAGTTTTCTGTGTCCCAGCTCAGCAGTTTAGAACTGCATTATTCACCTCAGAGCAATACAAGCCCTTTCAAGGAGTGCACGTGTGAATGGAAATGACTTCTGAAACACAGGGAATAAACCACAATTACTGTAAATGTTTCCTGTAGCTCCAGTTGTAAATGCCCCTGATCTTATTGCTAAAGAAAGTAATAATAATAACAACAGGGCTGTCGTGATTCCTCAGCCCCAGTTCCCTTATGATTTACGGATTTATTGCCTCTTGTTTTCTGCAGCATCTGAATTTTGCTGCATTTTGCAAGAATATTCTCAATTAGAAGTTGGCCACTTGTGTGGCTTTTCCTCCTCTCCATAAAGTGCAAATTAATGCAGAGCAGCTGTAAAGGGGTGGATTTGGGAAGGTGATTGGGAATTGCTTCCCTGGCCTGCCACTCTTTTACCTTTGTTAGTACAACCTGCATTTACAATTATATTGCAGACCCAAATGGGACACATTGTCCCAAAATTACCAATCACAACAGCATTCAAACCATACAAACCCTCATCTAATAGCAATTTTCATTCTGGTTTTTTTCTTTTTTTTTTTTTTTTTTTAAGGAGTATATTTAGCTTCTGGCAGAACTAATTTAGAAAAGGTAATTCATTTTGGAGCAATCACAGCAGAGCTGTTGAGAGAGGGGCAGTTTAATGAAAATGTTCATAGTAATTATGAAATGACCTTTTGCTCTTTATTGAAACATTAATTTTGTGAGTTTCTCCTCAAGAAAAAAAAAACTACCAAGTACAACAGTAGAAAGGTAAAAGGATATATTAAGGATTCATTTACATTTCTACTTCCTTCAGTATTTGTATTCTCAAATTTAACATTCTTATCCAGCTTAAAACTTCTTTCTGCCTGCTGTGCTCTACTATGATATGGAACAGACTCTTGTGGACCTCTCCAAAAATACAATTAACTGTAAATGTGTTTTCTGGCAGCTCCTGGGGTGAAGCTCCTGCAGCCCCACATCCCCTGGTCCAGCCAGGAGCAAGACTTGGATGTGCATTCCCAACAGGCACTTACAGGTCTAAACCACGAGGAATCCACACAGATCATCACAGGGAGAGAACAGCACTGAAGCAAGAACAAAGAGGAGAATTATAGAACATCCTGAGCTGGAAGGGACCCACCAGGATCCTCAAGTCCAGCTCCTGGCCTTGCCCAGGACAGCCCAACAATCCCACCCTGTCCCTGAGAGCACTGTCCGAATGTTTTTTCAACTCCAGAAGGTACCAGCACCACATCCTGTTCCCTTTTCTGGCTAATCCAGAGGAAGGTCACATAGTGGAAAATGCATATTTAATGGGCTATGGATCCTTCCAATAACTGGCCTTGGACAATAACTCTCCCTGGTATCTATCCCTGATTCTGTAGTCTCCTCACACCCAGACACGCGTGCAGTTGGGCTTGGATGATCCCCAAACTCCATGGTCTCTCCAGCAGCTGGCTTGGACCACCCCATCCCTCCAGGAGCCACCTCCCCAGGCTTCCATCTCTCCAGACTCTCACCTGTCCATCCCAACACCTGGTTCCAAGCTCTGTGTCTTCCCCAACAGCTGCTCTGGCCCTGTGCTCAGTGGTGTCCTCACCCACACAACGTGCTCATGCTCAGGTTTCTCCAGCTGCCACCACACAGGAGCTCTCCAACACATGGTGGGGCTCTGTGTGCTGCAGGCAGAGCTGGGAGCCCTTCAGCCAGGAAAATGATTATAAATGCAGATTAATGAGGCAACAGGACAGACTGAATTAATCAGGGGTAGGGCATGGTCAGTCAAGAACAGTGAACATCCACCATTTACACGGCACTGGCCACTTTTATCCCCTCATCTCTCTCATTTCCCTTTCTTTCTCCTCCCCAGCCACCTCAGTCCCCCTCTTTGGTCCTTCCCACTTCATCATGAATTTTTTATCACTCCAGGATGTTTTTCCCCTACAACCCTTTCTGTTCCCCACACCCCAAAGCAATAAACCCTTTTCCACCAGCCATTCCAGACCCTCTCCCATTAACCCCCAGTGATGGGTCTCACCCCTCACCCAAAGGTCCAACACTCCCTTAGGACAACCCTGGGAACAGCTGAGGCTCGTTGCTCTGATCAGGTTATTTGGGTTCCTCTGCATTTGTGGAAATCAACCTTTGGGGTTTTTTTCTTCCCAAGCAAAGAGCAGCTGCTTTGCAGGAAATCCTCCAGCCTTCAGCAGGTGATGCTGCCACAAAAAAGCTCCTCAGCCCCTGCCAAGGTGTAGCATGACAGACACTGTATCCACAGGCAAGGAAGGCTCTGCCTTAGGAATAACATAAGGGTGTCCTAAATCTGTCTGTCTCAAAGCACAACAAAAGTCTGGAGCTTTTATCTTTTCCATTCTCAATAATTTCTGTCTGTTGTTAAGCTGGAAGGACCAATTCTGCCCTCAGTGCATTGTGAAATAAAATGGCTCTAAATTAGTTTTGAAGGATCTGGTTTAAGTCTGGTTTATGCACAATAAGAGATTAAGCAGAGGGAGAAGGACTTTTGGAACCTCCTTGTACTCAGGTAGGAGAAGGGCAAGTCCTGGAGGTTCTTCTGGAGTCAGAGTTTTGGATCCAGGGGAAATTTTAGAGTCAGTCAAACTTTAGAACTGGCCAGAGTTCTGGCATTGCTCCTTTTGTCCTTGATATCTTCTGCTTCTCTTTTGCCACAATTTTTGCATAAACATTAGAAAAATATAATTCTTTAATGACATTTATGAACTGCCATAGCCTGAGAACTCTCCAAAACAACTATTGGTATTTCCCCACTGTCCACATAAGGAGGGCAAAGGATAAAGCAAAATGCATTGGCTTCTGGTGAAGAGGATTAGAGCAATAACAAAAATTACAGCTGGGAATTGGGAAGTGGAATTAACAGAGCAAACCCACAGTAGTTGTTTTAACACCACCAATTTATAAGTGGCAAGGTGACTTGGAAGCTTCTGTCCTTCCAGGGATGTAAATAAAGCATCCAGTGGAGTGGTAAGAGAAGAAATAGGGATTTGTGGCTGTTCTGGGAGTGGGAGAGAAGGTCTGGCTGTTGCAATTTAATAATACACATTTTTCTCAACTCCATCATTAAGACATTTAGTTGCTCACCATGAAAATTTGTGTTTTACAAGTGAAGGTGAAACAATATTTGGGACTCAGTAAAGGAAAATTATTCATTATGGGAGTCTCTGTGTGAAATTAAACACTGAAAAATCCCACATTCCAGGGAAATGTAGCAGTGGATCCTGAACTTGAACTTCAAGGTGCATCACCCTCCTTTTGGGAGCAATTTAAGTGAATGTCAGAATTCCTGGCTGACTTCTATGGCTTGGATGAAGTTTGTCTGACAAAAGAGTAGAAGGTTATCGAGGCTGAAGAGCAAAGTGCAAAAAGAATTCCTTGTCTTGCTGCATTTGATCTCAAATGCTCATTTGTCTCTTCACACATTCTCAGCCAACCAGGTGTCTCCATTGTCTCAGAGAAGGTGCCAGAAATAGGGAGAGAGGCTCAAAGGCCAAGGGAGCTGGAACATGTTTGAAGGACTCACAGCGGTGACGTTACTTTTAATACATTATTTTAGATTGCAAAAAGTCAAAAAATCTGATTCAAAGCAAGATTTGGGAAGATGCAGAAATATTTCAGTCCTTCAGTGCTGTGGGCACAGAGCAAAGAGCTTACAGTCATATTTTTTCTTGAAGAAATCCAAGATGGATTCATGCTGATCTATTTCTCTAAGTAAAATAATTCCCTTGAAAGCAGGTTACATTGATTACTGTGTGTTAAAATTATTAATTAGAAGTTTTATGGGGTTTCAGTTGGATTTTGGTGCCACAATATTATAAATCAGGCACAACCCCAATGACACTGATAGATTGGCACTGGTAGAAATTGGTGTGATGGTTGGAATAGAAATGTAAAGGCTCAGAGGAAAATAATATCCTTAATTGACACATCTCTCCAGTCCCACTTGCACCACTGGGAACTGCAATTCCTGTTTGGAAATATAAACAAATATGGAATAAAATAGTAGTCCAGTAGAAGGGCTACATTTTGTCCATCTGGAGTTGCAAAAAAAGAAAAAAAAAATAAAAAAAACCTCAAAAACTGTGGTGTGTTTTTTTTTTAACTGTACAAATAAAAATAATTTAGATCAGTTCAGGCAAAATTAAACACTTGTCCCATCCGGAGTCACCAGACCAGGAATGTTCACCTGGGCCAGTCCCCTGTATAATATTGACACACAATAACCCACAGTGTCTCTGCAGAATCAAGTTGTGGGCTGAAGTGCTAAAAGTGTTGCTTTGGGGTTTTTTTAAACCTTTAATGAGATTACTAAAGCAACATTTTGAAAAGTAATATCCCATCTGGAACAATTTTTCCTTCACCCAACAAACTGTTTTAAAATGGCATTGCAGTGAGGACATTGCTCACATCTGGAGGGGGTTTGGGGCAACCTGGTCTGATAAAAGGTGTCCCTGCCCAGGTCAGGGGGTTGGAACTGGAGGATCTTTAAGTCCCTCTCCAACCCAAACTACTCTGTGATGTTATTTGGAGCATAAAGGCAAAGCAAACCCTCAGAGCTACAAGTGGGGAGGTTACAAAGGGTGTTCTGTTCTCTGCTGCAACAAGTGAGACAAGTGGGGCAAAAACATTGGCCAGGACTAAAAGGTCTTTGTCTACATGTTCAGTTATTTAAAAAGTATTTCAGTTAAAATGAGTTTATTACAATAACATTTAGGAGCTCACAGCAATGATCACCATCTACAGGTGCATGAGATGAGAAGACACTGGTGTCTTGTCAGGCACAGAGATGGAGATCAGGAACAAATTTAGACATCAGGAGGAATTTCTTCATGGAAAAGGTTGTTAAACACTGGAATGGGCTCCCCAGGGAGGTGGTGGAGCCCCCATCTCTGGAGGTGAACAAGAAACAACTGGACTAAGTGCCATGGTTTAATTAACAAGGTAATGATTAGTCAAAGGTTGCACTCAGACCTAAATGATTCTGTGAGAAAGGTTAGATTCAAAATTAATAAAGTACAAAATGAAAGAAGATTTGTGTGAGAATCTTTTTTTTTTTCTTTCGAGATAAGCAGGACAGGAAGAAGAGGTTTAAGAGTTTTCTGAGACCTGAATGATGGTTTAATTCTTCTTCTGTTACCTGAAATATTAGTGAGTTTCTGAATTTAGAGTAGCATCACAGTCATAGAGGGAGATCCACCTGGGAGGTGCAGAACAGAGCAAGGAAATGGCAGGAAATAAGTGGGAGCAACAGCGTGAACTCAAACCAACAGGAACAGCTGGAGAAGGTGATTTCTAATAGGAAAAGCTTGTGGAATGCAGTAACACCAAGTGAGCTGCACAGCCTAAGTTAGAATCATGGAATCAGTTGGGTTGGAAGAGACCTCTGAGATCATCAAGTCCAACCCTTGATCCAACCCCACTTTGATTACCAGATCATGGCACCAAGTGCCACATCCACTCTCCTCTTACAAACCTCCAGGGATGGTGAATCCCCCACCCCTCTGGGCAGCCCATTCCAATGCCTGAGCACTCTCTCTGTACCATTCAACAAATTATAAAATCCTTAACTGTGAGGTCAGGTTGCTGCAAGAAGTAGTAAAGACAATTTTTCCCCTCAAAATGTGAGGATTAAAACCTGTGGTTTAAACTGGAACCCAACCCCTGCTGCTGCTGTCCTAACAAAAAGATCACATCTGTTTGGATTCACACATTTTCAGGCTGGCAAATCAAAGACAAATTTGCAGGTTCTGCTAAGATAAGAATGGAATTTTTCTGGAGACCTTGAGCTGGTGCAGAAGCAAGAAAAGAAGCTGCAGAAACTCCGTGGAGTAACATTAATAGAGCTCTTCTATAAAGTTGCATTAAGACAGTTTAGATCTAGCAATTTTTAGGAAATCTCTATTACTTAATAATTAGCTATAGCTGTGTGATGTTAGACAGATTGAACAGTGTGTATAAGTTTTAAGATTGTGTGTAACTGTATTAAAAAGTAGTTTTAAATATAGTCCCTCCTGAAACTTGAATATTCTTGCACAAGTTTAGTTTAAATATTGTTAACATAAACAGATTTGCCCCTTGTCTCTTTTCCTTCTTCTGCTCCTCTTCCCTTCTCTCCACAACTGCAACCCATGACGAAGAGGACCAAGAAATAAACAACCAGAAAAACACATAAAATTAAATGCAGTCAAGTGATTCATTTAATGATAGGGGTTGAAGCCCCTGGAAAGCCCCCCAAAAGCTCAACTGAGAACTGTGTCAGTGGAGATCAAGTGTTGTGACAACATCCAGGAGCACAGGACAAGGAGAGCATCTTTAGCTGCCACACAGCCTGTCTCTCCAGCGGCAGAGGGAAGCTGAAATCCAGCCTGGAGGTGTTTTCTCAGCTCGGTGGGAAGCCTGGCAGCAGCTCAGGAGTTAATACTGAGTTAATAAGGAGTGACAAGTCTCTAAAGCAGCTCCAGCCAGCAGTGAAAGGGATAACAGTGTGTAGGCTGCTAAAGGAAGAGCTCTGCAAGGATTAAACTGCTGCACAGCCTCATTGCCACAGCCCAGAAGTGAGGGGGTTCTTTGTTTGGAAAATGAAATGTCTCTTCCCTGAGTGCACCGACTCTGACAATCTGCCTTTAATGTGAAGCAATTTCCCAGTTTGTTTCTATCATGGGGCATCTGGGAGAAATCAGGAGGTGGCTTAGCCCTAATGGACTTTTCTGCTGTCCAGGCTGATTGCACAGGAGAATGGAAATGGTTCATTTGACACACCACAAGCCCATGGACAAAGGAGTCCTGACATTCTCCCTCAGGTCTTTTGAAACCACTTTTCCTCCAGTGGGCAGGTGAAGTAAAGAGCTCTGGAGCCAAACCTCAATTACAGAACTAAATGACCAGTGGTTGGGATTCCCAGGGAGGAGGTGGATTATTGCTGCACACCCTGAGGGGTTCTGGGAGTTAATTAGAACTTCCAGCCACTTGTCCATGGTGGCTTAGGCAGAGCTGGGGATCCCTTGGGCTGCCTCATGACATCCTATTTGCTTTCAGGAGAGTGACAACTGCTCTACTCAGCTGCCTGTAAGGATTAGAGCACAGATTTACCTTCTAACCAGTTGTGCAAAATTTTTGGACCAGGTTTCCAGAAATTCCATGCATATTTAAATATTGCTGTTATTATAACTTCTGGGAAAACTTTCTCATCCCAGGTACTCAGAAATATGTCATTATTAAGTTTCTAATATCCAGGACTCAAGAGCAGAAATTGGAATCGGGTAATTTGCAACATCTTACTCTGCACAGGAAAATGAGGCTGTGAGCTTGATAAGGAATAATAAATATCTTACATCCTCTTCCCTCTTGTCTTTCTGATGATCTAGATGAGGGGATTGAGTCCATCACCAGCAAATTTGCTGATGACACCAAGTTGGGAGAGAGTGTCGACCTGCTGGAAGGCAGGAGGGCTCTGCAGAGGGATCTGGATGGACTTGAGAGATGGGCTGATTGCAATGGGATGGAGTTCAACAAGGCCAAGTGCAGGTCCTGCCCTTTGGCCACAACAACCCCTGCAGCGCTCCAGGCTGGGCACAGAGTGGCTGGAGAGCAGCCAGGCAGAGGGACCTGGGGGGACTGAGGGACAGGAAGCTCAACAGGAGCCACGAGTGTGCCCAGGTGGCCAAGAAGGCCAATGGGATCCTGGCCTGGATCCAAACTAGCGTGGCCAGCAGGCCCAGGGCAGTGACCCTTCCCCTGGACTCTGCCTTGGGGAGGCCACACCTTGAGTGTTGTGTTCAGTTCTGGGCCCCTCAGCTGAGGAAAGATCTTGAGGGGCTGGAGCGGGGCCAGAGAAGAGCAACGAGGCTGGAGAAGGGACTGGAGCACAAGTGCTGTGGGGAGAGGCTGAGGGAGCTGGGGGTGTTTAGCCTGGAGAAGAGGAGGCTCAGAGGTGACCTCAGCACTGTCTGGAACTGCCTGAAGGGAAGTTCTGGCCAGGTGGGGGTTGGTCTCTTCTCCCAGGCACTCAGCAATAGGACAAGGGGGCACGATGGGCTCAAGCTCTGCCAGGGGAAATTGAAGTTAGAGATCAGAAGAAAATTCTTTGCAGAGAGAGTGCTCAGGCATTGGAATGGGCTGCCCAGAGAGGGGGTGGATTCCCCATCCCTGGAGGTTTTTCAGCTGAGCTTGGCCGTGGCACTGAGTGCCATGATCTGGTAAAGGGACTGGAGTTGGACCAAGGGTTGGACTCGATGATCTCGGAGGTCTTTTTCAACCCAATCCATTCTATGATTTTATGATATAACTGTAAACAGAGCAGAGCAAACTACTCCCCCAGCAACAAAAATAAAAACAAAAGAGAACAACCTCCAAGCGTGGGTTCCTCCTGAAGCAGTTGTATTATGGACAGTGTCAGTGTCACACCTGGGCTGGCTGGGAGATCAATTCTCAGTCTGTTCCCAGCGAGGCAGAGACAAGGTGTGGACACTCACATGGACTCTCCCTCTCTCTCTCCTTGTCCTTTGTTCCAAACGAAGAAAGAAAAGCTGGGAGTGGAGGAATGGTGATTATTTCCCGGAATCTCCTTGCAGTCCAAATCGGTCCCCAGGAAGAGGAAAAAAAAAAAAGGTCTGCAGTGTGTCCTGAAGCAGCTGTGTCTCTCCTCTCACTTCTCTCTCTCTCTCTGAAGCTCAGGGTGCCCAGAGATGGAGGGGGAAAAGCCAAGAGCAGAGCCAGAAAAAGAGCTCTCACCAGCAAGCAGTGGCTCCAAGGAAAACCCCCCAAAAATTCAAGCCAGCACACAGGGACAAAGAGAGAAAAGCCTCTCCCCACCCCCAGGTGCTGGGATCCTGTTTTCTCACTTCCATCCCACCATTCAGCTGGAATCTGAAAGTCAGAAGCCATCTTTTGTCCTCAGTCTTGGCACTCCAAGCCCAAACCTTTCCTCCAAAGGTGAGAAAAATTCTCTGAGGGGGCTCCTCCCAACACCACCTTCCTGTGTTTGAACCTTTAACAGTGTCCTTACCTTTCCAAAATCCAAACTAACTGATCTTAAGGGGAATTCCTGCCCATAAAGCACCTCAGCCCTAAACCTTATTTTTTCTTGAGGTCTCTTGGGACTGTGTTGAGTTCCTGCATTCCAAAGGTGTGTGGATGTGGCACTTGGGGACATGGTGTAGTGGTGAATGTGGCAGTGCTGGGTTAACAGTTGGACACTGGAACCTTGGAGGTCTTTTCCAACCTGGACAATTCCAGAAATTCAGATTGTGGGTTTCTGCCTGGACTGTACCAAAAATGAAGCAGGTGCCAAAATAATTCAGCTGGATGGAGAAATCCAACCTGCCAGTGCTTGGGCTCTGTCCCAACAATGAAGAGTTGGCTCCTCTCAAACTGGGACATATGATTTAAAAACTAATGGATATTTGTGACCCTAAATAAAAAGAAAATAAAAACTAAATGAAAAAAAAAAACAACAAAAAACCCCAAACCCCCAGATCCCCCCAAAACAGCCAAACTAACAAAACCCCAAAAAAACTGACAAAAAAAGAGACCAAAGGAAGCTCAGTGAAATCAGATATTTATCTCAAGAATATTCTCAATTACAGAAATGAAAATAAAACATAACCCAAACCAAACAAAAAAAAAACAACAAACAAACCAAAACCCAAATCCTCTAAAAAACCACCAAACCAACAACAACAACAAAAAAACCACCAAAGGAATTTCAGTGAAATCAGATATTTATCTCAGAATAGTCTCAATTACAGAAATAAAAGAAAAAGCAAAAAAACCAAACCAACCAACAACAACAAAAAAAAAAAAAAACCAAATCCTCCAAAACTCCACCAAACTAATCAACAACAAAAACAGGAAAAAAAAAACCACAAAAAAAACAAAAAACCCAAAAGAAGCTCAGTGAAATCAGACATTTATCACAGAATATTCTGTTAAAGAAATAAGAAAAACCAACAAAACAAAATACCCAAAGGATTAAAACAAAAAAACCCTCAAAACTCAAATTCTCCAAAATCCCGCCAAACTAAACAACAAAAAAGAAAACAAAAAAAAAAACTACCAAAGGAAGCTCAGTGAAATCAGACATTTATCTCAGAATATTCTCAATTACAGAAATAAAAATAAAACATAATCCAAACCAAAACAAAACCCCAAATCCTCTAAAAACCACCAAACAAACCAACAACAACAAAAGAAACACCAAAGGAATTTCAGTGAAATCAGATATTTATCTCAGAATAGTCTCAATTACAGAAATAAAACAAAAAGCAAAAAAACCCAAACCAACCAACCAAAAAACCCCCAAACTCCAAAATCTTCCAAAACTCCACCAAACTAACCAACAACAAAAACAAAAAAAGGAAAAAAAAACCAAAAAAACCCAAAGGAAGCTCAGTGAAATCAGACATTTATCACAGAATATTCTGTTAAAGAAATAAGAAAAAACAACAAAATACCCAAAGGATTAAAACAAAAAACCCTCAAAACTCAATTTCTCCAAAATCCCGCCAAACTAAACAACAAAAAAGAAAACAAAGAAACCTACCAAAGGAAGCTCAGTGAAATCAGACATTTATCTCAGAATATTCTCAATTACAGAAATAAAAATAAAACATAATCCAAACCAAAACAAAACCCCAAATCCTCTAAAAACCACCAAACAAACCAACAACAACAAAAGAAACACCAAAGGAATCTCAGTGAAATCAGATATTTATCTCAGAATAGTCTCAGTTACAGAAATAAAACAAAAAGCAAAAAAAACCAAACCAACCAACCAAAAAAAAAACCAAACCCCCAAATCCTCCAAAACTCCACCAAAGTAATCAACAACAAAAACAAAAAAAGGAAAAAAAACCACAAAAAACCCAAAGGAATCTCAGTGAAATCAGATATTTATCACAGAATATTCTGTTAAAGAAATAAGAAAAAACAACAAAACAAAATACCCAAACCAACAAAATAAAAAAAAACCACCCAAAAACTGAAATTCTCCAAAATCCCACCAAACTAAACAACAACAAAAACAAAAAAAAGGAAAAAAAAACCCCACAAAAACCCAAAGGAAGCTCAGTGAAATCAGACATTTATCTCAGAATATTCTCAGTTACAGAAATCCAAAATGAAAAAAAAATTACAAGGTAGCATTAAAAAAAGCAAAGGAAAATAAAAAAATAAATAAACAAAGGAAAAAGAATTTCTCAATTGCTCCAGAGTGGAAAAGGACATTGGAGCTTTCTGAACCTTTATTTGGTGCAGCCTCCCCAGCAGTTGCAGATGTTAAAAGGCCTTTTCATTCCATTATTTGGTTGCTCAGTGAAAACAACCACAATCCCACCCTGCAATTAAACCCTGATCTTCCTCCCAAAAGAACAGCTCCCTAAGGAAAGTGCTGCCTGAATGCAACCATTTCATCCATCACTGCAAACAACTCCTGGGAACATGTCAAAAAAAAAAAAGAAAAAAAAAAGCAGGATGGATCCAGGCTCAGCATGTTCTGTAACAACATAATTGACACAACCCCAGGAAAAGGGTTTGTCAGCCCCTGTCAGCCCCAGCAGCTGCAGATCTCAATTTTCTCAAAATTATAAGCTTCTCTCTGAGTACTTTTTGTGACAGAGTAGAGAGAAAGAAAAAAAAGTCCCATGTGGAAAACAAAGTTTCTTCTTGGGAATAAAAGATCCAATCAAACCTCCACCGTCAAGGCCACAATGGGGATGATTTGCAGGAGGCATCTGAGCCTGATTTGTGGTTCCACAGCAAGAAGAGTCTGAGAGCAGAAGTTTGAAGCCTAAAAACACAAGGTGAGGTAAGAGAAAGTCACAAAAATGTGCTGACCACGATCAGGTTGATGCCATGAGTGACCCCTCCCCCCAAAAACAGGACTCTGAGCACGTTAGTGCAGGGTAAGATAAAAAGTAAAGGTCCTTTAATAACACAGGGCCCACAGCCCACAGGAATACAGGATGACATGCATGTGTCCCAGTTCTTGTTTCCATGGCTTTTATAATAAGATCCCTCCAATCGTTGCTTTACACATTTCTCAGTCCAGCCCCAGTCCCACCCCTGGTCCAACCCCTGGAATTGGGTCTGGGGTCGTCAAGACCTTCTGTCTTCATCAACTCTTCTTCTTCAGGCACACAAAGTTCCTTTAGAGTTCATCCAATTCTGGCTTTTGGGTCACTCTGACCTATATTTATGTTTCATTCTGTAGGCCTTCTGATATCCCTCAGCTCTACCTTGGAAAGGAGTCTAAGCAAGATTAATTAACTAAAGGAATTTGAGCTCCCTGTTCTGGGACAGGGGCAGTGATAGAAAGGCATTAAACTTAAACTGTTAAAATATTAACCCTCTAAAAATCCACAACTACTGTGTTCCTAAAATCTACAAAATGTGAAAATCAGAACAAAAACCCCTTTGGCATCAAGGTCAACAAGAAACAACTTGAAATAGTTGATAACTTCAGTCCCAGCTGTAAACCCTGTTCTTGTTTTCCTCCTCTTTTGTCATTTACAGCACAGAGAGGAGGGTTTGATGTCCACACCTCAAAATAGAAAGTAATGTTTCCTTCTGGGGAAAGGTTTCCTTCTGAGCCACCTCATTGCTGCTCTCCACCAACTTACACACTTTAGGAGAACAAGTCAAGCCACTTGCCTGTTGGTTTTTGTTTGTTTGTTTTCCCCTTTAAATAGCTTAATTTATTTGGAGGCAACCTAAGAACTATTCCAGGTGTTCTGATCATTTTGTTTGATAATTATGGAACAAAAATCAGAGTTTCAGCAGAAGCTGTGATAAAAAAACCCACCTACACCACCACTACTGTTTGAATGGCTATAGATGTCTGTACATAATATTTACCCCCCCTTTTTTTTTCTATTTTTTTGTTTCATCAGGGCAGGATTTATCATGTCACTGAAAAGGTAAAGGCTAAGCCAGTTGTCTAAACTAAATAAGGTGTCTAAAATCAAGGTAGGGAGACATTCACCTTAATTGGGATCAGCCACCCTCTGGAATTCTCTGTCAAAACTGGAGGGAGCCTCAATAACCAGCTTGGATTGGCAACCTGGATCTTAAATGTCTACACAACTCAAGTTCTTGGGGAAAAGTTGTTTTTTCCCCCTTGATCCTGACACATCAACTCAACAGACATCAAATCTAATTACTCTTTTTTAAGGAATACTCTTGTTTTTCTGTCCCCACAGTCCCACCAACTGCAAAGGGACAGGGATTAGTCTCAAGGTTCAGATTCAGTTGCTTTTAATGGAATTACAGACACTGTTCTGTGGAAATCAGCTGGGATCAGGCTCCTAGGAAAACATGCAGTGCTTTTTTATGCAATATTATAAGACCTGAGTAATCAAAATATTTAAATCCCATGTCCCAAATACTTTTTTAAACAGAATTTATAGCCTTATTTCCAGTAAATTCCATGTAAGTATTTCAATATGTGTCCTTAGAAAATCCATTTACCTTTAAGAACCTGCCTCTTAATTGGCCTGTGGTCCCCAAATAGCTGAGTCAGAGAAACACAATAGGTTGAATGTTGCTCAAAAGAAATTAATAAATCCAGGTTTCATCTCATGGGTTTCAGCCAACTGGAAAAGACAGACAATATTATGTCCCTATCTCTTAAGGGAGCTGTCAGGATTAAAAAAAAAAAAGACTGATATTCTCAGATCTCTCAATAATGGGGCCATGGAAGTGTCAGAATTAGATAAAGAAGAACTGACAGTGCTGATAAAGGATTGTATGGATATTCCAGCATGTCTCTCTATGGATCCATTTAAGCTACACAAATATTTTCCTGGGGTTACTTTCAGCAAATAGGAAAATCAATCGAGTAAGATCAAACTGAGTTTATGTCACTTGGATAAATGCCAACATCAGTAGCAATATTGAAATGAAAGGCAAAATAGAACAGAAAAAAAATCATGTAACTTCTACCTTGTAACACTCAAAAGCCAGAATTAAGGGAACACCAGCTAAAAGCTATTAAAAAAAAGGAACAAAACAAAACACAGGTCTGAAAGTCTGACAAATTTCTTTACTTTTTTTGCAAAGCAAAGTGGATTTCAACAGAAATAACTTCAATGTTACAGAGAAATTCTTCCTTGTGAGGATGGGCACACCCTGGCACAGGTTGGGCAGAGAAGCTGTGGCTGCTCCTTCCCTGGAAGTGTCCAAGGCCAGGTTGGAGTAACCTGGGCTGGTGGGAGGTGTCCCTGCCCATGGCAGGGGGTTGAACTGGATGACCTTTATGGTCCTTTCTAACCCAAACCATCCTGGGATTTCAAAACAAATGAACACTGAGAAGGATCAGGGTGGTGGCAACCAACAGAGTCATGAAAGAGCAGGAGCAGCACTCAGAATTCTGAGCTTTTTTCATCTTCCTCAACAGCAGCCTGACCTGGGACAGTCAGTATTTTCACAAAAAAAAAAAATATCCATCCATGTGTAAAGATTTCTGTCAACTCTCAGGGAAAAATAAAAATAACAACTGTAGTGTAGTAACACCAATACGTGCACCAGCAGTACCCAACAGCCTTTATTTATCACCTAGACTGAAACTTTCTTAGTGAAATGGGAGTGGAAACAGCAACACCTTTCCCAAAAATTCTGCAAGATCAGATCAGCTTCTACATGCCCCAACCAACATCATGAGGGCAATACACAGAAGAAGTTTTAAAAAATATAAAGGTCAGAGGGCACATTTAGCTCAACAAGGATTGCAAACTGAACCCAAAAACCTGCAACAACCACTCCTCAAGCACCACCAAGGCAGCTTAGTGGGCACTCACAAATCTTACCTTATTGCAGGCTTAAAAGAATAAAACCTGAATAAAGAGCAACGACTCAAAGCCACCACTTATAGGACAAGGAAAAAACACACCTGCCTGATCAGCTGTTATTTATTGCACTTAATCTGATCAGCCAATTTTCAAGGGCTGGCAAGCCAATCAATCCATATGTAACTTGGAATTAATCAGCACACAGATTGGGGTTTTTTTTAGTATTTAGCAAGTAGGGGCTGGGAGGTGTGGAGAGAGGATTGCAGAGAGCAGAAAGGGCTTTTGTTGAAAGACAGAGTGCAAAAAGTTATTAAAAGAGGAAATAAGTGTCTTATTCAAGATTCAGCCTTGTGGCAAACCCAGGAGGAGACACAAGTCACAGGGGGGTAGCCCAAGGTATTTCAGGAGTGCAAATTCTGGCTTTTGTTAAGGCACTTGGAAAGCTTCACTCTGTGTTTGCACAGAGGAGCAAAACAAGCTTCTCCAGGTCGTATCCTCATGGTTGCAGCATTTCCCACGGAGATGGGAGAGCAGATTCACCAGGACACAGCTGGGAACCAACAGCACTGTGCCTGTAGGAGCTCCAGGGTATTGAGGGGAGGAAAAGGATGATTAGTGCACTTACAGCTCTGCTTTAGAAGATCCTGAATCTGAGGCACCACATCACGTGGTGGATACAATCCCAGAATGATTTGGGTTGGAAGGGATCTTAAGGATCACCTCATGCCAAGGGCAGGGACATCTTCCACCAGCCAAGGTTGGTCCAAGCTTTGTCCAGCCTGGCCTTGGACACTCCCAGGGATGGGGCAGCCACAGCTCCTCTGAGCCATGTTAGTTGTCCTCACAAATCACATCCCTGAAATTAATCATGGACACCACCCACATGACCACCAAAGATTTATATCCCACTTGATTTCTGCCAAGATCAAAGTGGCCCTTCCTACCTCCCACAGAAGAAAGTGCACAGCAACATTTTACTGGAGAAGAGAATTTTTTAAATTTTTCACTGTTTCTCTCTCTATAAATTTCCCTTGGGTGACTGACATCCCTCTGTCCCTCAGACATCAACCATGTTATCCTTTCAAAAAGTGTCATTCATCAGCTACTGCATTTAAACTTGGAACAATTGCTCTTTCTTTGAAATCTGCTGCTCCTCAGACCCAGAGAAAAGGCAGGAGTGTCAAACCCTTTGTCTGTACTCTCCAAATATCTCAGATGAGCTGAGAACAACCAATACCTCTCCAACCAAACCCTCTCTGGTACAAGACAGCATAATTTCCCCCTGTGAATGCTGCCAGAATGGTAGTTTGGGATTTTTTCAAGGCAGAGAACACAAGTGTCTGAAAGGCCGTTTGACATCACAGTCTACAAGTTCCTGGTGAGGGGCAGAGGAGGGGCAGGCACTGAGCTCTGCTCTGTGGCACCAGGGACAGCACCCAGGGAATGGCCTGGAGTTATGCCAGGGCAGGGTTAGGTTGGATATTAGAAAGAGGTTCTTCTCCCAGAGGGTGGCGGGCACAGACCAGGCTCCCCAGAGCAGTGGGCACAGCCCCAAGGCTGGCAGAGCTCAAGGAGTGTTTGGATGACACTCTGGGGCACAGGGTGTGACTCTTGGGGATGGTTCTGTGTACACCTAAGAGTTGGACTGGATGATCCTTGTGGGTCCCTTCCACCTCAGCATCTTCTCTGATCCTTCTGTCCCTCCAACATCAACCCTGTTCTCCTTTCAAAATGTGTCAGTGACCAACTACTGGGTTTAAACTTGGAACAATTGGTCTTGCTTTGAAATCTGCTGTTCCTCAGACCCAGAGAAGAGTGTCAAACCCTTCATCTGTACTCTCCAAATATCTCAGATGAGCTGATAACAGCCAATACCTCTCCAACCCAACTTGCCCTGCCATAAGATAATAAGTGTCATCTTCCCCCTGGGAATGGTAGTGTGGGATCCCATTTTTTTTTCAAGGCAGGCCACACAAATGCCTGAAAGGTCATTTGATCTTCCCAGTTGTGTCTGGGAACACCATCAGTGCCATTGTCTTTGGTGTGCACCAGGCAGGGGCTGAACTGGCTCCCTTGCAGAGATGTTCAGTGTTTTGCTGTGTTCCTTCTGGCAGGGGCAGGAAAACTGCAGCCTTGCAGGAGGCTGCTGATGTTCCTCAGGAAACACTAATTAGGGATGTCTGACTGGAGAGAAATCACCAGCAGGAATAGAATTGTCTGAGAGATTCTGATGGTGCTTCAAGGCAAACTAATCAAAAGGTATAATAATTGCTCATACCACAGATTCTCCCACACAAGTGAGGCTTCTTTTTTCTCTTCCTTCACTTTTCAGGTCCAGTTTTTTGACAGCTTGGCCATATTTAAATCACATCTTTGTGCCTTCACTGGTACAAGGGATAGGACAGTTTGTAAATGTTTCTACTGAATTAATGAAATCAATGAGACTTGGAGGCTCAGGTCAAATTTAGAGCTACTGTTCTTGCTGCATAACCCTTGTAAACCTTCCTACTTGGATGCAGTTGGAGGGAAGAGACTTCAGACAAAATTCTCAAAATTCCCACTTGGAGACTTGAATAGATCTCTGGGTCACAGTGGGGAAAAAACTGAACCTCTGGGCTCCAGTTCTTAAGTTGCTGCATAAAATGCTTTCCCATCTGTAACTGCAGAAGATGTCATCTCCAGGTCTTCTGGTGGCAATAGCACAGTTTGACATTGGATAATAATGGAATGGAATGGAATGGAATGGAACGGAACGGAACGGAACAGAACAGAACAGAACAGAATAGAATAGTTAAATCTTTTCATAATTAAGGCAAAGAGGCAAAAACATGATTTTAGTGCAAGAAGAGTTTATTCATAGAATCATAGAATCATAGAATCAATTGGGTTGGAAAAGACCTCCAAGATCATCAAGTCCAACCCTTGGTCCAACTCCAGTCCCTTTACCAGATCATGGCACTCAGTGCCACGGCCAAGCTCACCTTAAAAACCTCCAGGGATGGGGAATCCACCCCCTCTCTGGGCAGGCCATTCCAATGCCTGAGCACTCTCTCTGCAAAGAATTTTTTTCTCATCTCCAACTTCAATTTCCCCTGGCAGAGCTTGAGCCCATCGTGCCCCCTTGTCCTATTGCTGAGTGCCTGGGAGAAGAGACCAACCCCCACCTGGCCAGAACTTCCCTTCAGGCAGTTCCAGACAGTGCTGAGGTCACCTCTGAGCCTCCTCTTCTCCAGGCTGAACACCCCCAGCTCCCTCAGCCTCTCCCCACAGCACTTGTGCTCCAGTCCCTTCTCCAGCCTCGTTGCTCTTCTCTGGCCCTGCTCCAGCCCCTCAATCTATTTCCTCAACTGAGGGGCCCAGAACTGAACACAACACTCAAGGTGTGGCCTCCCCAAGGCAGAGTCCAGGGGAAGGGTCACTGCCCTGGGCCTGCTGGCCACGCTACTTTGGATCCAGGCCAGGATCCCATTGGCCTTCTTGGCCACCTGGGCACACTGGTGGCTCCTGTTGAGCTTCCTGTCAATTCATACTCCAAGGTCCCTTTCTGCCTGGCTGCTCTCCAGAAAGTTGGGGGTTTTTTTAATTAGAGCAAAACATATTGAAGTCCTGAAGAGCTTCTCTGTCTTTCCTTATCATACTATTCAGACCAATAAACCTAAAATAAACTCTCTACATACAAACCTTCTATGGTTTCTCTTAGTAGAACACCACAGCTATAAAATATTGCTTCTAAGACTTCTAAACATGTTTTCCATTTATTCTGTTCATTAGTAATGTGATTTTGAGGCTGGTCACTGAATAACAGATTTCCAAATCATATTTGTACCTGACATGCACATAACGTAGTGAGATCATTACTTAGCAGATCTCAGACTTCCATCCCCACATAATGTCTGGCTCCCATGGATTCCCAGAGTGCTGAGGCACTTAAATTCTTCAGGATTTGTAAAAATATCTTATATTTTTAAATGAGTGTTGGGTTTGAGACGTGATTCCCTGCAGATCCAAAGACTGGCACTGGAACTGTCCATTTGTGCACCTTTGTGTGGAGCACTCAAGGCAGGTCAGTGTCTCTAAAATAAGAGAAAATCTCAATGTCTGGTTATTAAAATTTTAATGAACTGTTAATGACACATAGGGAAGAATTCATAGAATTATTAAGGATGTAAAAGTCTTCCAAGATCATCAAGTCCAACCTTAACAAAATGCCCCCAGGTCCAGTAAAACATATTGTGAAGTGCCACATCTACTCATTTTCTGACCACTTCCAAGGACAGTGATCCCACCACTTCCATGGGCAGCCTCTTCCAAGGGATTCTTTCAGTGAAGGAATTCTTCCTGAACCTAAACCAAACCTAAACCAACCTAAACCTCCCCTGGTGCTGTGATGTTGTCACAGAGTAGGTGCTCAATTTTCCTCTCAGAGTTGGAGTCATGGAATGGTTTGGGCTGGAAAGGACCCAAAGATCATCTGACTTAAAAACAATCCAGTTCCACCCCAACTGCCATGGGAAGGGAACCTTCTATTAGACCAATATTAATATGGAATACTAAAATTCATTAATGATCAGTGGATTTTCTATCAACATTCACACCCCAAAGGAAGGAACCAGCCCATCCAGCTCTAAGTACATAAACCAATGGGTTTCAACCTGTTTCCACATGACTGAAAACCTCAAACTGTTTCTAAAGGCTGCACAAGAAGCCCAGGGTACTGCAAGCTGGCTCAGCTTCACCAATTAAACTGAATTCTAAGGGATAACAAATCACAAGCAACCCAAAAAAAAAACGCTGAACGGAGACTTGTGAGCCTTTTCCCAAGCAGATCATCAGCTCAGCAAAGGAAAACAAAAGTGTAGAATGAAATTCAGATGAATGAAAAGAATAGAAGAAACATAAAGAAAAAAAATTAAATAAAATTCAGAGATTGTTTTAAAGGCAAGACAAAAGGACTAGCAGGCCAAGAGAGGACCTCAAATGAGAGTGCAAGGAAAGATATTTAATACAGCAGTTTAAAGGGAAATGTGCCTGTCGTTCCAGAGAATTTAATGCTGGCTCTCTCTCCCTTATTAATTGGTCTCAGCTTCAGCAGAGCTTGCTTCAGGCTTGCTTTGCTCTGCAGAAGCTGCCACTACAACAGCATTTGCTGAAAATAGCACATTGCTCAGTCTTTCTCCTGCATGCCCTGTGACCTTGGCTGGCACACTTGAGCTGCAGGAGCTTTCATCATCAACAGTTGAAGTCCTGCAGTCACTATCAGGGCTTTTTTTTCCCAGAAAAATAAATGTTTTTTCAGCAAGAGGACAAAAAAAAAGTTGGATAAAGGAAGTTAGCATTGTCCTGGAAACTTATGAGGAACCTGAACTTGGAAAAGTCAACTTTAAGAGGGATGGCAAAGTCAAAGCCAAGCCCCAGAGTGGTTCCTCTTACTTTTACCTGTCCAAGGTCAGAGACCTCTGTATCCTTAGAGAGTTTTGCTCTCATATTCAGTATTTGTTGTAGTAGAGACAACAGTATTTGTTGTAGTGGAGAGCAGAAAGCAAAAGAATAAAGAAGAAAACACTCAAAAACTTGACTGCAGCAAATGTTTCCTGTAAACATGTGCTTTGTATTTTATACCATTCCTCAGGAAGTAAAGGGGGAAATACAATAATTAATTCATTATTGGGACTGCAGTATGTTAAACAGCTCTAAACCTTATCTAAATCTGGAAGAAATCAAGCACAACCTCTGGCCAAGATATATTATAAATGTTGGAGATCAGAAAGGAGAGCTGCAAGTGGAAGATTTCTGGGTCAGAGATACAAATGAAACTTGCAGCTGAGGGGCAAAAAAAAAATCATGAAGAGATGGAAATGGTGCAAGTTAATAAAAAAATAAGACATTTAAACACATCCAAAAAAGAGCAGATTTTAACTGTTATTAAGGCCCCTGGAGAGCAAAGACCACTTTGTTGGCTAAATGATCATGATAGTATGTAGGTGATGGCTCCTTCTCCTCCCTTCCCCATCACCCAGGCAAGATTTGGTACTTCAGGAGCCATAATTTGAGCTCTCCTAGCCCAGCACGTCTCTCTCCCTAAAAGACTGGGGGCTTTAAGCCAGTCTGACCAAAAGCCTGGAGACATTTCACTAAATAGAGCAGATCCTGTAGCTGAGGAAGGTTCATTAAGAGAAGCCTAATGATGTGGCAAGTCATCCCTTCCTCCCATCAGGATCTGTGAGTGGGTGGTCAGTAGGTGGAGGAGGAACGGTGGGGTTGGAGAAACATCAATGTCAGCTCACAGCAGGAGCAGGCTGGACTGAAATGCCAAAGCGGGATGTGGGGGCTGAACTCCAGCATGGAATGAGGTGGTGGAAAAGTGCTAAAGACTCTTTGTTTTGGAGTTATCTACTGAATCAGATACAGTGTCCCCATTGCAGTGGCAGGAGGTAAATCCTCCCTCAGCTTCACAAGGAGACAGGCACAAACTATCACACCTAAGCATTCCTTAATATCACAGAATCATAAAATGGTTTGGGTTGGAAGGGATGGTAAAGATTTTCTGGTTCCAAAGCCCTGCCATGGGCAGGGACACCTTCCACCAGCCCAGGTTGCACCAAGCCCTGTTCAGCCTGGCTTTGGACAGTCCCAGGGATGGGGCAGCCACAGCTTCTTTGGGCAGCCTGTGCCAGGGCCTGCTCACCCTCACAGGGGAGAATTTCTTCCTAATATCAAATCTAAATCTATGCTCCTTCAATTTAAAATCATTCCCCTTCATCCTGTCCCCCAGTTCCTCTCCTGCTCTCTTAGGATCCCTTTAGGCACTAGAAGAGGCTTTAAGGTCTCCTTGGAGTCTTCTCTTCCCCAGGCTGAACAGCCCCAGTTTTCCCAGCCTGTCTCCAGAGAAAAGGTGCTCCTGGTAAGGCTTTAGTGGCTCCTTTGCAGCGTTTCTTGTTGATTTTATCTCAGTTTCAGTGCAAAGGTTGCCCCTGATGCTTCTCTTCTTGTGTGTCTCTGAGAGCTCCCAAGCAACCTGCACTATAGGGCTGGCTGTGCTAACCCATCCCTGGATCCAGGGATTCAGAATCCCAGGAGCATCCTCTTTCAGTGCTAGTAGGTTATTAATGGGCCATTAACAGAGGTTTTTCCCATTGATGTCTTTGATCTTTGAATCACAGAATTGTTAAGGTTGGAAAAGACCTCTAAGATCATCCAGTCCCACCAGCCTTGAGCAGGTGTTCAGTTTTTCGAGCAGATTCCGACAGTGACCCAACTGAGACAGATCTGTGCAATTTTTTTACACCAGAAGTGAACTAAGTTTAATCACAGAATCACAGACTATTCTGAGTTGGAAGGGACCCACAAGGATCATCGAGTCCAGTTGAAGTCCATGGCCCATACAGGGGATTGAACCCATGTCCTTGGCATTATTACAACCAAGTTTTAACCAACTGAGCTGATCTCAGTGAAGTGGTGCATGTCAGTGGAGACTCTTCTGGGATCACTGGTGTTCCTGAGGGTTGGTCCTCATTTTTATTGCCCATAACTAGTTAAAATCATAGAACAGTTTGTTTTGAGAGGACCTTTAAAGATCATCTTCTTCTAACTCTGGTGCCATAAGTGGTGCCTTGAGAGGTGCCACCCACTAGACCAGGTTGCTCAAAGCCCTATTCAGTCTGGCCTTGAACACTTCCAGGGATGAGGATAGAAATTAGTATTTTGACTATTCCCCAGGGTTTCATCTGGGCAAGATAATCCTGGAAGTCAGAAAAAAAGAATCAGAAAATTCCTGGCTGATCCTGGACAGTTCCTTTAGCAAGACCTGCTCTTGGTGTGTGGTAGCAGAGACAATGCCCTTAATATTTTAGGCAAGTGAGGTAGAGATGAGAGAAGGCTGGGACAAAGCCAGCTAATCTGGGTCACCAGATGGGCTGCTGTGAAGCAAAAGGCACAGTAGCAGGAATTGTCTGGATGAGAGCACAACAAAAGGGCCCAGCCATTACCAGCAGCTCTAATGGTTTTTAACTCGTGGGGATGGCAGCAGGTTGACTTATGTGTGCTTATAAAGCAAGAGATGTTTAAGAAAACAACATGGTACAAAACAGAAACAGTGCAGGCTGTTTATTGCCAAGGAAATAGCAACAAGCACCTCTCCTACGGAGACAGGCTGGGAGAGCTGGGGATGTTCTGCCTGCAGAAGACTCTGTGACACCTCATCGTGCCCTTCCACAAAAAAGGGGTTTAGAAAAAGGAGGCAGAAAGACATTTTTCACAGGCAGATGGTGATAGGAAAAAGGGGAATTATTTTAAACTGAAAGAGGATACATTTAGTTTAGATGTTGGGAATAAATTCTTTACTCAGAGGGTGGTGAGGCACTGGAACAAGTTGCTGAGAGAAGCTGTGGATGTCCCATCCCTGGAAGTTTTCAAGGTCAGGCTGGATGGGACACTGAGCAGCCTGGGGTAGTGGAAGGTGTCCCTGCCCGTGGCAGGGGGTGGAATGAGATGGTCTTTAAGGTCTCTTCCAATCCAGGACTTTCTATGATTCTGTGATCTCATGATTCTCCAACACACAGAATGACTGATGCATCAATCCTGTCCAAACACTTGTGTTGGTTTTGCAGAGCAATGAGGAGGATCTCAACACTGAAGTTTCAAACTGCAGACACACAAATGATTCAGCAAATGGTAGAATTGAAGTTTCTTGGAAACAAACTGGTTACCTTAGACATATATGTGCTTTTGAGGGTAGTGGGATTTGATCATCTGCTGATATAAAGTTGTATCGAGTTTGCCTGGCAAAGATCTATGAGAAGGGGGGTTACAGGAGCGGCTTCTGTGAGAGGCTGCCAGGCTGCCAGAAGCTTCCCCCTTGTCTGGCAGAGCTAATGCCAGACAGATCCAGGATGGATTCACTGCTGGCCATGGAGAAGCCCATCAGGGATAGTGGGAATGGCTCTGGGATAACACATTTAAGAAGGGGGAAAAGGGTATTGCACTGAAGTAATTGTGGTTGGGAGTAGGGAGATGTGGGAGAAACAACCCTGCAGATCCCAAAGTCAGTGCAAGAGAGGCAAGAGGTGCTCCAGGAACTGGAGGAGGTTCCTGTGTAGCCCATGGGGGTCCCTGGGGGAGCAGAGATCCACCTGCAGCCCCTGGTGAAGCCAACAGTGCAGCAGATGCCCAAAAGAGGCTGTGACCCCATGGGAAGCCAGTGCAGGAACAGGGTCCTGGCTGGGACCTGCAGACCTGTGGAGAGAGGATCCCACCCTGGAGCAGGTTTTTCTGGTAGGATTTGTGGCCCTGTGGGAACAGCCTGTGCCTCAAAGACTGACCTTTTGAAGAAGTGACACAGTGGAGCAGCTTGTGAAGAACTGCAGCCTGTGGGAAGGACTCACAGTGGAGAAGTTTGTGGAGAGCTGTCTCCTGTGGGAGGGACCCCACATTGAAGTGGTGGAAGGACTCTGACTCCTCTCTCTGAGCAGAAACAACCTGTGATGGACTGACTATGACCCCCCTTCACATCTCCCTGCACCGGGACCAACCCACCCCAAAAATTAAAAGCACAAGGAGGACCAAAAGAATACAAATGTTTGGATCAAGAGTTCATTAAACAGATGAGTCTGTTTCCAACACGTAGGGAAAAGAATACAAGAATTCTACAAGATTCTTTCCAGTCTTCAGTGTCTGCAGCTGACACAGCTGGAAAAAATGGACAAGCTTCCATCTATCTTTATCACAGCTGGGATAATAAACACTATTACTTCTCCCTAAAGAGCTGGCTTCAGATATCATCCCTGCTCCAAAGTTGTTATTATTGTGTAAATCAAAGAGCTCAAATGTGCCCTTCAATATTCCTCATTCATTCCATTCATGTGAGAGGATGACATTTATCCCTGTTGATTTTTGGATGGAAAATGTTTCTTTTTCTCCCCCAACTCTATGTTTTATAATATTCAAAATAATTTTCAAAACCATGTAAGCAGATCAAAATCTTCCAAAAATTCTTAACCACCTCTCCAAAAAACCCAGCACATTGTTTAAGCTTAATTGTTTGGTTCCCCCACCCCTGCCCAGTTTTAATGTGCAGGGTCTATCTGTGTTATTTTAACAACAAATCTGGGGTGGTTTGCTGTCTTTTTTTTGACAGTAATTCTCCAGAATTGAGAGAATCCATATCTTATTTTGGACCAGCAGCAAACAGCTGCTTGGTGGCCACTTCACATGATGGACTCAAGGTCTGTCAACATCTGACCTGTGTCAGGCTGGAGATACAACAACTGCCAGCACAGAGACAGCTCAGATGGAAGCAGCATCAAAGCACTGAGAAAGACAAATGCACTGCCTGGGGCTGAGCAGCAGATAAGCCCCCATGCCTGTCAGGCAGGGCTGACACAGACATTAATTCTGCTTTTCCTTTCTATCACTCAAAATCAGAAAGTCTATAGGATTATTTTGGAAAGAAAATGTAAATAGTCTCTAATTATGAGCAACCTGGACTAGTGAAAGGTGTCCCTGCCCACGGCAGGGAGTTGAACAAGATGATCTCTAAGGTCCTTTCTGATCTAAACCATTCTGAGATTCTGTGATACATAGAAAAAAAATGCTGCATTTCCATAAAAACATCAGCTTTCTGAAAACATAAAGTAGATGTGAAAGAAAAAACCCAGAAAATTGCTTGCACTTTAAAAAAAAAAAGAATCATTAAAATGATAATGGCTGAATAGAGACTTTTCATAGCAAGTTCTACAAAATTAAAAGAAAACAAAAATCGAGACCTCAAAGCCTTCTTTTAATGAACTGTGCAAGTTTATGGATTCAGCTCTGCAGCTTGAGCTCTTTCTCAGTACCATCTTCTGCCAAGCCCCCCTTAATCACCAGAAGCCTGCCTGAAAACATCAGGGATCTCACAGAGACTTTGCTTGCAAGCAAAATCAGTGCTTGTCACAGCATGAGATCCTTGTAATTAGGGCCTTAATTCAACTCCTTCTGCCATCACTGGTCATCCTGGATTAAAGTATAAAGGAGTTTTCAATGCAAGGAAACTCCTAGACCAGGATATTGTCCTACTGCAGCAGGCAGGGATATGAAAGATATTCAAAGCATTCAGAGGGAAGGATTAAAGGAGAGAGTCACTTCACACATCCCTGTGTTTTAAGCATCTCTTGTGCAAGCTTCTTAAATTGTTCCTTTAATTAACTTCATGAAATGAACTCCCAGTTGAACTTACTGGTCAGACTTGGATTTTGCTGTTCAGTGTTCAGAAAGTTACAAGAACAAAGTTGATCACTAGGAAATAAAGTTCTCTGATGTTTAAGGAAGATGGAAGAGTCTCCAAATCTTAGCCAAGGTTATTGGACAAAATGCTTGGCTGTACTGTCCCCAAGACAGACAACACCCCCGTACACACATGAACATTAAAAACCTTGGGGTACTAATTGACAGGAAGCTCAACAGGAGCCACCAGTGTGCCCAGGTGGCCAAGAAGGCCAAGGGGATCCTGGCCTGGATCCAAACTAGCGTGGCCAGCAGGCCCAGGGCAGTGACCCTTCCCCTGGACTCTGCCTTGGGGAGGCCACACCTTGAGTGTTGTGTTCAGTTCTGGGCCCCTCAGGTCAGGAAAGATCTTGAGGGGCTGGAGCGGGGCCAGAGAAGAGCAACGAGGCTGGAGAAGGGACTGGAGCACAAGTGCTGTGGGGAGAGGCTGAGGGAGCTGGGGGTGTTTAGCCTGGAGAAGAGGAGGCTCAGAGGTGACCTCAGCACTGTCTGGAACTACCTGAAGGGAAGTTCTGGCCAGGTGGGGGTTGGTCTCTTCTCCCAGGCACTCAGCAATAGGACAAGGGGGCACGATGGGCTCAAGCTCTGCCAGGGGAAATTGAAGTTGGAGATGAGAAAAAACTTCTTTGCAGAGAGAGTGCTCAGGCATTGGAATGGGCTGCCCAGAGAGGGGTGGATTCCCCATCCCTGGAGATTTTTAAACGCAGATTGGCCGTGGCACTGAGTGCCATGATCTGATAAAGGGACTGGAGTTGGACCAAGGGTTGGACTCGATGATCTCAGAGGTCTTTTCCAACCCAATCGATTCTATGATTCAATGATTCTATGATTTAACCCCACCAAAAAACCCAAGACTCTGCTGTCTGCTCAGTCCCAGAAGCTGCAGGCACAGGACCAGCCCCACTGCAGGGACACAACACACTTCAGTAACCTCAGAAGAACCTTCCCCTCTTCTCTAGGAGCAATAGGGATACAAACCCCCTGGTTTTCTGATTATCCTATGCTGTCTTTCTTGGATCTGTCATGCCACATTCCCTTTGAAGGTTTCAGTGCTTTGGGAATGGGACAAGTCACCCACTTTTGGTTTTACTGCTGAGATTCCTTCAGCAACCCCTGTGGCTTTGCCATGACACACAGGAGGAGTACAGAAGTTAAAGAGGGTAAACCAGCCTAGTAGCTTGTTAGAGTCCCTCCTAAAAAGCATCTCCCCCTTCTCCTTTCCCTTCCCTTCCCCTTGTGTCTGCAATTCTAGTGAAAGACACCCCTTCTGTTTGCAGGCTTTGCTTCATTAAAGCTGGAAACAACCTTCCTGTTGGACAAGGTCAGATTTGAATGTTCCCATCACACACAAAACACATCATGGACTTGTGAGTCGAAGATACTCACAGAAGTGCCCTTTTCAAAGTGAGACCTATTGGTTCTCATTAAGGCAGAGACCTGTTGCATATGAAGTCAGAGGGAAAAAAAATAGCCTGAGCACTAAAAGGAGGATTCCTACACATGCATCCAAAAATTAAATTGAAATCACACTAAATAAAGAGCAAAAGGAACATCAGAAGTCTCCCCCAACAGCTGTTGTATTTGCCTGGCTTTATGATCGTGACAGACAGAGCAAGAGAGTCAATGAATTCTCTTCACAAACATATCTACTAATTAGTGACTGAATAGGCAGTAAACATGGCAGAGTTAATCTTCAAGGGAAGGCAAATAAGTGCAAACCCGGGGATATAGCTGGATGAAAACACACAGAAACATATTTTATAGAACTTCCATGGCAGGTAACTATTTACACAAAGTATTTGGTTTATCAGGGGTGTTAAATCTAATCATGTGCTTTTGTCATCTGATAAGGAGAAAGTGCATCTGCCTAATTTACTTTGGAAATGGGAAATAAACTTTAAAAATTGCTGTAGAACCACCATTTTGTACATTATTAGCATAATTCAGGATGTTTTTAGGGCAGTGCCTGGAAGTTTTGATCACCTCGTGGTCCTCTTCTTGAAGTTGCTGCATCTCCTATCAAGTTCCCATAACCACATGATAGAAAAACAGGAAATGGAGCTGAAGGATAAGCTAAACACATTTTGTGTTGAAATGGGATAGTTCTGGAATAGTTCAGTGTTTGGCTGGGAGACCAGTGGAATTTCAGGACAGCTTGTGCACAGGTGAAGGAGCTGAGGGTGAACCTCAGGCCACAGAGCTCCATGAGCTGGCCCTGTAGTTTGGTGGGAAGTGACAGGGAGAAGAAAGAATGGAATGTCAGGGGCACTGGAATGCCATCTCAGAGCTGTTCCCCCAGCCCTGTTGGTGGTGGGAAGCAATGAGGAGTGACCCATCTGCCTCCTGTGCTTCTGCAAAGCTGAAGCTCCTCAAAGCCTCTGATTTTAGCAAGCCTGTCTTTGCTTTGCCATCTTTCATTCTTAGACTGGGAAAACATCTCAAAGCCAAGCTCATCCCAGTGTGCTGGGTTTGGCTGATACAGGTTTTATTGTTTTTACAGTAACTACTAAGGGGCTGTGGTTTGGATTGGTGCTGAAAACAGGGGTGATAACACCCAGATGGTTTTGTTCTTGTGCAGCTTCAGAGCCTTTTCTGCCTCTCATACCAACCCTCAATGAGGAGGCTGGGGGTGCACAGGGGGCTGGGAGGGGACACAGCTGGGACAGCACATCCCAGCTGACCTAAGGGATGTTCCAGACCATATAAATGCTCAGCATGTAGATCTGTGGAAGAAGGAGGAAGGGGTGGACATTCAGAGTGATGGCATTTTCCTTCAGTGTTACACCTGATGGATCTCTAGGGATGGCTGAACACTTTCTTGCCCATGGGAAGCAGGGAATGAATTCCTTGGTTTGCTTTTCCTGTGTATGGGACTTCTGCTTTCCAAGTTATTAAATTCTCTTTATCCCAACCCGCAAATTTTCTCACTTTTACCTTCCCGACCCTCTCCACCATCCCACCCTGAGGGAGGGAGTGAGCACCTGCCTGGTTCTTTATGGCCAGCTGGGGTTAAACCATTCCACAAAGACACGACATTCCCGAATTCATTGCTGTGCTGTCACACCTCTACTTGCTACTAAAAATCCAAATTACTCAAAGCCCAGTTAAAAAAAATTCCCCTCCCTAAACCATCGTAATCCAGACGGCCCGAATCAGATCTGCTGCCTGTCTCACCGCCCCTAATCCCTGAGTAAAGTGTCACAAAAGTGGATTTTCCTTGTCTTGGGCAGGCTGAGCGGGGCTGCGAAGAGCTCGGGTTCCCTCTGCGGGCAGGAGGAGGGACGGAGCGCGGAGCCTCCAGCAGGTGCGCAGCTCCATCTAGTGACACACGGCCGGGGAGCGAGCGGGGAGTAAGGAAACAAAGGAAAAAACACAAGGAAACTCTTTGGAATCTGAAAGGCATCTTGGCAAGGGTAGAGAAGGGTTTGCTTTTTCGGGAAGTGTTGTTTTGATAGCGAAGTGCAGCTACAGGTCTTTTTCCCCCTCCCCGAACTTTGGAAGGGATAATGGATGTCTCCAAACACTGGAGATACTCATAGAAATCATGAAACTGTTTAGGTTGGAAGGGACCTGAAAGATTTTGTAGTTCAAACACTCCCTGCCATGGGCAGGGACACTGTACTAGAGCAGGATTTTCCAAGCCCTGGACACTTGGACACTTCTAGGGATGGGGCAGCCACAGCTTTTCTGGGCAACCTGTGCCAGAGTTTTACCACCCTCATTGCAAAAACTTTCCTTATACATAATCTAAATTGACTCTTACACAGGACCATAGAATGGATTGGGTTGGAAAAGACCTCCGAGATCATCAAGTCCAACCCTTGGTCCAACTCCAGTCCCTTTACCAGATCATGGCACTCAGTGCCACGGCCAAGCTCAGCTGAAAAACCACCAGGGGTGGGGAATCCACCCCCTCTCTGGGCAGCCCATTCCAATGCCTGAGCACTCCCTCTGCAAAGAATTTCTTTCTGATCTCCAACTTCAATTTCCCCTGGCAGAGCTTGAGCCCATCGTGCCCCCTTGTCCTATTGCTGAGTGCCTGGGAGAAGAGACCAACCCCCACCTGGCCACAACTTCCCTTCAGGCACTTCCAGACAGTGCTGAGGTCACCTCTGAGCCTCCTCTTCTCCAGGCTGAACACCCCCAGCTCCCTCAGCCTCTCCCCACAGCACTTGTGCTCCAGTCCCTTCTCCAGCCTCGTTGCTCTTCTCTGGCCCCGCTCCAGCCCCTCAAGACCTTTCCTCAACTGAGGGGCCCAGAACTGAACACAACACTCAAGGTGGACAGGAGGAACAAGACCTTGAGTAGCATCCAAGGGAACTGCATGGTCTGCCTGCACTATCAGCATCTTCAAAGCTCTCCAGGTATGTTTGCCTGGTTGTCCTCACCAAACCCTTGAATTCTCTGCTGCTTGTCCACCACCACGAACGACCCTTGGGGACACACCACCAGCCCCTCAGACCACCAAGTATTTTCTCGTTGCACCAACACAAAAGAGGACAATCTCCCTCTTGCTGCTTGGTGTTTCATGTAGTGTCTTTTGAATTCTGGTGGTTCTACCTTGGTAACTTTCCCACTAAAATAAACCTTTCCCTGTCAGGAGGAGAACAGTAATAACAGCAACCCCTGCATTAGGAGGAAACATTTAAGTCCTTGATACCAATCTCGCTGCTGACTATTAATTAACAGAGGCCACAGCAGCTGTTTTTGGCCTTCTCAGGGGAGAATTACATTTGCAACTGGTAGTTATCTCCTGGTATTAGGGGGCTGCAGAAATAAACCACTAATCACCTGATCATTTCAACCTGAATTAAGGTGGAGAAGCTGCTAAGAAAAGATTTGAGGAGGTAATCATGTACCTTTTCAGGAGTCATTTCCCTGCCCAAAAAGCAGTTCTAAGAATAAACTGACAATGTAGAAAACTCTGTGTTGCTTTAGTCATTTATCTTCACCCACCTCCTGCTTCTGTGTAATTTGATTTGCTGCTTAAGATTTCCACCGAGAGTTTCAGATTTAGCAGCAAGTGTAAACAGGAGTGCTGTTGTTTTATTGTTTCCTTAATAGTATCTCAGAGAAAAATTCAGGGTGTCTTAATGACAAACATTATTATAAAACTTTATTGCTCCAAGAGCTTTTATTTAAATAGAGAAATCAACCTTCCAGTCCTGAAATGTATAAAAATGAGAGAATACATTGGTTTGTTGGTTGTTTGGCTGGTTGGATTTTTTTATTTGTTTGATATTTTTTTGAAGCCTAAGACCAGGAAAAGCAGAGGCACAGCTCAGCACAGAGGCATTAACAGCTGATTCTTTCCTCTGTGGCTGTGGCAGAAAGCTCAGGAAAGGTCTAAGAGCACAACAAACCTGCAGTGATTCTTCCAGGAATACCTGGCTGAGTTCCAGCAATCTGCAGCTCAACAACTCCTAAAAAAAGTTCTGGGCTAAATTTGTCAATGGTTTAATTGTTTGTTACACAAGTCAATCACTTCAGTCACATCTCAGGCTCAGCAGGTCCCATTTGGATGCCTGTTGATCCATTGGCCCCATAAATTGGTATTGACTTCTACTAAAAGTAGGTGTTTGTTCAAGGTGGGGTGTGATTTCAGTCCTTTTCATCTGTTTCCATCCTGATCATCATCAATTTTTGATATTTCAGCTGCCTTCTGTGCAAATCATGACCCTCCTTACGCATTAGACCATCATTAGACATTTTTTTCACCACCAGTTGTAAAGATTTTGTGATGGACTTTTATTCTGATTTCATTTTTCATAATTCTTTTCCCTGGGAGAGAAAGAAAGTGTAGTGAAATCATCACTTTCATGATCTCTTCACATGAGTATTGCATATCACACACACACACACACAAAGCCCAAATATTGAAATAATCCCCCTAATTTTTGAATCAGGAAAACAAAACTAGCAGTTAAGTCAGTGTGTGATCAGAGCCTGTAAAGGCACCACGTCCCTGAAATGTTAATTACACTTATTTTGTCAGCCTGCAAGAATTATTCACCAATTTTTCAAACAATTTATCTGGAAGAACTAGAACGTCTTTATAAAAAAATTAAGTAACAGGAAAAGGGGTTCAGTGAATTAATATAAATGATGAACTGCTCAGCACAGAAAACTATCTGTTAAAAATATAAATGGAATTCTCCCTGTTCAAGAGGAAATTTATAGGTTTATATTCTCTGGCCTGACTACCATAACTCCAGAGATGTTTTGAAATACTGCTGGAGAAGGAAGAGGAAGGCAACAAAAATGGTCTTTAAAAGAAAGGGATTTTTTTTTTTTACAAACGAGGGAGGGTTTTTGAATAGGTAAAATC
Organism: Pithys albifrons albifrons; assembly: GCF_047495875.1. Lineage (NCBI taxonomy): Eukaryota > Metazoa > Chordata > Aves > Passeriformes > Thamnophilidae > Pithys > Pithys albifrons. The sequence goes on from NC_092464.1 coordinate 3,993,674, forward strand.
TTTTCAATCTCAAACTTTCCCCTTTCTGTGCCCCGTGGAACATTTGCACTGTTGCTCATTCCTGTCCTCGTGGGTGTAAATCAGTTGTAAAGCTGAGTTAGTTTTTATGGAGATTTTATTCATGAGCTCCTGGGTACAGATCAAGCCTAAAGCTGGGGGGGTTTCATGCAGCTATTTTTTCATGGGGCTTTACAATAACAATTTCCTCACATTATTCATTGGAATATTATATTACACTGCAGGAAACAGCCTAATTCTCTGACTGTTATTGTACAATACCCTCACTGTTGCTCAGGTCTGTCTCAAAGAAGGAAAATCACCTTGTGGTTTAATTACATTATTTTTTTTTTAATGGAAAGCAAATAGTTTTCATGTGGTTTTTTTTTCCCCCACAGTTTTATTTTTGTTACTTATAATGTTCCCTAAAAATAACAGCAACAAAGGGCAAACTACAAAAAAGTAATTAGAAATTCCCCACATACTTATAATAAAATCAATGTTGTTCATTTTTGATCACCTAAAATGACTAAATTGGGCAATGGTCCATTTGTTAGACAGGATTCAAATGCTGTCACTTGAGTTGCAGAATTAGCTCAATTGGAATTCTGCTTCCACTGCTACTGTTTTCTTAAAACACAGATTTTCAAGTGGTCCTCAAAATTGCATTCACTCACCCTGATTATATCATGTTATTGAGTTACTACAGAGAAGGTTTAATGAGAGAAAAAAATGCAGCAGATACAGAAATAGAATATAAAATCTATTCTTCCGAAATGTTCAGTTTGCTCAGAACAGGATTTCTCTTAATAACTACAGTCTGAATTTTGCTTCTAGGTGGTATTTTGATTTACTGGAACATATTCCTGGAAGTGTCCAAGGTCAGGTTGGACAGAATTTGGTGCAACCTGGGCTGGTGGGAGGTGTCCCTGCCCATGGCAGGAGTTGGAAAGGGATGATCTTTAAGGTCCCTTCCAACCCAACCCATTCCAGGATTTGACATTTCCATGATTTACTAAATGTTTAAACAATATCTTCACTTTGGATCAAATCAAGACTTCTTTTCTATTTTGTTGTGAATTCCATGACAGAGGCTGTTGGAAATCAGTTAAACTTTTGCAAGTTTACCAATTTTCTAAAAAAAACCCTCTTTGTTTCATTGTTCTGTGCCCGGGGAACGTTCATGGATTTTCCCTCCTGCACTTTTGTGTCAGAGGATAAGGTGAAAAATATCTGGACTTGTGTCAACATTGAAATGAAAGCCTAACCCTTAAAAAAATAAAATTCTATACTCTCCTTGTTGTGTTTTTTTTTTTTTTTTCATGAAGAGATGATCTACCAATAATAAATGGAGTTGTTCATTGATTATTAGTTTGGATTCTAATTTTAAATATATCATTTGATTTGTGGTTTTCATCATATCTAAAAACAGCTACTTGAAACTCATTTTTGACCTCTATAAGATTTTTTCATCTTTTTTAATGTGTGTGTTTAAACCCTCTGGGAAGAAAATGTTTTATCTGGAAAAGGAAAGAGAAAGAAAGGGAGGGAGGGAAGTGGGACCAACTTTGTCAAGGTGTGTTCCCTTTGATTAGGTATTTTATGTAAAGGGAAGGTCTCTCTTCCTACCCCCTTAGTAGAAGAGAGGATGAGCCTTTTTACAGGAAAATAACACAAGGTTTTCATCCAAGTGAATGAATGTACATGTTCATAGACTCAAAGATTCACTGAATGGTTTGAGTTGGAAGGAATTTTAAAGACCATCTATCTCCAACCCCTGTCCCATGGACAAAACAGGATGGATAAGGCTGGAAGGGACCACTGGAGGTCATCTAGACCAATATCCCTCCTCAAGCAGAGTTCCACAGAGCACCTTAGTCAGGATTGTGTCCAGAAGGCTTTTGAGTATCTCCAGTGAGGGAGACTCCACATCCACTCTGGGCAACCTGTTCCAGAGCTCAGTCGCTCTCAGAGGAAAGTTCTTCCTCATGTTCAAGTGGAACTTCTCCATCAGTCTCTGCCCGTTGCCTCTTTTCCTACTGCTTGGCACTACTGAGCAGAGCCTGGTCCATCCTCCCTTCAGACACTTAGATAAACTGAGAAGATATGCTGAGGTGTCACAGTTGGTGCTGCTCTCCTCTTACTGAACAACTCAATTGAGCCTTGAAGTGTGGAAAGTGATATCTTGGCAAATAGAGTCAACAGAGCCATTCAATGGGCTAAATGGAGGTTCTGTTTTAGATGATCATTGAACCCAGGGGGAGCTTAAACATCCAATTTGTATCTCAACACCTACACATTGGTACCTAAATATCTCCAGGTCTTTAACAAACTCCACCTCACCACTCCCTTTGAAGACACTCAGGCTCAGGAGTCAGGACCTCCCACCACAATACAGCACTAAGGAGTTTCTAACAGGAGCTTTCCATCTCACTCCCATAACTAGAAGGGTAGCTTAGCTAATTAGTTTAGACCTGCAATTAAGAACAGCAGGAGCTCCCTTTTGCAGCTCACCCATCCAGGGAGATGCTGCATTAGGTATTCAGGTCCTAATGTGTGTGGGGTGTGGAATTTCACCCCTAAAGCAAACACCCACATCGGAGCAATCACCCTCCCCTCCTTTTAGAGGTGGTGGAGAGGAGCAAGCCCTGAGGAACTGATGGTCTTGTCCTCTGCAGACACCTAAATGATGTCAGGCAAATTGCACTCGATGGTGTCTGTGACTGTGAAAATAACTGGGGATAATCAGTTCACATTTCCATTCTTAATGTCTGAAATCAGGGGAGACAAGTGCTACTCCAGGGGGGACATGAGCCAGCTGGCTGAGCCCCCTCTGCCCTTCCTTGGGAAACTGGGATAATCAAAGGGAAAGGTTGGAATAAAGAGGCCCTTTGGGTGGGCAGGCCCTGGCACAGGTTGCCCAGAGAAGCTGTGGCTGCTCCATCCCTGGAAGTGTTAAAAGTCAAGTTGGATGGGGCTTGGAGCAACTGAGATAGTGGGGAGGTGTCCCTGTCCATGGCAGGAGGAAGGTAATTAAATGATCTTTAAGGCCCCTTTCAATCCAAACTGTTTTAGGATTCTATCATTCTCTCTTTTAAGCATAAAGGAAGCAGAGACCAGTGCACAGCAGTAACTGAATGTCTATGTTGTTAAAAACAGGTCCCTCATGTTTTTCTATATCCTATTTTCTAGGTTCAGCTTATACCTGTGACAAACATGGATCGTGGCCTTTATAAAGGCAGAAAACTTGGTCTTAAACCTGCATTTTACTGAATAAAAATCAGAATTGTTCTTCTCCTTTTGAAAAAAAGAAAACAAACCACGAAACAAACCAGAAATGACTTGGAGTTGAAAGGGCCAGAGGAAAACAAATGAATAATACAATGCATAAAACTATTTCTGAGGACAGGAACAGCTGGTCTGTCAACTCTTTAGAGACTATTAATAGGAATGAAGATTGCATTGTGTGTCACTGGGAAAAGTAACTTCCCTTGGGCTGGGAAAAATAACTTTATTCACAAATAACATACAATAGAAACAGAGAAGGATTCACTGACAGATTTGGGGGTTTTAAAGTAGAAACAGCAAACACACCAAAGGAGCTTATTTTTAAAAGAGTCTAAATAATGTGATGGGTATAAATATATTTTTCAAATTCATTAAGTGGTTTAGATGCTGGGATGGAATTCAGTTTGCAGGATGTGTAGGATGGAAGCCACACAAGCCCAATGTCTGTGATTTCTGCCTGTGTTTCTGTGGTGTCCCTGGAGTCAGGCCAAGTACCTGCAACACAATATGGGCACAGGAGTCAGAGCCCCAGGACACAACAGGAGCCAATTTTATCCAAGGGAAATAATAAGTAGAGAACACAGCTGGAGTTACAGAGAACATGATGTGGACAAATTATCCACCTGCACCTCTAAGTACTTGCCTGGTATTTAGTGCCTTACCTTTTAGTATCCCAAACCCAGCCCATTCCTTCAGTTGTTTTTTATCTTCCTGCTTTCCCCCCTCTCTCTCAAACATCCCCCAGGGATCACCCCCAGGAATAAAGCTCCTCTCCTTGTTTTATACCCTCCTTTTTTAAATACAGCAGAGTTTTGTTTTTAATTACACTCCCAATATGTTCCTCAGCAATGTCATGTTCTATCCACTCGCTGAATGATGTACTTTCAGTAATTGCACCTTTCTTCCCATGCTCCCAGGGCTTTTTGTTTTGCACCTTCAGTCAGATTTATCCAAAGATTGCTTAGAAATGTCAATAAATTCACCTTTATTCTCTGCCTGATGGCTGCTGCTGCAGTGTGGGGCTGGTCCACCCTACTTTTCTTGCCCAGGCGCTCAGAGAAAATGCAGGCACATTTCAGGAAGGCTTTTGTTATGAAAAAGCCTCTTTCAGGGAACATCTGGTATTGAAAACCCCATTCTCCAGCTCCTACAAAGATTCTGAGCAGCTCAGTAAATGTCAAGTAATTTTCATTTAATGGCATCAAATGATTCAGAATATCCCTGATGGGGATTAGGAGGGATCACAGGTCTATTGCCTCATTGATTTGGTTTCATACGACCCCAATGGCTTGGCAGTGTTAACAAGAGGACATTTTTATGCACATCAGATATTCTGAGCCCAGGTTGATGTTGTAGAGCAGTAGGAAAACAAAGCTGCTCCTTATCTTTGAGAGTTATCCTATAATTGGGAGGCAAAAGAAAACAATGCTTAATTACAGGCAGCTGATCAGGCAAGGAGCTATTTTGTGATAAAAAGCAGCAAAAATCATCAGAGCAAACGAAAATATTATGAGAAAGATTTATGATTTGCTTCTTGCCTTATTGCATGGTTGGATCTTTTATTTTTTGGCACAAACAGAGAAATAACAAAGAGCAGAATTGATAAAGCAAATGAACATGATGAACAGAAATTGGGTTTTAGACTAAAGAAGGTTTTAGCCTATAAAATGATCTGTTTAAAGTAATGAGGGGATATAAACAGACTCAGAGACTTTAATATAGGTGAGGTTTATAACATTAACCATGATGAGATCTTACCAAAACCCGACCAGAAGAGCTTTTGTTTTCTTTATTAATGTGGAAAAATACTTTTACAGGAAGAATTTCCAGCTAGTTAATTGAAAACTCAAGGATGGGAACGTGGCCTGTTTTTTTGATCAGCTGGAGATGAGATGGGAAAACCAGTGGGGGAGAGAATATATATAAGAAACCAAACACTGAGAGACCAAGACTGCTCCATGAGGCAATGTCTTCTCTCAGCTCTGCTTATCAATATTCATATCAAGAAACTACACAAAAAAAAAAAATCAAAGAAGTGGCTCACACTTGGTTTTGCTCCAAACTGAAAGACCAGTTGTAATGTCCCAAAAATCTTCATTTAAGTGACATTTGGGACATTGAATAATGGAATCCAAGTGAAATATTATAGACTGGAATGTCCCACTGGTTTTCACTCAATTGTATTTTTGTGTTTTCAGTGATTCCTGAGAGCAATTTTGTTTTGGTTTGTTTTGTTTTTTGTTGGTTGGTTGGTTTTGTTTTTGTTTTTTGTTTTTTTTTTTAAGCACAGCAACCAAATTCTTGAGCAACATGACCTGACTTTGAAGTTTGGCCTATTTTGAGGGAGGATGGTTGGGGCCAGACCTTCATCTTCTGACCTCAATTATCCTGTTACTTTTGTATACTCAAGTAATGCTCAGCAGGAATTATAAACTGCTCCTACCCTGGGGCTACTTGATAAGCCTCTTCTTTGCATTGTCCTTTGCATCAGAATTAGGAACTGCCTGGTACCATGTGGTGCCTGACTTGTAGTGGGATCCTAAAAATTATTCCAGTGTGAAAAGAACCACCTTATTGAGTGGTGAGAATTTGAAGAGCTTTAACTTATCCATTAAAAATGGGGAAAAAAGTCAAAATCAGACTTCAAATTATATGTTTTTTTTAGGTTTTAATCTCTTTATTTCAGAACAAAGATGATTTTGGGGGGGGTGCATTTGGGGCTTTTTTGTGCAGGTGAGTGATTAGATGCCAATGTGCACTAATGAAAGACAGACATATAGAAAAAGGGAACGTTAAATGAGAATTAAGTTACAAAGGTTATCCCACAAAACCATCCCTTTTTCATCCTTATTCTGAGCAGGCTGTAGAACTGACTGCACCTCTAACATGAGCCTGAGCACAATATTTTATTTTAGACTCAATTCCTTTGACTTACAAGACCAAGTTAGGGATCATCGTGATGCAAAACACTCACATTTTAACAGGAGAAATTAATAGAGATCCCTCTGATGTGACTCAGTTTATTGAACACAGGGAAGAAAAATGCTGCCCCAAGTGCCCTTGTGTATCTGAAATATCTGGGTGGAGCTGGAAAACCAGCTATAGGACTTACAGGAGAGCTATGCACTTCTGGTTAAAGCTGCAGAAATATTTATTTCCTCTGATGATATTGGTTTCCTATTTTGGGGTGACTTAGGCAAGCCCTGAATCTCCTCTGATTATACAGAACTTGTGTGTTTAACACCATTGGGAAATAATGAATGATAAACAGGATATGAAAAGGCACTTCAAACTTATCAAGGGGAAATGCTTGTGTCATGGCCACAAGTTCAGTTCTCCCAGGTCCTGGAAACTGCTTGGTGCAGTATTTAATGTGGTAAAAGCCAGAGTTGGGTCCTGTGAACTCTGACATTTAAAAATTTACTGTATTTCCCCCTCCCCTAAATAATCTCAGCTGTAGGCAAAAAAGCTCTATCTGTCTTAGCAGAAAAAATAAAGCTGCATTCAAGGTTATCTTCATAACATAAGGACCAAAACCACCTTATGCAAAATGTGGAGGAAATTCTTGACATTTCCAGCTGAGAGGAGAAGATGCCAAACCCCAGAAATTCCATCTCTAAGGGAATCCCGTGCTGTCAGACCCACTCCAACCCCAGATCCCTGGAAAACCTGCAGCCACTGCCCATACACGTGGCCCCACCAACCAGGGGTGAACTCAGCACCTCTTCTTGAACAGAGAATTTCTGCTACCAAATACATCCCCAAAAAACCCAAGTGGTGTTACTGCTCCCTCCAGTTTTGCAGGTAGGCGACCAGAGCGCAGGTTCATGGAGGTGGATCCAATATCCCAGGGGAATGCTGGAAAACCTTCGCTCCGCTCCCCGCCTGGTCCTGCGGGGGGATGTCGCGCTCCCAGCCCGGTCCTGCGGGGGGATGTCGCAATCCCGCGGGGGGATGTCGCGCTCCCCTCCTGGTCCTGCGGGGGGATGTCGCGCTCCCAGCCTGGTCCGGCGTGGGGATGTCGCGATCCCGCGGGGGGATGTCGCGCTCCCCGCCTGGTCCTGCGGAGCGATATCGCGCTCCCAGCCCGGTCCTGCGTGGGGATGTCGCGATCCCGCGGGGGGATGTCGCGCTCCCAGCCTGGTCCTGCGGGGGGATGTCGCGCTCCCAGCCTGGTCCGGCGGGGGGTTATCGCGCTCCCACCCTGGTCCTGCGGGGCGATATCGCGCTCCCAGCCCGGTCCTGCGTGGCGATGTCGCGATCCCGCGGGGGGATGTCGCGCTCTCGCAGGAGGGGCGCGGGCTCTGCAGGGGCGTGCGAGGCGCTCGGGGCGGGCCCTGGGCAGGTGTGGGCGGGCTGAGTCTCGGCTTTTGGCAGCATCGCGGCGGGCAGAGCGAGCGGCGGGACCCGGCGGGGCTGTGCAGGATGCCAAGTTTGGGCTGGCTGCGGCGGAGGATGCGAAGTTTGTGCTGGCTCCTGCTCCTGCTCCTGCTCCCGCTGGTGAGTGGATGCTCAGGGATTCAGGGATGCTCCGGGGGAGGGGGGGACGCACATCTGGCTCCTGCCGCCGCTGGCCACAGCTGGATGGCTCTGCAGCTGCCCCACAGCATCCAGAGGGGCTGGAGAGGGGGAGTTTGTAGATGTAGGGGAAGTTTTCTCCTGGTAGAGAGTAGGTAGAAAGAAAGAAAAATAAATAAAGGATTAAAAAAAAAAAAAAGGACAGGGATGTAAGAGGAGAGAAAAGACAAAATATCCCTGAGTTAGAAGTTTGACCCAGCTTCTTACATGAAAATTTACCAGCCTCAATAAGTGTCTTTTCATCTCCATTCCTTAGAATTGCAGTTTCCAAAGGACAGAAAAGTGTCCCTAAATCAGAATAGCTGTAGCATGGCTTTAGAGGGTATTGTACCTTAGCTATGGCTAAACCCATAACAGAGGGACAGAAGGGGACAATTTGCTGTCCCAGTTGTCCTGAGAAAGACAACTTTGCAGTAGAAGGAGGATAACTATAAAGGAAGAGTCCCTCCTGCTGGATTTGTGACTTTTACCCCTTTGTGAGGACACAGATGTTTCCACTGCTGAAGGCACCTGCTCATGAGATCACCAAGCAGGAGCAGGAACTGCCTCTTGTGTGCTGTGTGAAGTGCAAGCACAGTCACGTCTCCTCTTTCCCCTCAGTTTTCAGCCTCAGGGAAGTGTTTGGAAACCTTCCTCTGGGTGTGATTAGCAGGGACAAACTTTAGTCATTCCCAGTTAGATGCTTGGCGTGGGCTGGCAGTCAGGCTCCTGCTGGAGCCAGGAGGGAGACAGTCACCTCCCCAGGAGACATCTCATCCTGTGTGAGAAAGGCAGATGGAGTGAATGCTTCTCTAGGGCCTGCTTTCCTCTGCTGATAATTTTGAGAGCCTAAATGGCTACACACTGGTCCTGATCTTTCAGTTTTCCAAGGTGGGAGATGGGATGTAAATTTTCACACCTGCCCATCCTCTGGATCTTGTTGTTTCCTCTGTATTTACACAGATTTATTATTTTATTAATTATATATCTATAATATATATAATTATTATTAACTATTTTATGTTATAGATCCTTGCTATGTAAGCCTTGCCAGTACAGTTATTACCATGTGTAATACTCTTCTTTCAGGGGGACCAAGTCAGCCTAAAGTGTTAGAATGCCACAGGTAGAGTGACTTTGGCATCTGGACTGAATTTTTTACACCTATTAGAGGCACAACCCATTCTTGCAGCTGTCAGCAGAGTGGAGCTAATTTGGAGTGATGTATCATGCCCATCTGTGGGCTGCCATCCATCATTTTAATGGGGCAGCATATTACAGCAGACTGTGCCCATAATAAAGGAAATTCTATCAACTCCTCTACACAGCTTCTGGCCTCAAACCACTGCTGGTGTATGAACACCAATTACATGTCGGGTAAGAGTCAGTTTTCTGAATATCAGAGGGCTTTGTGGCTCAAAATTAGTCTCCTGGGAAGCTTTGCACCCTGAGTTAAACAGTCAGGAAAGGTCTCACAGGATGAATTGAGTCAGTGCTCCTTTCAGATTTCAAAGGGTCACGTCAGAGCGGAGAAATAGTTCTTGTGTGGATTCTGCAGATAATTCATGATTCAGATGTGAAAATAAGCCAGAAGGGTAACCCTGAAAACTTCCTGTGTGAACCTGGGTGCTGTTGCCTCCCCTCAGATCCACGGGGAGCTGACGTGTTGCAGGATGCACTTTGTGTCTTCCAGAACAGAGTCCTTGACATTAAAAGTTGCCATTTGCTCCTAAGTGACAAGGGACAGAGAGCAGTGGGGGCTGAAATGTGTAAAAACACCTTTTCCTGTCTTAAAGAATTCAGAGACCTGGGAAACAGAGGATGAGGAACAAAAAAGACTCTGGGTTTAGTGCTGTCCCTGCTGTGCTAAACTGTTTTCTTCTTCAAACACGCACAGAGCACATTTCTGGGGGAGGAGTTCAGTCTGATTGGATGAATGGAGGTGAGAATGAAAACACAGAAGGGTTATCACTGAGCTTCACATTTCCTTTAGCAAAACGTTTCTTGTGGTGATGGACATTTGGATTCAAATCCATGGCAAGATGCTGAGCTCCCAGTAAATGCCATGATGGAGTGATCACAGTGGTGTTGGATCAAGGGATGGTCTTGAGGATCTTGGAGGTCTCTTCCAACCCGGTTGATTCTGTGATTAAACCACAGCTGGGTGTCCAGAGTTCTGTTATGGCTCACATTGGTTGGTTTGTGCTGGAGGGACACACATGCTGCCTCTGTTGGCCTGGTCCCTGAACACCTGGAATTCTCCTCCTTAAGGGACTGGATGTGGGGAAGGATCAGCCTGTTCTGGTGTTTCTTTAGCCTGGAGGGAGTTAATGGAGGGAGACACAATCCTGTACAGGGAGTCACTCTGTCCTGGAGCAGCTGTCTCAGAGAGGCAGCAGGAATCCCTCCCTGGAACTGCTTGTCTGCTTTCACTGGTCATTAAGGGAGGCTTGATGGGGGAGTGTAGATTAATCACCTAAAATGATCTGTCTAAAATTAGGACTCTTTTTCCAAAGCTACTAATTTCAGTACTGCTGGGAAGAGATGGAAACACTCAAAAGTACAGACCATGTGAGTGAATTTACTGATGGATTTTAACTTCTAGTTTAGCTCTTTGGGATCATGTGACATGAATCCCACCTGTAGGCAAACATGGTACAGAAAGGGAGAAATTTATCTTTAATTTACAGTAATACTTGCAATAGCAGGAAATGAGGATTGTCAGTTATTAGTGTTTTGCTGTTCTTCAAGCATTAGTGATAATTAAATGCTCTACCAAGATCAGCATAGAGCTAATAAATTTATTTTTTTTTCCTCAGGGTGATACTAATTACATAGGGTTTATAAACAAAATAAATGAGTATGACTGCATTGTCTCATAAAGAATATCTAGGAGTGAATAAGTACAAGGATATACCTGGATTTGCAGGTAAAGCAAGTGCTGTTCTGCATAAGGTTATGCAGTTAAATACACTCAGATAAATACAGTCCAATACACAGAGGGGCATTCAAGCATTACCCCAATGCCTTAGAAACAATCTTGAGAAGATATTGCTCTAAATGACTGTAAGGCAATCAGTGTCTCAGCTTCTCTTGTTCCACAGGTAATCGAGTTAGAGGGAGGAAACAAACACAGAAAATATCCTCTAGGTAGTCATTTTCAGCCCAAAAGACTGCAGGAATAATCTGTTTAACTGGCTGAAGAGAAAGACTGGAAATAAGCCCTTAGCTTTGGGGTTGAAAGCTGCTGGGATCAGGGCTGTGTCAGAGCTTGAAGGTGAGGGCAGGACTTTTCTGAGAGCTGAATGAATGGCTGGTCACCAGTCATGTCACTGCTGGAGTGACCTCGAGCTTTTCAGAGTCAAGAGTGGCAAACAAGCCTTGGGTACTGCTGAAACAACCTGGTGGGATGCTCTGCTATTTTTAAAAATGTAACTGAGCATGTAATATTTTAGTTGAGATTTTTTTTTTGTTTACTGCATGAGAAAGGTTTATTTTTTATAGTTTCTTGTAATTTTCTGACAGAACAAAAAACTACATATATTACATTATAAAGATCTCAGAATTACTTACAGGACAGGGATTGGATAAGGAGACTTTTACTACAGGGAAATAGCTGGGAAATGCCCAAGAGCTCATGGAGCTTGAGGTTGGCCCCAGATCCCTTCAAAGTGCATGTGAAAATTGGCTTCAGTGACCTGTGCTTCCCAATCCCAAAGCTTTTTAATTAGCACTTGTCTTTGGGAGAAAGGAGTTGAGCAGATGGAAGGAGACAGGTCTTGTGGAAGACTTTGATGAGATATATTCCACAGAGTGAGAAGTTTATGAAAACCATTGACGTTTTCTTGGTCAGTTATCCAACCTGTCTCCAATTTTTTTCTAGGAGCCTTCCTCCATTCCATAAGCCTTTCCAGTCCACCCAAATTCCACTTAAATTCATGCATTTCAGAGCATATCCTGATTTTCTTCTCTGTGTCTTTGGCATCACTCTCAGGACTGACTGAACACTTCATTCCACACTTAAAAATGGGCAGGGGTGCAGGAGTTGCCTTTGCTGTGCTTTCCTGTATTCTAAAATACCAGGTGAGTTTTAATCCTCTCCAGGGTGGGAGTCAGTGTGGGACATGAATGGCAGGCAAATTTATATGAAAGGGAGCTAAAATATTCAGGCATCAGAGTCAGATGAGAAAACCTGAAGAGGGGAAGCACAGACAGTGAGAACTGGGAGTACAAAGCTGATTTCAGGGAATATCTGAGATGAGATCTGAGACATGAAAGCAAGCTGTGGACAGAGGCAGAAAGAACAGTGAGGAATATTCTTAGTGAATGATTTATGCACTTGCCACAAAACCTATTTGTGAGGTTTTAGGACTGCATGGCATTGGAAGCTAAACTGAATCACTGCAAAAAAGCCTCCAAGCTCTTGAAACCTTCTCATCTTGTCATTGAATTCAGTCAGTTCTTTGAGTTTTGATTAATTTTTGAAAAGATTAAGTGTTACCAATTCACTCGTGGCTCTTTGATCCCCTTGAACTGCTTTTTTCAGAGGTGAATGATACATTCAGTGCTCAGCTTTGAAGCACTTCCCTTGTTTTCAGAGAGCACAGGAAGTGTCCCTTCTTTTCCCCACCTGTGCTAATGAGCTCCTTAATGAGTGAAGATCTGTCTTTGGGGTGACAACTGAATTACAGTTTTCTCCACCACCACAGCAGCTTAGGGGCACTATTTTTGAATGGGCTCAAAGGAAAGGTTGTTTTTAACTAAATTTCACTATGTATGGCATGAGGTTGTTGCCAGAAAAACCCTTCCCAGTGGTTGCTAAATCTCATGTTGTCCAGCATGAGCAAATCAAAGCTCAAAGTGCCTTTAGTTTGATTTTCTGCTCAGATTTGAGGAAGAAAATAAATAGAGGAAATAAAAAACAGTGTTATATTTACTCTCAGTGAATATACCACTTGAGGTTTTAACACAACAACCTTACAGATGTTAAGAAAATGAAGTCTAAAAGTAAGTGCAAATCTGGATTTTGAAACTTTTTTATGTTCTTTACAATGTCCATACCACAGGTAATATTTAAGGCTCATTATGTTCCAGACAAGATTGTTTCAGTGGTTAGGACTGAGGAAAAATGCCCCTGTGAATTTTGGCTGGGCAGTAACATAAAGGCAGCAAAAAGATCTTTGTGTTGTGATGGTCAGCACTGCAAAGCTCCCTTTCTTGAGGACACGAAACCTCTGAATTTTCTCTGGAAGTCTGAGGTGAAGGCACCCCCCTGTGATTGCAGGTTCATGCCAGGTGAGTGCCTAGATCCTGGGAAATGTTCATCCAGACAGTGATGTTTGAAATCAGCCTCTTGCCCTTATTTATTACCATAGCAGGGAACAGTCCCAGACTGGACATGCCTGGCTCAGAAGGCTCTGCTTTGTTTAGTTTCCTAAATTGTCCTTTCCTAAGGTGAACAGGAGCTGCTCTTTTCCTACAAGAGGCAGATGCCTCCCAAATTGCAGCACAAAAGCAGAGCCCCTGCTTTCCAGAAAGCCCCATCACCCAGCCCTTGTAGGCAAATTAGAGCAACAACCTGCACTTTTCTCTCAAGGCATTGTGAGACTAATAACAAAAAAATAAGTTAAGCCATAGACAACAAATTACAAGTAATGTTCTACCCAGAAGGCTTTTTTTTAACTATAAAATGGTTTAATGTCTTTCTTTTTCTTAAAGCCTGAGGAAAACCAACAAATTGAAGCATCGTCCCTATTCTCAGTTTCTTGTATATGTGTCATTTTTTCTATTTTTCTCTCCAGCCCTGGGATTATTTCCTGTAAGGCTCCTGATTAGAAGATAACAACACCAACCTTATTAGTGTCATTAGATGTTGGTCAAGATTTCTAGAATAGATCATAAAATCAAGTTTTCTGGGGATTTCTCACTGCTTTGTGAGGCAAGAACCTGACCACATGGAACAGGGATCTGTTTTGTTACAGCAATTCCTCTGTTACCTGTAAAACCAACTCAGCCCCATTCCCTGCAGGCTTCCCCAGCACTGTAAACCAGGAGCACTGCCCTGATTTCAGTCCAGCTCTGCTGAAAAATGGTCCCTGAGGGGCTGGGTCAGCAGGTGGAGGTTTCCCAGAGGAGAGAAGAAAGGAGGTGCAGCAGGGAGTGTGGAGGACACACTGACTCAGGGTTTGATGGGCTGGCTGGGGAGCTCAGCCCTCAGTTTTGTTCCACCTGTATCAGCTGCTTGTGCCTCTTAAATTGAATTGTGGAGGAAAATAACTCTTCCTCCTCTGAAATTTTTCATGGGTATAATGTGTGTTCCCACCATTCCCAGCCATTCCCATACGGTGGGAGCTGATTTCATAGAATCACAGAATCATAGAATGGATTGGGTTGGAAAAGACCTCCAAGATCATCAAGTCCAACCCTTGGTCCAACTCCAGTCCCTTTACCAGATCATGGCACTCAGTGCCACGGCCAATCTCAGCTGAAAAACATCCAGGGATGGAGAATCCACCTCCTCTCTGGGCAGCCCATTCCAATCCCTGAGCACTCTCTCTGCAAAGAATTTCTTTCTGCTCTCCAACTTCAATTTCCCCTGGCAGAGCTTGAGCCCATCGTGCCCCCTTGTCCTATTGCTGAGTGCCTGGGAGAAGAGACCAACCCCCACCTGGCCAGAACTTCCCTTCAGGCAGTTCCAGACAGTGCTGAGGTCACCTCTGAGCCTCCTCTTCTCCAGGCTAAACACCCCCAGCTCCCTCAGCCTCTCCCCACAGCACTTGTGCTCCAGTCCCTTCTCCAGCCTCGTTGCTCTTCTCTGGCCCCACTCCAGCCCCTCAAGATCTTTCCTGAACTGAGGGGCCCAGAACTGAACACAACACTCAAGGTGTGGCCTCCCCAAGGCAGAGCCCAGGGGAAGGGTCACTGCCCTGGGCCTGCTGGCCACGCCAGTTTTCTCCTCAGTGCTTGTTTCTCAAAGACATTTCAAATTTCATGTTTTGATTCCCTTTTGGGTTCTGGCTGGGTGTTGCTTTTAAGCCTTTTACCAGAGGACTCGGCATAGGTGGTAAATTGTAGAGCATCGTACCAAGTTGTCATAATTTTTAAATATCAAGCCTAATAATATTCCAAATACAAAGTTTATCAGGAGTAACTGAGTCTAGAAATTCCAGAAAGCAGAGGGATGGCTTTTTCCTGTCCTGCTGAATCCACGTTTCTGAACAGAAATTGTGAGAGATTTATGTAGCAATCCTTTTGGTACTTTGACTCCAATAATTAATTTGTTACGTAGGCAATATGCAAAGTGAAATGTAAGTTTAAAGCAACGAGCAGGGATCCTGTTAATACCTGAAAAATTTCATTTAAGGACTCTATTCCCAGAGTTGAAGAGCAAGAAGTGCTATTTTAAGAGTCACTCATGCTGATTTATAAAAATGTATTTTGAATTACCCACTGGAGGAATATTATGCATGAAAAAAGCCACAGCTTAACTTTCTTTTCAAACAGTATCCTTAATCCTCTTTCTGTTCTAATATTAGCCTGTATGAACCACCTCTGGGGCCTCATAATTAAAAGAAGTCTGTCTGTGCTACTTTAAAACCTAAATGGAGGCAGAATTTTTAAAGCTTTTTAAAGATGAAGTTGTGTTCTCCTTTTTTCCCCTCAGCAGATATTAGTGCTGAAATGTAATATTTTACATGACTTCCACTAAAGTTTCTCAGGAGGCTGAAGGAAGTCCTGGTTGCCCTTCTCCCTGAAAACATTTTGAAGGGCAATAAATCAACTTCCTGAGGCTGAAAGGCAGCACAGCAGTGATGTTTGCACCTGTGCTGAACTTTCAGACTCATTGGAGGCTTAGAACAGCCCAGAACCTTCCTCAGAAATGCCTCAGAGAGCCTTCAATCCATAATTTCTGTTAATCCAACTACAGCTGAGCCCAGGCATTGCCTTGAATGGCAAAGCTTGCAAAGGAGCAAACCCTCTGCTCGGTTCCATGGAAGACTCCTTGAAGATCCTGATATCCCAAAGGGGGTTTTGATGTAGGATTCAGTTGTCTGAACACACTTCAGTTGCTTTCTGTTCACTCTGGTTTAATTTCTTCCTAAATGGGATGTGTAGAAACATCTGAGATATCAAATAATGCTTTTGAGGCTTCTCCATGGGGCTGACAAAATTAATGCAGAACCAACACAAGAGGACTGAGACATCTTGGAACATCCCAAAGAGAACTGACCATTGGTGGGTGACTGAGACATCCTTTGGGCTGTGAGAGAAGCTGAGATAACACCACCACATGTAGACAGTGACATTGTAGTTTCTTTTTCTTTCTCAGACTTTAATTGCCTTTGCAGAGATGTCTTGGTTTGAGATAAGCAACTGCCAACCCCCCCCAAGCACAGAGAGAAAAACCTCCCTCCTAACACCAGGGAAAGGGAGGAAAAGAGAGGGGAAAGAAAAAAACACTTCAAATGACATTTATACTAAAACTACATATATTTTTCACAGAAAGGAAGAGACAATTAGAAGAGAGTACAAATATACACTCACACAAGTCTGCAACAACAAATTCCCCACTTCAACTTCTTAACGAACACACAAATTCTACTGTCCTAACTACACATTACTTAAGAAGAAGCTTATTCCCCAGGGAGACAAACCCAAGCCAAAAGGAGAGACCCAGAACAACACATTTTACTTTCCTGAGGTACCCTGTGAGCCAGTGGTGGGCCTGGCCCTCTCCATCCCCCCTGGGACAGCATCGTGCGTCCTCCCAAGAGGAGGGCTGAGAAGAGACTGCCTTAACCACGCCCACACTGGTTCCTACTGCCCTGGAGATGATGTTGTAACGTGGTATGGAATACAAAATTACTGGCTAGAAGAGGTCAGCTGTCAGCTCAGCCCAGCTCAAGTCAGCTGACAGCTTCAGCCTAGTCCACACTTCAGAGCCCAAATCTAGGCCCACCTGGGTGAACCCATAACAAGAGACAACCATTTGAGGATGTTCTGGGATATTAAGAACACCATCACAGCCACAGGAGGTGGGATACAGGACATGAAAATTCTGAAGTGGGAGATGAGGTACAACCCAAATACATGAAAATATCTAAATGACACAAAATAGTGTCACTAAGTCACTACAGATGATTGCAGACCTTATTCAACAACTGCTGTGTAGAAATCTATTTGATTGTTGAAATGAAGGTCTTTTAATCTGTGGGATAAATATAATTACATAAGCTTCCAAAACAAGTCATTAATATTTTCCCATTTCCTCATCTCTTAAAATGGCAGCAGTGCCTCTGTCTGAGGTGTGTGCAGCATCCTCAGATAACATGCTGATAAATAAATCCTTCAGATTAAACTGTGGCCAAGACTACAATTTTCCTTTTTTTCTCCAAATTCTTGCTCTTCAGTTTCCTTATTTAAATTATAATGCATGTAAAACTCCTGCTCCTATTTGTTGCTTCTATTTTTATAATTATACTGACTGCACTCAGAAGGAAACAACTTAAATGGTGCTCTCTGAGTGGAGTGATTTGTATGGGACAATAATCTCAGGGTTTCAAAGAAGACCAAACTGTTACTCTCAGCATCAAAGCAGAGTAGGAAAGCCCTCCTGAAGGGTAATTAAGACTCTGTCATCTCACTTAGGGCTAATTCCTGCTCTAAAGAAAAGCTGATGCTTGGGAGAATCCCAAGAATCAAAATAGGAATATTTTGATGCTTGGGAGAAACCCAAGAATCAAAATAGGAATATTTTGGTAATACTTAGTTTTGAAAACCCAAAATCTTTAAATAGAAAAAAAAACCCCAACCCACGTAAAACAAACCAACCAACAAACAAAAACAAAGAAAAAATCACCACCCAAACAAAAAAAACCCCAAACCGAAATCAAACAACGGCAAAAAAGAAAAGCCAAAACAAAGAAACAATCAAACAAACCTGTATATGTACAAACATGTATATTTATTGTTATGGTTCTATGGGAAAGTAATATTTCTGTGGTCAGGCTGCAGGTGTGTTTGGAGGATTGGGTGTGGATATTCCCAGAGCTGATGGATTCATCCAGGTTTGGCCTGTTGGCAAAGAGGTGGAGATGCAAAGACTGTGGAATACTCTGAGGCTTTGGGCAACATGTAGTTGTAAGGGAAAGGTGGGTATAAATGTCCACCCTGGAGAAGAGCTGCTCCATACCCTGAGGAATGCACATGGTTTGCACCCTGACATGTCCAACAATTAACAGCTGTTCATCACAGCCTCCTCTGCCACTTCCATGCCTTGTTTGCAGAAAGCACCTTCAGTTGGAGTTATCACCTTCTCAGCCCCTCAAATCAGGCTTTGCTCATTCTGCTAATGACAGAACTTCTTGTGTTTGGCCAAGGTTGCAGGAATCCATCCAGAATGCAAGATCTTCCAGCAGCTGCTCAAGGAGGAGGCTCTCTGCTCAGAACAGAATGAATCTCTTTCTCCTGCTCTGAAAGGTAATGCTCTGGTTGGCAAGTCCTGCATGAAAGTCCTGTGGGGAGTGGCTGAGGGACCAGGGGTTGTCTAGCCTGGAGAAGAGGAGGCTCAGGGGAGACCTTATCACTCTCTACAACTCCCTGAAGGGATGTTGTAGCCAGGTGGGGATTGGTCTCTTCTCTCAGACAACCAACAGTAGGACAAGAGGGCACGGGGTCAAGCTCTGCCAGGGGAGGTTTAGGTTGAATATCAGAAAGAAATTCTTTGCAGAGAGAGTAATCAGGCATTGGAATGGGCTGCCCAGAGAGGGGGTGGATTCCCCATCCTGGAGGTTTTTAAGGTGAGATTGGATGTGGCTCTGAGTGCCATGATCTGGTAATCAAAGTGGAATTGGATTAAGGGTTGGACCTGATGACCTCAGAGGTCTCTTCCAACCCAACTGATTCTATGATTCTGTGATTTTATGAAATCCCTTGTATATCTTTTCAGGGGCACAGTGTCCAATGCCATTTATTCTCCTGAGTCAAGCTTTGATTCCTGTTTCATTTGGTCTCTTAATAGCTCAAAATGGTTCTTCTCTAGTCTGGGACTTTGCCTCATCTCATTTTAGGCTCAGTGTCTAAGTCAGGATTTGTCTTCTGTTTCTTTGAAGTACATGGAGGAAGGTGGGTGTCCCTAAAACCTGTTTCATTGAATTTTAGACATTTTGGAATAAGAGGAATCACTTTTTGGGGTAGCATTTCTCTTTACTACCTCCAGAATGAAATGAAGGGGTTTGATTCCCCCTCTGGTTTAGGGTACAGTGATCAGCCAGAGCTGGGGATTTGCAGCCAGTGATTCAGCCTGTCCTCAGACAGAAGCCACCAAGAGTTGGGATGAATCACACCCTGGAAGTCACTGTCTCTCTGTGCTGCTTACAAAGGGAACTGAGCTAAGATTAGCTGACAGGGTTTAGGCAATTAAAATCATAGCTAATGAGTCAGGGCCTCTATTTCCCCATCTGGCAAACTGAGGAGACCAGGAATTTCATCTTCCCAAGGGTGATGTGAGGATAATGCTGGGGGAGATACTCAGGACTATCTGTTGGAAGCCAGAGAGCAACTTCACTCAGCTACAGGTCAGAAATATTTGCTTCCACGTTTCAACTCCTGACCAATTTTAGCTTTGCCTTGTCATCCATCACAGAGGAAGCAGAAAAGAGTCAGGAAAGAAAGGAACTCCTCCCAACCCAAACTCCTGTGCTGTTTTACATCCACCTTACGACTGTCAGGAGATTAGTTTTGCTCACAGAATGATGCTGGTTTTTATTGGTTCAGGCCCATTTACATGTTGGTAATTCTGTGCTGCACCCACACCCCCTTGCCAACAGCTGGGAGTCTCAATGTGAGGCATCTGTGATGAAGCTGATTAACTAAAACTTCTGAAACCCCTTTTAGATGGACTCATGGCCAGCAGCATCCCTGTGTCATCAGTCAGCAGCCTCTGGTTCTGGGGACCTCCTGGATGCCAACCAGTCAGACCTTCTCCCAGTGATGGCCATTTTAGAGAATGCTGAGGGATGTTCTCCTAGTTTGGGATGAATCTAATCCTTTTAGAAATCCATTGCAAAAATACCATTGGTTGTCTAACACTAGGACTTCAACACTGATTTCCTTCAAGGCAGGTGAAACTGGTAGATTTTTAGCATGAAATCAAGATATTAAGGCTTAATTTTTAAGCCTGATGTTTCTCAGTCAGACTCCGTAACCACTGAAATCTCAAGCACTAATAATTATTCAGTGTTTTTATTTTGGTGGCTTTTGTTTTGACAACAAGGGAAAGAGCCTCAATTGATTTGACTTTCAGATTGTGTCTGCTTGAATTTCAGGTACATTCTCTCCTGAGATAAGGTGGGGAAGGTGCAGCTGGAATATGCACACATGAGCAAGGATGCATCCAAGGAGAAGAGGAAAACAAAGCAGAGCTGCATGTCCTCTTGGGGCTCTTCTTGCATGTGAATTAATGGGGATGCCACAGACAATTTCACTGTCTGATGTTCTCCGTGGTTTCCTTTATTTAGAGGTGGTTTTTTTTCTTTTTTTTTACAGGATGTGCCAAAGATTGGGATGGTTTAACCTGCTGGCCCAGAGCCACTTTTGGAGAAGTGGTTAAAATTCCCTGTCCACGATTTTTTGAGGAATTCACCAATACCCATGGCAAGACTTTTTTCCTATTCCTTTTATCCCTTTTTTAAAAAAAAAAAAAAAGAATTCTAAGATTCCTGCATGTTCCTGTGGTCAATATTGTTTTCTGTTATGCTGTACTGAGTTGTCTCATCTCTTTGGTGGTCTAAAAATGATGGGCAGTATCACTATGTTGCTAAATTTAAAAAGGAATATGTTGTAGAATGACTGACTTATAGTAATTAATATTAGAAATTACCTGTTGAGGTCATCTGGTCCAATCCTGCAGTCAGAGCAGGACCAGGTTCAAAACTTGTATCTGGTTTCCAATACAGACCAGGTGGCTCAGGGCTTTGTCCACAATCCCCAAATATGTTTGAAATGTATAATTTGATTTCCTCCATGTAAGGATTGAAGTTACAGAACTGATCTCCCATGTGGAATGTACCAGCCCCATTGAATCTTGAAATAAATGTTGGAATTTTCAGCTGCTATAAAGAATATTGTGACCCTACAACTAAACTTGCTGAACATGCCTTGACCTGCAAGTGCCTAACTTAAGAATCAAAATAGGAAAAAGAAATTGTTCTTGTTCATCAAAATACAACCACCACTCTCCCAGAATGAATTCTCTGCTCCATTTTCCCATCAAAGGGTTCCTGCAGAGGAACTGCACACAGGAGGCTCAGTGGTCAGAGCCATTCCCACCATACACTGTTGCCTGTGGATTTGATGAAGGTTCCACTAAAGGACCTGAGGATCAGGTGAGTGTTTTATTCCCTGTTTCTGAACATCTCCAGAGCAGCTTTTCCTGAGAGAGCTGAGTAGTCCCACACATCTGATTCCTGTCAGAATCTGGTGATGACCCATTTTTGGTGCTAAACTAAAATTTTTTGGGTATATTTAAAGCTTTTTTTAACAAATTAGGCTTAATATAAAGCAAGTGAGTAGCAGGAAGTACTTTCCTCTCCATCTAAATGTCTCCTCTTGGTGTTAAAGAGTAAACTCATTATTAGTTCACTTCTCCTGACTAACAAAGACTCTGCTTCTCTGACAGAGGTGACTTTAATTCTCATCCACCCATCTCCCAGGAAAGCCCCACCAACTCATCTGCAGGGAATTTTTCAGGGAAAATTCCTTTGCATCCCTCCTGTTGTTTTTTTTCTCCCCCAGATTTTATTTGAGCCAGAAAAAATACTCCATAACTTTAGAACAGGGTGGTCAACACACACCTTTCTGAGGGAACTCTTGGATGCCATGGAGTATGGGACCCTGAGCAAGGTGGTCTGGTGGAAGATGTTCCTGCCTATGGCAGAGGGGTTGGGATTATCTGATCTTTGGGAGTCCCTTCCAACCCAAACCAATCTATGGTTCTATGATATGATGACTTTTATACTTTATCTTAGGTGTTCATGGAGCAGGAAGCAAATCTCTTTTCCCATCTGATGATCATCACTGGTACTCAGTGAAGCTCCTGCAGCATTTCTTTCACAGCCACTTCTTCATATGATTTTAATTGCCACGTTCCTCATTGTAGTGGTTTGACCCATGGCTTCCATTGTATCTAAGGAAGTTACAAGTATTTCACACGTGTCTTCCACGTAGGAGAGGAGGAGTGGTTTTTGTTTTGGGGTCATTGTTTTTCCTTGGCTTGGGTTGCTGATGGAAGAGCCTGGAGTCTGATCATAGAATCATAGAATCATAGAATCGATTGGGTTGGAAAAGACCTCCAAGATCATCGAGTCCAACCCTTGGTCCAACTCCAGTCCCTTTACCAGATCATGGCACTCAGTGCCACGGCCAAGCTCACTTGAAAAACCTCCAGGGATGGGGAATCCACCCCCTCTCTGGGCAGCCCATTCCAATCCCTGAGCACTCTCTCTGCAAAGAAGTTTTTCTACTCTCCAACTTCAATTTCCCCTGGCAGAGCTTGAGCCCATCGTGCCCCCTTGTTCTATTGCTGAGTGCCTGGGAGAAGAGACCAGCCCCCACCTGGCCAGAACTTCCCTTCAGGTAGTTATAGACAGTGCTGAGGTCACCTCTGAGCCTCCTCTTCTCCAGGCTGAACAACCCCAGCTCCAGTTGTTGGTGGTTCTCCTGTCCTGGGTGAGATTGTTTCATGCTTGTTCCCCTTCCTTGAGGTTTTTAATTGTGTTTGTCTGTTTCATTTGGTTTTTTGGTTTGGTTTTGTTTCTTCCCAATTTTCTGGTTGATCAGTCCCCTTTTCCCTTTTCCCTGGTGGTCTAGTGGTCAGGATTTGGCGCTCTCACCGCCACGGCCCGGGTTCAATTCCCGGTCAGGGAACCATTTATTTGTTTTGGGTTGAGCTGGCAAAACGCCGACTGTCCAGGACAGAGTGAAAAGGGTTCTTCCTCTCCCCAACCAGCTAAGGGAAAAAGAAGAGGGGGAGGAAACAAAAACCTTTAAACTGGGTTTATGCTGAAACTAACTACATGTATTTATACAGAAAAGAGAAAGTTAGGAGAAAGCTACAATATAACACACACTTACACAAGTTACATATATATAACAAAGAATAACTTCCCACTCCCCAGTTAATACAAAGCAAAGTCTATTGCACAGATCTGTAAGTTCTCTAAGAGACACATAGCAAGAAACAGAAAGAGTAACAACAAAAATGTTTCTACTTCCCTGAATGCAAACAAAATGCAAGCAGAGGCAGCAGGGGCATGAGCCAGGCTTGCTCCAAGACAGAAGCTGGATCATGTCCAGCTTGTACCTTGGCTTGAGTCTGAGTTTCAGCTGTGGTTTTAGCAGGGACAGCGGAGAGAGCCATGTCCAGGGTCTTTGCTTCAACTATGTGGACAGCCTTCTTGCCAGCTAATTTCTGTTTCAATTCCTGCAATCGGGCTTCAAGTTTAGAGGTGGGTTCACCGTGCCATTTTTTCATGTTTTCTCCTAGTTTGTGCAGAAGGGCCCACAGCAAACCACGCTCACTCTGTGTCTTACTCCTGGGGCTTCCAGTTTTCCCTCGACAGGTTGCAAAGAAAGGTCTCGTTCTCATACGCGTTCTAGTTCCCGTTCTCGTTCCCGTTCTCGGTTACCTCATGCAACATGAGGCTCACATGTAGTGCAGGAGTCCAAGATGTGCCTCTTCTCTGCCTCCTCCTCCTCCCCCTGAGCTGTTTTGCAGAGGCGATGGACTCCTCCAGTCTGTGAGGGAAAATATGAACTCCTAGAACTCGATGTGGGTGTTCAGTCATGACTCAACAGCGGGAAAAGGTCATTTCTCACAAGCCAGAGCAAGGCACAGAAAGGTGAAGAGTGTTGTCATCACTAACACTCTGGGTGTCATCTGGAGTTAATATTTGCTTCTCCACACTCACAAGCTCAAGCACAAACTAGTTCAGATCTAAATCTTTAGGAAGTGTAGGTACAATTTGCTTCAGGAATTTGGCTACATGAACTTAGGACTTCAGAGTGTGTGTAACAGGCTGTAAAGATATCTGGATCTCCAGCCCTCACCTAAATATTAGGAATATTTGTACTTCTTTGCAATTTGGGGAATCTAGAAAGATAAATGTTTTTAAAAAAACCTTAAATAAATGCTTGAAATACTTCTAGAAAGATGCTGGAAACCATGTAAGCAGTTCAGAAGGAATGTAGGATTCAGGAGGGGATGTGTGTTCTGGAGGACAGTTCTGGAGCTGCCCACATGGTGCTCACCCTCAGAGCTAAACTCGCTCTCCAGGGTGGTTTCCTCCAAGCAATTCCTGGATTATGCTAAGCCAGGCCTAGTTTGTAGCTGGCCTAGGCTGGAATCCAGCAAGGAACTGCATTTCCATTTCAGCAGTATGGAAGATCTCAGTGCAGAGCTCCTGGCTGTGCCCTGGCTGTGCTTAGTTTATTCCAATCAAATCCACTGGGTTTGACTAGAAAGGAAGATGAGATGAGTAATCTCTGCTGCAGTGCAAACACAGGGAAGTAAGAACAGTCCCAATTATATTCCAAGAGAACCAATTGCTTTGTGTTTTGTATGTGCAGTGCTGTCCTCTGTATATAGTGCTGTGTTTTTATCTATCCTACAAAACCAGATAAAAGGAATTGAAATACATCATGAGTCAATTGAAGAACCTGTTCTCCAGTTTTCATCTGTGTCTTGGAAGATGTGGACTGTTTCAGAAACACCAGGATGATTCCTGTCTTGTCAGGGTTACATGATTTATTTATGGATCTACTTAAAATTGCTAATCTCTTGTCTCAGCCTAGAATTGCAGCCTTGTGGATAAACAGATTTTGGATCAATTAGAGAACAAAGTGTCCATTGCATCTGGAAAGAGGAAATTTGCCTGGAGACAGAGAATTAATTTCTTGGGATTTTAAATAATTAGGTGGTTTTTTTAGTGAATCAGAATAAAATTTGCATAGTTAAAGCCATGTAAATATGCTTCAATTTTCTAAGGACATGTTTAAATTGAAAACAAATGAACTGGAAAGAACTTCACTATTTGGCAATGGAATGAACTGTTTGTCCAAAGGATTGACTGGGAGATGATTTTCTTGGCTTTAACTTTCTTACATCCACAATATGATGCAACTGCTTCTCAGTGTTTCACTTCTCTCACCTGCAAATTGCAAGTTTTATTTCTCTTTTAGCTATGGCTGTTTATAAAAATCAATATTTATCGAGTCTGGCCCAGGTCTGAAGTGACAGATCCACAAATCCCCCACCGGGAGCTTTCAGTCTTTAGGTACCAACAGGAGAAAATGTACTCACCGAACAAAGTTAACATTTTCTCCCTGACTGTGCTCCAAGGGGTCAGAGGAGCCTCTGGGCTGTGAAATCTGTCCCCTGGCTCAGGTCAGGTCAGGTCAGGTCAGGTCAGATTTAAAGGAAAATCACGTGTGTGAGCAATGGAGGGGAAAACCCGGAGCAGACCTGGAGCAGGAGGTGGTGGGGCTGACACCAGTGAGGGGAAATGTATCCTGGGGAAATAATCCCAGCAACAATCACCCTGCAGAGCCACCTGCATGGGGCTGTGTGCTGGCTGAAAGGTAAACCAGCAGGAGAAATGAACCCAACACAAAAGAGATTAGAAGTCAGAGTTACAATTTAATAAAAATATTACAATAAATGCAATGGCACAAAGAGAAAGTGGTTTTAATCCACAAACCCCAGAATTATGACCCAGCCCCCTGGGGCACAAACACAGTGGGGTTTGTTGGCTCCTGTGCTGAGCCCCACATGGTTCCTCTGAGTCCAAAATAAAAGGAAGGGAAAAACCTGTTGGTGCAGATGATGGCACAGTCTGGTCGAGAGTGATGGTCGCAGTCCTGTTGAGGTTCTGCTCCTCCTCTGGATCCCACAAATGGTCCCCACGGTCTTCAAACCCCAAGACTATATCCCCTCAGGTCCAAGTGGGAATGCCCAGCACCTCCCCCAGTGCGGGGAGTTCCACACTGAGTGATCTGACTCTGTGAGTTATGGGGGATTTTTGGAATCACTGATGGCTCATGAACAGACATGACCCCTCAGGTGGGTGTGGAGGTGCCAAGGACTCCCTGGAGGGGAGTTATCCCAGCTCCTCTCCCAGGCTTCTTTCACACCCAGCTCACATCATGAGGGGTCAGGTGTGCCCTGGGCAGCTGCTGCAAATGGTCCATTGTTAAGAGTTCCTGGGAAATGAATGGAGGGTGGAGAACACACAGCTTTGGTCACACCCACACAGTGATAAACTGGTCCCACCTGCTGAACTAGGACAGGCTGTGTCTCTTTTCCCTCCAGAAATCCTACTATTCTGCCTTCTGGCGTGTCTACACCGCTGGCTATGCAGCATCAGTGACTTCACTCCTTACAGCTCTCATTGTCTTCGCTGCCTTCAGGTAAATATCATTGGGCTTTTTTTTCAGGATGTCTTAAGACACTCTAATTTCTCTCAGATTCTCTGTAGTTTTGTTTTGTGGGATTCTTTAATGATCATTTTCTAGTAATTCTAAGACGTAACAGTGTTGATGGTGACGGGTCTGACTCTTGTGCTGTAACATTTCCCTGCAGATGTTCAAACAATTTCAGCTGTTCAAACAATCCAACTGTCTGGGCACTCTGGGTCTCTTTAAGGACACCATCCAGTGGAAGTGGCCAACTTATACCACTATGAGCATAAGATAACTATTCCTGTAGTGAATGGCAAGACATACTCTGCAGAAATAATGGCTCATAGCCCTGAGTCAGAGGTGATTCTAAACTGCTCATTCCCTCTGTGAAAGGCTTTCATAACTGAGAGCTATAGAAAGGGATTTAAATAAATGCAAATATCACCTGTGATACTGTTGGACATTAAGAAATGGACGCTGGGGTTGATTTGTTCAAGCCCTCTTGGACAAGAGTTGAAGTCCCCATGGACACAGGAGGGCAGGGCACAAAAGCAGGTTGTTGGCTGGGGTGGGTTGGGTTGGCAGTCTCAAAGGTCATACCCCTTATAGATGTACCCAGGACCACGAGGTTGATATGCCCAAACCTTGAAGGATGTTCCTTCAGCTCAAGGTAAAAGTGTAGACAGGGTAATCCAGGGAAATGGAATCACGGAATCATTTAGGTTGGAAAAGATGTTTGAGCTCATAAAGCCAAACCATTAACCCAGCACTGCCAAGGCCACCATTAACCATGTCTCCAGGTGTCACATTTACATATATTTTAAATACCCACAGGGATGGTGACTCAACCACTGCCACGGGCAGGCTGTGCCACTGCTTGAAAAGCCTTTCCATCAAGAAATATTCCTTAATATTCAATCTAAACCTCCCCTGGCACAACTTGAGGCCTTTTCCTCTTGCCCTGCCTCTTGTTATCTGGGAGAAGAGACCAACTCCCACCTGGCTACAACCTCCTTTAAGGGAGTTGTAGAGAGTGAGAAGATCCACCCTGAGCCTCCTTTTCTCCAGGCTGAGCCCCCCCAGATCCCTCAGATGCTCCTCATAACACCAATGCAGTTTAAGGCAAGGCAACTCCTCTGTCAACCATCTCACAAGGTGGGACTGATACCCATTCAGCCTCCTCCTCTCTGGCCAGAAAGGGGCTGAAAAGCTTTTTGAGTCTGTTAAGCAAGACTGTTCAATAAAAAAAAGTTATTTAGAATAATTAAAAAGCACTATTGCAATACAGCCCAGGAGTCCCACAGTTACTCTCTGCTTCTGGCATCTCCTTTAATGAGTGGTGATTCAAGGACAATTACACTGGGACTTTTATTGGTTTAAACAGATAATAACTGCTCTGCTCCCTCATGTCTGTCTCCCTGACAAACAGGGGCAGATAATTTATTTGCTTTGGAAGATGTTTGCAGTTTGAATTTTGACGAGACCAGGAGAAATTTCTGTTGAAGAAGAACAATTTTTATTTTCTCTTTCCATGCCAGAAAATTCCACTGTACCCGGAATTACATCCACATGCACCTGTTTGTCTCCTTCATCTTGAGAGCTATTGCTGTTTTCACCAAAGATGCTGTTTTGTTTGCAGATGAAACTATGGACCACTGCCTAATGTCAACGGTACTGACCTTCCCCTCTCTTTTATCCTTGAATTAACATTGAATTCTTGGCATTTCTTAATGTCATTTCACTTAAATTTGCTAGAACTGAAATCTTAAAACAACACTCTATAGACCCAAAGACCAAATCCTGTGGCTGCACTCAAAGGTACATGTCTGTTGACTGTAATGAAGAGTTACAGTTTATACCATGAAAGAATTTAATCTGTAATAGAAAAGAGTATTTTCCCCTTTAAAAAAATGAAGTAAAATCAATCCAAATTATGGAACCCCAAACCTACTGAAATATCAGGAGGATTTTTTCATTCTCGTGCTGTCACATTGAATTTTGGAGAGAAACCAGATGTACTGAGAGTTGCCCTAATGGGTTTTTCTTACTCTGCACTTCCAGGTTGCTTGTAAGGCTGCAGTGGCTTTCTTCCAGTTCAGCATTTTGGCCAACTTCTTCTGGCTTCTGATGGAGGGGATTTACCTGCAGACCCTGCTCCTGCTCACCTTTGTGTCCAACAGGCAGTTCCTGGGCTGGTTCATAGTCACTGGCTGGGGTTGGTACCCCTTTCCTCTCTCTCTTATTTCGCACTTTTATTTACTGTCAGAACTGAAAAAAAATACGTGTTTTGAAACCAAAGGTGCCTGTCAAAGGTGCCACCACTCTGAGGAAAGTTGCCCATTTCTTCAGTATTGCTGCATCCAACCCCCACCATTGTATTGCCTTTCTTATCTCCTTAGTTCTTTACACCAGTCACGGTGTGGTGATTAATCCAGTCCTCAAGGGAATGAGTAATTTGATAGATTAAGTTTAAATTGTGTGAATTTGGGTTTAGGAATCAAACAATTCTTTTCTTTTTTTCTTTTCTTTTTTTTTTTTTCACCCAGAGACCTGGCTTTTAAAATATTTTTGGAGGTTTTACAGCAATTCAAATTATCTCTGATTGACAGAGTAGGAATGTGGAATATATAAACGTGCAGAGGGTCGTTTGTTGTGACTCTCAAGCACTCCTGTGCCTCACCTAAAACAGAAAAACTGAAATTGAGCTGTTACAATGGCATTTTTTTGGGCTTAGCACTGAAATCCAAGTTATCTTGAAGTAGATATTATTTTATCCTTTAAATTCAGACTCCCAGATATTATATAATGTAATTAAATATTTTTTTAGCTGCTCAACCGACTGTCTGAAATGACTCTCACCTTAATTAATCATGGCTAACTTGAGATAACAAAGGAAGATCTCAATTAATAGTGTAGTAACCCTCATTTCCTTCTAGAATCAATGGAAGGTGAGAGACATCCCAGGGGTAACTCAGATCTGAGGTGATATGGATGTTAATATTTCTCTTCATTAATTAAACAGACACCTTGAACTGAATGTGGTCCCAGCTTAAAGGACTTGAACAAAAGGCCAACATTTAGAGGGACAACTTCTGGGTCTTTTCTAAAGATCTCAAAATGGTATTTAGAAAGTTGTTGCCCGTATTTCTATAGATTTATCAGTGAAAAAGTCACTTGCTTCAGGTTAGAGTCCCTTTTGTGGCAGCTTTGAAAGTCACTCAGTCTTTGGAAATTTAATTCCACAGGAGAGCAAAAGCAATTTCTAGTTTATAGGCCTTCTTTAAAAAAATCAGTCATAAATGTAGAAGGATAAGCAGTAAAAAAATGAGGCTAGAAATCACCAGTTCCTGGATTTAATTAAATTTTCATGGAATTCTTGTCAGCTGATGAGTCTGGAGTGATTAGCAGAGACTCATTAGGACATAAACCTACTGTACAAAGAGTTGTATGTTGGCCACAATTCACAAGGTGAAAAAAAGATCCAGCTAAATAACAGTTACTGCAGCTTTCACAAGTGTTTGTAATTGATATTCAAACCTTGAAGTAATTCTGAGCACTTAATTATTAAAACAAAGTTTCACAGCACCCCCAATTATTCTCTGCTTTCAGTTAATTCTCCTGCCCTTTTATCCCTTTTTTTTTCCCTACAAATCAAGTTATTTTATGAAGCTGTTTCACAGGACCATAGAATGGATTGGGTTGGAAAAGACCTCTGAGATCATCAAGTCCAACCCTTGGTCCAACTCCAGTCCCTTTACCAGATCATGGCACTCAGTGCCACGGCCAAGCTCAGCTGAAAAACCTCCAGGGATGGTGAATCCACCCCCTCTCTGGGCAGCCCATTCCAATCCCTGAGCACTCTCTCTGCAAAGAAGTTTTTTCTGATCTCCAACTTCAATTTCCCCTGGCAGAGCTTGAGCCCATCGTGCCCCCTTGTCCTATTGCTGAGTGCCTGGGAGTTTAAAACTCTCTGCCCCATCATTTGACCTTTAATGTCTGTCCAACCTTCTGCACTGTGAAACTGTTTGGAATGAAGTTCCCATGGGCCATTCCAACCAATTCTTGTGGTCCCTGTTGGTTTGTCCAGGAGCTCCTGCTGCTGTGCTCTTTGCTTGGGTGCTCACAAGAATCCATCAACAGAACACTGGGTGAGTCAGAGCTTGGAGGAGGGAAAAGAGGACATCCTGTTTTGTATGGCATTCTTCTCTTCTGGTGAGGAAAAATAAATATGTATTAAAAAAATAACTCAAAGAAAGGGAAAAAAAAATTGTGCCGAAGTTGCGGCTCTAATCTTTACACTTTGCATGCAAATAAGTGAGAAAATAGTTTTAAGTCCTCTGATTTTGATGTCTATATATACAGGCCAATAAACCCTGGAAATATCATGAGAATTCCTGAAATTTCATTTAGTTCCCTAATGGCCAGTCCCTGAAATAATTATATTTAGGAAAATCGCTGCTTCTCTATAAAGTCAGCCATAAATTACTAACACTAATCTCTTCCAATAAGAACCTCCCAAACAAACATGTCTTGTTAAGTGGTGTCTTCTTTCATTTCCATTTAATTATTTTATTTTTATTCTATTTTAATATGAGAGCCAGATATAGAAATTGTTTATTCAAAGCTGTCCCTGAGGGTCATTTCACAGGGACGATCAGTTGGAAAAATACCATTTCACACCTTCCTGCTCAGGGCTCAGATTAATGATGCAGAGCAGTGAGAAGAGCAGGAAAGAAGTTTGAAAATACAAATGTGTATTTCTTGACTTGCTTTGATCCTTCAATCTTTACTTCTTTCAGAACACATTGCCTTTAGATTGGAGGCTTTTAAAGAAGTATCACAGAATCATAGAATCGATTAGGTTGGAAAAGACCTCCGAGATCATCGAGTCCAACCCTTGGTCCAACTCCAGTCCCTTTATCAGATCATGGCACTCAGTGCCACGGCCAATCTGCATTTAAAAAATCTCCAGGGATGGGGAATCCACCCCCTCTCTGGGCAGCCCATTCCAATGCCTGAGCACTCTCTCTGCAAAGAATTTCTTTCTGATCTCCAACTTCAATTTCCCCTGGCAGAGCTTGAGCCCATCGTGCTCCCTTGTCCTATTGCTGAGTGCCTGGGAGAAGAGACCAACCCCCACCTGGCCACAACTTCCCTTCAGGCAGTTCCAGACAGTGCTGAGGTCACCTCTGAGCCTCCTCTTCTCCAGGCTGAACACCCCCAGCTCCCTCAGCCTCTCCCCACAGCACTTGTGCTCCAGTCCCTTCTCCAGCCTCGTTGCTCTTCTCTGGCCCCGCTCCAGCCCCTCAATCTCTTTCCTGACCTGAGGGGCCCAGAACTGAACACAACACTCAAGGTGTGGCCTCCCCAAGGCAGAGTCCAGGGGAAGGGTCACTGCCCTGGGCCTGCTGGCCATGCCAGTTTGGATCCAGGCCAGGATCCCCTTGGCCTTCTTGGCCACCTGGGCACACTGGTGGCTCCTGTTGAGCTTCCTGTCCCTCAGTCCCCCCAGGTCCCTCTGCCTGGCTGCTCTCCAGCCACTCTGTGCCCAGCCTGGAGCGCTGCAGGGGGTTGGGGTGGCCAAAGGGCAGGACCCGGCACTTGGCCTTGTTGGACTCCATACCATTGGAATCAGCCCATCTCTCAAGTATGAGGGTACTAATGCTGGTGTTTAACCCTTCCTTTTCTGTGGCAGAAGTGCTTTTGTGTGCCTGGAAAGCTCACCTGGGGCAGGTCACATGACTGGTTTTGTTTGTTGTTTCAGATGTTGGGACGATGATGAGGATGGAGTGGTGTTGTGGATCATCAAGGGCCCCATCCTGATAACTGTATTAGTATGGTTATTTTTTCATTTTGCCTCGACTATCTGCACATTGATAACTCTCTGGTCTATTTTCAAAATGAGTCCTCGGGATGTAAACTTGAGAAACAAACAAAAAAAACTCCATTGATGCCACCAAGTCACCAAGTGACTCGTGATTGTATTTGTTATAATCCCTGTCCCAAACAGGGAAGGGAACCTGTCAGATCTGCGAGGTGCTGACAAGAAGCACAAGGCATTAATATCAGACCTAAAATGAGATTGAGATCCAGCATAATTTTCAGTATATTTCATGTGTAACTATCTGTTGGTGGGAAATACAATTTCAATTTCTAATGCCCTTGACTTGAGTTGTGAGCAGATCTGCACTGGTTTATGGCAGTGACTGGGGATTTCCAGTTATTTGTAGCAACTGAAGGGATGACCTGGTTTGTAGTAAATTTACAGATTTTGTGTTGTCTTTTCAGATTAACTTTATCATATTTATCAACGTGATCAGAATTCTAATCCATAAATTGAAATCACAAGAGGGAGGAGGGAGCCATTCGAGCCACTTTATGTGAGTATTTCTGGGTCTCTTAATATTGACCTGTTACTGATACAAGAAATATTTTATAGGCAGGGGCACAAAGTGTTCTACTCTTCTTCTAATGGAAAGAGAAATCCCCAGGAGAAACAGCAAAGTGAACTTTCTTTTCCATCCCAAATATCACCCCTCTCTTTTTCTTCAGGGGAAGAAGGGTGGGGTGGATGTGTTTGGGTCAATGAGAAAAGTGAAACAGAAAGTTTTACTGTAAAAGGACACAGAGTGAAAGTATAAACACCAAATGTCAGCTGATGAATCCATCTTGCTTTCAGTCCTTTCTGCAGAAATGGCCACATGGAGAAAGATGTAAATTTAAGTTAAATTTCCTTTAAATTCTTAGCAGTAACATGATGTTGATGTTCTGGTAACCAAATCCGGTCCTGTTACAAATCCCTTTACAATTAACAGGATCCTCATCAGTGCAGTCAGAGAAGGGATGAAGTGGTTGGTCACCAGTGGTGTCCCCCAGGGGTCTGTGTTGGGTCCAGTCCTGTTTAACATCTTTATTGATGATTTAGATGAGGGGATTGAGTCCATCAGCAGCAAATTTGCTGATGACACCAATTTGGGAGGGAGTGTTGACCTGCTGGAAGGCAGGAGGGCTCTGCAGAGGGATCTGGATGGACTGGAGAGATGGGCTGATTCCAATGGGATGGAGTTCAACAAGGCAAAGTGCAGGTCCTGCCCTTTGGCCACCCCAACCCCCTGCAGCGCTCCAGGCTGGGCACAGAGTGGCTGGAGAGCAGCCAGGCAGAGGGACCTGGGGGGACTGAGGGACAGGAAGCTCAACAGGAGCCACCAGTGTGCCCAGGTGGCCAAGAAGGCCAAGGGGATCCTGGCCTGGATCCAAACTAGCGTGGCCAGCAGGCCCAGGGCAGTGACCCTTCCCCTGGACTCTGCCTTGGGGAGGCCACACCTTGAGTGTTGTGTTCAGTTCTGGGCCCCTCAGGTCAGGAAAGATCTTGAGGGGCTGGAGCGGGGCCAGAGAAGAGCAACGAGGCTGGAGAAGGGACTGGAGCACAAGTGCTGTGGGGAGAGGCTGAGGGAGCTGGGGGTGTTTACCCTGGAGAAGAGGAGGCTCAGAGGTGACCTCAGCACTGTCTGGAAGTGCCTGAAGGGAAGTTCTGGCCAGGTGGGGGTTGGTCTCTTCTCCCAGGCACTCAGCAATAGGACAAGGGGGCACGATGGGCTCAAGCTCTGCCAGGGCAAATTGGAGATCAGAAAAAAATTCTTTGCAGAGAGAGTGCTCAGGCATTGGAATGGGCTGCCCAGAGAGGGGGTGGATTCACCGTCCCTGGAGATTTTTTAAACGCAGATTGGCCGTGGCACTGAGTGCCATGATCTGGTAAAGGGACTGGAGTTGGACCAAGGGTTGGACTTGATGTTGGAGGTTTTTTCCAACCCAATTGATCCTGTGTTTCTATGACGTTGCCTCCATCATGGAACTATACTCTGTATTAAAATATGTCCCAGCTGCCATCATTGATTCCATGTTTCTAACACTGCATTGTTTTCCATCCTTGCTTTGCCAGGAGACTTGCCAAATCCACCTTGCTGTTAATCCCCCTCTTTGGAGTGCACTACGTTGTCTTTGCCTTTTGCCCAGAGGGCACTGGGCTGGAAGCTCGTCTGTACATCGAGCTGGGCTTGGGTTCTTTCCAGGTGAGGGGGACAAAATGTTCAACAATCCTGAGGGGTTGGATCTGTAACACCCCCCTGGCAGGGTGGTTATCACAGCAGAGTTTATGGATGTGGCCAAATGCAACACACACATTCCATTGTACTCCCTCACCAGCTCTTCTGGGTTTTGTTCCTTTATTGTTTGAAATCTCACACTACTTTTGAGTTCTGAGTCAGAGTTTATATTAATAATTACCAAACCCCCACACAATATCTACCTTTATTGAATAACAAATGACAGAGTGCCAGGAAGACCAGTCTGTGGGTTAAGGTGAACAGATTGAAATGATTTTATATATAATAAATATAAATAAATTTAAAAAAGAGTAATAATTACTACAATAAATAAAAATTAATAAAATAAAATTAATAAAATAAAAATTAATAAAATAAAAATTAATACAATAAAAATTAATAAAATAAAAATTAATAAAATAAAAATAAAAGGAATTAAAAAATAAGGATAATACATAACAACTTGCTCTTCCCTTACCCTTTAGGAGTAGTTTATTCACTTCTTATTTTCTATACCACTACAGCACAATATCAGGGATTTCAGAGGGCCAGAGCCTGAGTGTGATATACTTTGTGATACATTTAGTCTCTATTGTAAATAGAGACTAGAGAAAACAGATGTCTCTATTTCCTTACCTGAGGGACAACTTGTTTGTAGGATAAAATATACAACAAGTTAGTCTTTACTGTCTCCAATAATATACATATAATATCACCAGTCCTTTGAGGAATTTAATCTATTAGAAAAACCTCACCTGAATTCCAATGGAAAAATGAAAACTATTACGTATTTTGCTGCCTGTTTTACTCAAATTGTGAATGAAAAATGATGTCTGTCATTGGTTCTATGCTTTAAATCCTGATTATTGGCTTTTTTTCTCCCTCCCCTCCCTGTCCCAGGGATTTGTTGTCGCTCTTCTTTATTGCTTCTCCAACGCAGAGGTGAGTAACAAGTACATGACATTATCAAAACCTTTAAAATTCATAACCCCCTCTTGCTTTTAGTTTCTTTTCCTATTTTCAGAAGAGATCTGTGCTTTGATCTGCTTCTGAAAGCATGACATACCCATGTCTTTTTTTTCCCTTGGTACCTGTGTTGACTTTATGTATATTCATCCAGCTCTGACAGGAGGACACAAAATAAACTTTGAAGCCATGACCCTTCACAAATGGTTGCTGACTTTCCTGTCAGGAGAATTCTCTGCTGCTTTGGGACTGATGTGTGTCATGATGACATCTCAATGGAAAGTTTTGATGCCCCTCAATTTCTTTATTTTCTCCTAGTACTTCCTCTTTCCTTTCTGCCTTTTCTCCTTTTCCCCTTCCCTTTTCTCCTTTTCCCCTTCCCTTTTCTCCTTTTCCCCTTTTCCCCTTTCTTTTTTCCCCTTTCCCCTTTGCCCTTTTCCCCTTTCCCCTTTGCCCCTTTGCCCTTTCTCTTTTCTCCTTTGCCCCTTTCCCCTTTGCCCCTTTCCCCTTTCTCTTTGCCCCTTTCTGCTTTGCCCTTTTCCCCTTTTTTTTCTTCCTTTCCCCCCTTTTTTTTCTTCCCCTCCCCTCTTTTTTTCTTCCCTTCCCCTCTTTTTTTCTTCCCTTCCCCCCCTTTTTCTTCCTTTCCCCCCTTTTTTTCTTCCTTTCCCCCCTTTTTTTCTTCCTTTCCCCCCTTTTTTTCTTCCTTTCCCCCCTTTTTTTTCTTCCTTTCCCCCCTTTTTTTTCTTCCTTTCCCCCCTTTTTTTTCTTCCTTTCCCCCCTTTTTTTTCTTCCTTTCCCCCCTTTTTTTTCTTCCTTTCCCCCCTTTTTTTTCTTCCTTTCCCCCCTTTTTTTTCTTCCTTTCCCCCCTTTTTTTTCTTCCTTTCCCCTTCTTTCCCCTTCTTTCCCCTTCCCCCTTCCCAGGATGGCCTGTGCATTCAATATTTTGTTCAAACACTTTCTTTCCTGGTTTCACAACCCTGTTAGAATTTGGATAAGTTCCCTGCAGTACATTTTAGCTTCTGACTTCAAAACCAAACTATATTTTCTGGCACCTCCTCCAAAAGAGCAGAGTGAATCAAAATTGATGAGGAAATGTAAAACCACAACTAATCCTCAGAAAAGGGTGGAGGTTGGACAAGAAGAATCACCAACTAACAGTGGCTCAAGTGTCCCCACTAGCTCAGACTGGACACTTCTCATAGAATAATAGAATCAAAGACCTCCAAGGCCATCGAGTCCAACCTTTGATCCCCATCCTGTCACCCAGCCCAGAGCACTGAGTGACACCTCCAGGGATGGGAACTCCCCCACCTGCCTGGGCAGCCCCTTCCAAGGCTTGACAACCTTTCAGTGTAGAAATTCTTCCTGATGTTCAACCTGAACCTCCCCTGGCACATCTTGAGGCCGTTTCTTCTCACCTTGTCACTTGTCTGGGAGAAAAGGCTGACCCCCACCTACAAAGTACTGTCTGGTGGTTCTAGAGAGCAAAAAGATCAGCCCTGAGCCTCCTTTTCTCCAGATTAAACACCCCCAGCTCCCTCAGGTCTGACTCTCTAGACCCTTCATCAGCTTCATGACCCTTCTCTGGACACTCTGCAGCACCTCACAGGGATGCAGCAGGTTAAATGTGGGTGCAGTTAATCCTACCCATGGATGAACAATGCCTAAAATCCATTTGTTACTTAGGAAAACAATTTATAATGGCCATTCCAGTGCTGTTCTGCCAGAGGGCCTCCAAGACTAGCTATAAACATAGAATGCTCCACTTCCCACCTGCCTTCTGCACCCACAGACTCCTTGCCAACAACCTTTTAATTGCTTGCATATTGAATGTCACAACACACAAATTCAGGAGGTGTTAAAAAAGGGACAGGCAGGGTGTGATCTCTGGCCCAAGACTAAGTTGCGTTGGCTTATGTCCATGCTGCTTGGGATAACTGCTCCTGGAGCAGCTTGGCCACTCGTTCCCACTTGGCAGTGAACCTGTTATGGCTCCCTGCAATCCTAAAATTAATCATTATTTTCTGTGTGTGTGTGTTTGTTCAGTTTTAAGTATCTGTGACAATGTGAGAGACTGTGCTGCTGCCAAGGAACTGAGGGCTGGGAATGTGCAACAGGAATTCTGAAGGGCCTTGAGTTTGCTGGGATAATCCTGGATTGGTGGAGGAAACCTCTCTTTTATTTATTAGGCTTGAAATATCCAGAGGGCACGTTCTGTCCATATGTGAAGCTTCACACGAGCTGGTGTGATAAATATTGTCAGGGACTTTCAGGGAGCCCTGATGCCCAAATGTACTTCTGTGTGTCATACTCTGAATTTTTGAACTTAGGTCTGTTTATTTCCAAAGGTGAA
This sequence comes from Pithys albifrons albifrons, assembly GCF_047495875.1. NCBI lineage: Eukaryota > Metazoa > Chordata > Aves > Passeriformes > Thamnophilidae > Pithys > Pithys albifrons. The sequence goes on from NC_092464.1 coordinate 4,031,393, forward strand.
GAGGGACTGTGCTGGTTTAAAGGTGAACCAGCAGGGGAAATGAACTCACCACGAGAGAGATTATAAGTCAGAGCTAAAATTTAATAATAACACTACAATAAATACACTGACACATAAGGGAAATTGCTTTCAACTCACAAAACCCCAGCAGTATAACCCAGTGTCCTGGGGCACAAACCTACAGGGGTTTGTTTGCCCTTGTGCTGAGACCCCTGTGGTTCCTCCAAGTCCAAAGCAAAAGGAAGTGGAAAATCTCTTGGTGCAGGTGAGGGCTGTGGTCTGGTCAAGAGTGGCAGCTGTAGTCTGGTCAAGAGCGGTGATCTCCTCCTGTCAAGGTCCTGCTGCTCCTCTGGTTCTGAGAAGAAGTTCCCGAGGTCTTCTTACCTACCACTTATGTGCCCTCAGGGAGCACCCAGTCCCTCCCCCAGGGCGGGGACTCACACAATGGGTGATTAACTCTGGGAGCCAGGGGGGAACTGACCTGTTGATGGCCCATTGGCAGCCACGCCCCCCCCCCCTCACCCCAACCCCCCCCCCCCCCCCCCCCCCTCCCAGGCTGGGTGTGAAGGTGATAATGACTCCCTGGGCAGCTGCTGCTAATGGTTCATTGTCCTTGGGGAATGGATAGAGGGGGGAGAATACACAGCTTTGATCACCCCCACTCAGTGTTAACTGGTCCCTCCTGCTGAACTAGGACACTTATTAGGCTTGAAATATCCAGAGGGCACGTTCTGTCCATATGTGAAGCTACACATGAGCTGGTGTGATAAATATTGTCAGGGACTTTCAGGGAGCCCTGATGCCCAAATGTACTTCTGTGTGTCATACTCTGAATTTTTGAACTCAGGTTTGTTTATTTTCAAAGGTGAAGAGGGACACAGTTCAAGTTCTTCTAAAAATGTGTGAAGGGTTAATCCCAACTTTTTTGGGTGCTTTTGTGCCTCTGGGCTAAGTGGCCAGGTGGACATTCTGGCATATTTTACCTTCCATTTCCACCAGGCTTTAATTTTCTATGTTTTTAACTTCCCTTTCTATAGGTCCAAACTGAACTGAAGAAACAGCTGTGCAAGTGGCAGCACCAGGAATACCTGACCTTCACCCACAAACATGGGACTCTGTCCAGAGAAAACAGTCCTGTCAACTACGTCACTCAGTTATCGCTGCTGGAGAAAATCAGCCCCCAGAGGAAAACCTCTGTGTTCCACAATGGGGTAACTACTGTCTGAGGCTTTCCAGCTGTGACATTGGAATGGACTACCTAAGGGATGGCCAGCTGCATCCTTTTGGCTTTCCATAGTGGGAATTCTGTAAATTCCTTGTCCTGGATGTGAGTCCCAACTCTGGTTCTCTCTCTCCTTAAGTATATAAAATCTACTTGTTTTGTTGTGAAAATCCAGGCCTGGAGATGGTGTGAATCAACAGGTTAGCACCTTCACACCCTTAAAAAAAACCCAAACACATTAACTCCCTCCTGGCCCAGAATCTTTGTCCTGTCTTCCCAAAATTTCTGATTTTCAAGTGCATTTTTCCTAATCTTCAGTTGAAAGAGTCATTTGGTGGCCAAGCTTTGCCCTAATAATTACTGGATGTGGCACTGAGTGCCATGATCTAGTAATCAAAGTGGGGTTGGATCAAGGGTTGGACTTGATGATCTGAGGTCTCTTCCAACCCAACTGATTGTATTCTGTGATTCTATTCTATGATTCTATGAATTACTGATGTTGTTTTGAGACAGTCTGAGTCAATTTAGTGGAAATTAAGCACATAAATTTGCTAAGAACCTGCTTGTGGAATAGCAGCCTCTTTTAAAAGGACTCTCAAGGTGTCTCAAGTGCCACAAAAAATGTGAGTTACAGTATCTGCTTGGGTTTTTTATTCCATGCATATTGAAAACAGGTCAGAGGATCCCAAACCCTTTCTCGTCCATGGGAAAAATATGGATCAGCTTGAATATTAGGCTGGTTCTGAGTGAAGGAAGAAATGAGAGCAAAGTCAGTGTCCAGCTGGGCTACCTTGTGCTCAGAATGACTGATCAACCTGGTCCTTGTGAGCTGGAACAGACCTGCCACCACAACCTTAAAGACTGGATGGATCCATCAGTGAAACACACAATTCAAGGTTTTGTGCTTTTGGGGGGACCTGCTTTTGAGGACTGAGTTGCTGTGAGAGCTGTGATTGTCTCAGTCCTGCCCAGTGTTTTGCCTTTTTTCTTCAGGACTGAGCTGCACTCTACCTCAACCTCTCCAAAAGTAAAGAAAGGTACACAAGATACTCTTCCTATCAGGACAGGACCATTCCCAGGAGAACCTGCATCAGCCTTCGAAGCTCTGCTGGAGACCACAGCCATTCATGTACCCTCTGGCTTTCTGGGAGCTGCAGTATCAGTTTAGCTTAAAAAAAAAATGTTCCAGTCCCTCAATTTGTTCTGCTCTTGGCTAATTATTTAGTTGAACAGGCATTTGACTTGTGGAAACCTCTTTGTTGATTTTAGGTGCTTCATCTTTAGTTCTGTTATTAGAGCAGAGATAAATTGTTTCTATAAATAGGATTCAAATGAGTTATTTATTAATCAGGCATTTAACTCATCTGTCCCAGTGAATTGTGAGTTCTTTGTAAGGAGTAATTTTGTCTATTCTGACCTCCCTATCATTTTTACTTGTAAATGTAACCTTTGTGTCTGTGTTTTGTTGCTGACAGTAGTAATGAGAACACATTTGTGTGAGGTACAGCTACAAAGTGCAAGTGATAATTACAGCTATTGTGAGTAAAAAAATTTAATTTCTGTCAGTTTGGGTATTTCATTTCAGACCTTATAAAAAAAAATAATCCTGGGGAGTGCAAAAGTTTCGTGGATAAAGATTTTGTTTGGGCTGTGAAAAGGTTGCTGATCCCCATCTGATGCCACACCAGAGGGTATGATGGAGTGTGGATGAGTCAGGAATGCTCCAGGGTTATCCTCCTTCACAGAAGGTTTGGAAAGGCAGCAAAAGGTCCTCACAGGCTGTGATGAGCAGTGCTGTGCTGTGTGTTCTGTGTGGAGCCACTGCCACCTCCTGGAGCTGGGAATGCTCTTGGTCTGTTGGGATGTGAGCAACCAGAAAGCCAGGCAGTGCCCCAAAAATGCCCCCTGCTCTGAGCCAGGCAGGAACCTGAGCTACAGCCCCTCCTGAGGGAGAGTAAATGACTCCCAAAGGGCAGCTGCAACGGATCTCTGAACTACATCAGCCAGGAAAAGCTGCTTTTCTCTTCCTCTAATCCACTGGTGTCTTTACTCAGTTTAACTCATCAACTTTTATCTTTAAATTCCTTTACATGACAACCTGGAAAGATCAAAACCAGCTGTTTTAGTTGGGGTTTCTTTTGGTGTTGCAGCAAAGCCAGGTTGTTAAGGTAACTGAATTTCTCCCTGAGAGCAGAATTTTAACTCTGGCAGTGTCAGCATATCTGACACTGTGTGGGCTCCTGAAAAAAAGAAATCCTTCCACCAGGTAACTTGACCTGTGGGCTCCTGAAAAAAAGAAATCCTTCCAGCAGGTGACTTGACCTGCTTTGCTGGTGCAGAGCTCCCGAATGCACCCAGGGCAGGAATTATTGGGGCATCTGAGTAAGAATTTTTCAGTTGCAGAAAAAACACCTGAATTCAAGGCAATCTGCTCCTTGGTGTGTTGACAGACCTTGCAAATGAGGATTTCCTCATTTAAACCAGATTTTTGGTGCTGTTGTGTGGCACGGTGTCTTTAAAATCGTGGGTACCTACATTGGGCTTCTACAGTCAGCTGAAATACCTTTGGAGCTGCCTTGCCTTTCTTTGTCTCTCAACTGTAAAAGGAGCACAAAAAAAACCATTTAGAGTAGATGGAGATTTTAGAAATCAGACTTTTTCCAAGATCTCTGTTCTGCATTGCTTATCAACATGATTAGTGAGATGCCAACAAATGCAGCCCTTCTGCATGTGGGGGAAAGGGGAGACACATCCTGTGCCCGCCATGCACCCTGAAAGAAGGGGCTGAGGCTGCCTCAGGTCACCCAGGAAATCCATGTAAAAGGGTTACCAAAGGGTATTTACAGGGATTTGAAACACAGCAAAAAAGAAAATCCATATACCTGCCCTGCCCCTCCCAAATTGGCCCCTTCTCAGCCCAGTCCTGTCTCAGCAGTGCTGTAGGATGGGGATCTGCTGCTCCCTGACACATCCCTGACCTCACTCCCCATAATTGTGTGTCCACTTCCCCACCAAAGGACAAAGCTCCAGATGTCTGTACTTTGGCTAGTGAGGGAGGATAACAGTGGAAAGAGGTAGCCTGTATGGAGGATTCTGAGGGACAGACAGACTTACAGGGGCTGAAGTAGAGGATAAAGATGGGAAAATATCAGAAATAGGTCATCTTCTGTGGAGTCCTCTGTTTCAGTGGTGAGAATGCTCCTGATATTCGAAAAATTAACCTAATTATTAATTCTTTAGGTTTCCTTTGGCTATAAATGAAATGAAGCCTTGAAGGGTATCAGGAATTATAGAGACCAATTTTTTCTCACCCTTGCCAACTGGCAATGTCTTTGTTTGAGGACAACAGAATTTGTTCTCCTGTTTAGATCCCTTAGAAATAATATATAGGTCCCCAAAGACCTGTGGGTCAACACTCAGAGGCACAGGGGCTTTTGGTTGCTGTGAAGAATGTGCTGCACTTGTGTTGGTGATATTAAAGCTCAGTCAGGTGTGATGCTGATGCAGGGAGTGAGCACTTCCCTCATGCCACTCCACTGGCTGATGGGGAAGGAAGAGGGTGCACGGCCCACTAATGGCAAAGACTTCACTCCTGGTTGCTCCAGACCTGCCTTTGCCCATCAGAATCCAGGGACTCCTCACAAGGAAAGAAGCAAATTTTAGGTCCCCCCAAAAACCCTCCATCCTGTTGCTTCAGGAAAAAAATACACTACCCTGTAACTTCACAGACCAAAAGTTCTCTTTGGTGCAATTTTATATCAGAACAGACTTATACAAAATGATAATACATTTATTGTGTCATCTACAGCAGTATACATGTTAAAAACAATTTCTCAAAACACAAAAAAGGTTAGAAAGCAGCAATTGATATCTGTGTTTCCACCTCATAACAAAGCTGAATAACCCCCGATCCCGTTACCAATTAAACCAATTTTGACCAAAAAAAGGTCAGTATTTGACCCAACAGGCCATAACTTTGTACCTTGACACAGTCAAAAGCCAAAATACAGCTTTCCATCCAATAATGTGGTACTTCTCAGAGCTAAAGCATGTTGCATTGCCACTAAATTGACAAGGAGAAGGGAAAAGAGAATGAACACACCAAATAGTTGTTTTTACAGATTATACTGATACACAAAGGCCTCTTGAGACTTCTCTGCAAGCACAAAGTCCATTGGGAAAGGCATATGCAGAAGCCTAAGTAATTTCAGACACTGAAGAGTGTCATATCACACAGTGTCATATCACACAGTAATTCTTCACATGGATGAATTCCCCAAAAGAAAGCCAATGGGAAATTGCAGTTTGAATCATAAGAAGGTGAAAGACCACGAGGTTCAAAACATTGTCCAAGCTCTGCTGGTGTGTTTTCATACACAAAGTACAATGTGTATTTAGCTGAACGTAGCTCTTTAGGACAGATACACACGGAGCTTAACATCAGAGCATCGTTACCTGCATCCTCCAGATCTTCCTGACTTGCCCTTAAATGCAAATCTGAACTGGCTGCATGTACCTGACTGCTGAAAGCAGAGGGTAAAATCCTCACTTTTTTGTTTGTTTATTTTTTCCATTGCATGTGCACTCTACAATATGGTTTGTTTCTGGACACAGAAGTGCTGGTCATATGGACACAACCTGACAGAGAGAACAAGATTTCTTGAAAACTCTTAACTCTTCATTAGGCATAACACCTCCCCCAGGGCTGGCTGGTAATACCCAACAGGAGCCACCCCCAAGTTTTTCAAGGCCATTATTTCTCAGCATGCATGAAACAGAACAATAGTGCCCAGGCAAAGTTGGCAGGGAAAACTCATCTCTCTCCAGGCTTCCACAGTGTGAACATCTGTCTCCAATCTGGCCACCTCGAGCTCCTGGTGCAAAGAAACACTTGCAAAGCGTGAATCATCTCGCCCTTGAGCAGACACCAAAAATGGGTTTGATGCTTGTACCCTGAAGCTGCTCTTCTCTCTCCTATGACTACAAAGGCAAAGTGGAGAAACCGGATGGAAGGGAGACTCCTTCTCCACTGATGTCTAAAGTGGAGGGGTGTGGCTGTGTCCTTGCCTGTCTGCTTAGGGCCACCAGATCTTTCCCAGGCCAGAATCCCTAATGCTGGAAGTGCCAGATGTTGAAAGGGACACGTGTCTAATATAGCCCTTGATATTTAACTCCTAAGGAAGAAAATTACTTAAAAGCAGATATTTGATTGGGTGGGGTTTTTTTTTTTTGCATACTGTGCATTTCTACAGCTGTAGAAACAGGACCCCAAGAGACTCTGCACTTACAGAAATAAAGTCCAGTATCTGAGTCTGGAACTGAATTCCACGCAGGGAGTTTATCTCTTTCCAAGATATTCACACAGAGCTCATCGATGTGACTTAGGAACAACAGGAGACTTTAATCTTGTCTGGGAGATGGAGACCAAGCAGGGTCCCTTGTGGTGTCCATAAATCCTGCTCTTTCTCTTCTTACTACCTGGTCTTGCTTCCCTTTAGACCTTCCACGTTATAATTGTTCTCTTGAGGACACATTCATTGTCTGACACAGAAGATGATTATAAGCTTGATATTAATAATATAAACATACATTTCTCTGGAAGCCTTTTCCACACGAGAAAAATGAAATCCCATATTCAAACCAAGGAAGACAATCATAATTTATGGAACTTTCTAAGTTTTTGAGCTGTGGAAGCCTTTGAATAAGACATGTAAGATTAAATAGGAGCCTTCCAAGCATCTATTGCCATATACAAAGAATTAATTTATTATCTTTAATCATCTTTCATGAACACTTCAGAAATAGTCTCTGGGCTCTGAAGTCTTCACAGACCACAGGTTAAAAGCCTCTGATACCTGCAGTTGTTTCTGAAACACTACTGAAAACAATTTCAAATAAGGCAAATAAAGCCAATTAAAGTAATGAGGTTTCCACTTCTTTTATTGCCACTGTTTGCTGAAGTCACTCAGGACAACCTTTTTTTTTTAACAGGGGAAAAAGTGCAAGTGCACCAGGAGAGGTTTCATTTTGATGTAAAGAAGAAATTTTTTCAGGGTGGTTGTACAGTCCCCATTGGTGGAGGTTTCCAAGAGGTGACTGGACAGGGCACTAAATAACCCCATCTAGGCTCCCTTTCTCAAGAAAGGCTGAACCAGATGGTCATTCAAGGTCACTTCCAGCCTTGGTTGTTGATTGTCCAAACTGCCCTGCATTCCCTTCTGGAAGGTACCTCACGCTTGCCATTGATGATGGAGAGAGTCTGGGGAGTGTCACCTTTGCAAATGTGATCTCAAATCACTTCTTGCCCAGTTCTGGTGGTTGGTTGGCCTTTAGTTGCAATGAGAGACAGATGCTGAAAAGAGGAGCCAGACACCAAATAGAGTGTCTGAATTTCACTTCCAAACTGCACCTCTTTTGCATTTTCCTCTGGACTCTCCTGCCTTCATCTCTATCCTTTCTCCCACCACCCCATTTACACACCTGGGTTTCAAATACAAACTCTCAGATGATGCAGAGGAACTTGGCTATTTTTCCTCTGTGAAATAAAACTAAGCATTTAAGTTCCTTTACCTGGGCTCTGAATTCCAGATATAATAAATGTAGGTGAAGGTAAAAGGAGGTGAGGTCACCATGTAGCAATGAAAAAAAGCCTTGTCCTTTACAATATAGTTTGCACTGTTCATTTTGGGATGTTAATTGTCCTGTAGTACCAGCACTCCACATTGACAAGTGGTCAGCTACAGTAAATAGTCACAAAAGCCACAGCACAGAATTTTTTTGTACATTTAGAAAAGCAAAATAAGGAACTTAGACAAGGAATACGTTATGGACATGGTAGAAAAAAAATGGCTCAAGGAGCACTGCACATTGTTTGCCTTCTAACTGTGTTTTACTTTCACAACACAGCCTTTCTTGCTCCAAAATATATTTCACAGTGAGAAATCAAACAAAGAACTGTTACACTCAGTTGGTATTTACACACCCTCAAAGCAAACCACCTGCTGGTTCCTTCCCCCTGGAGCAAATGGAAGCAAAGCCACTGGGAGCGGTGGCCGTGCCTGGGCAGCCCCTGCCCCTGCCATTCAACAGAAAGGGTTCTTGAGAGCTGATTTGTGCCACAGCACCAGAGTCTGCTTTCAGTAACTGTGCACCTCAAGAATGATCTTTCCAGCAACACTGAGAAGGTTCAGGTGACCAAGGAAAGCCACATCTGCAAGGGATCGACACTTCGGATAAATCAAACCAAGATAGAAAGGGGATTTTTTGAAATATTATATATTTGATACAACTTCTTCTAGTAAATTCAGTGCTGGTGAAAGGTACCAAAGACTTCAATTTGTCCACACAGAGTCTGCAACAGCAGAAATGTGACCTCTACTGCTCTCCAGCTTGTCTTGCTCCTGAGCATTGGCTCAAGGAATTAAGAGGCAAGTCCAAGTTTCCATGACTGTTCTGTCCCTGCGTTCTCTTGCTGAGACCACCAAAATTAACAGTAATAACAACATGCTGAGGTCAAATCCCAATCCAAAATTAAATGTGGCTTATTCTAATGTTCACAACAGTTCTCTGAACCGGTTTTAATTTAGCTGAGGACATGGTCTGCAGTGTGCAGGATTGGAGGGTGGGGTTGGTGATGTGGACATTTGCCCATGAGGCACTGGGCTGAGATCCACCCACTCAAATTGCAGAGCACTGCAGGATGGGGCAGGGAAACTACAGAATTCTGAATTAAATCAGAAAAATTTTCAACAAGAGAAACAACAACAAAAATAAACAATAATGATCCAAACACCTTCGTGCTCTGGAGGGAGACATGGCAAAAAGTCTCAGCTAGAGGCTGGACATCAACATCTTTTTCTCAAAAGTTCTAATTTATTAGTGCTTGAAAATTGGGTACTAATCATTCATGCAAAATATAGCTTTTGATTTTTTTTTAAATAATACACTTACAGTGTTGTCAATATAATACTTGTGAAAGCTCCCACCACAGAAAATACAACCTTAATGTTACCTGTTCATTCATTTAACATTAGATTTAAAAACTGGCAGACTGCAAAGTGCATCATTCCTCAGAAAACTTTCTCAAAGAGCTTTTAGGAGCATCTCGTGAGAGAAGAAGGGCCAATCCACCAGTTAAAAACAGACTTCAGTGACTGTTGCAGAGAGTTGGGGAGAGGGGGGCAAATTCTCCTCTTGGAGCAGCAAATCAGTCCTGGAGACATGAAAAAAAAAGTTGTCTGGATCCTACAAATGCCACTTAAAAATGGGAGTATACTGGAAGTGGTTTAAACTGTTTACTGGTCCTCTGTGCAGGGGTGGATTTCACATGACAGGAGTGTAACCATCTCATAGGAGCATGATCCTGTGTCAATATAACCTCAATCAGTATTTCCATTTCAATTTATTTTTACATTCATTTAGACTGCTACATGTGAGAGCAGATTATATCCCACAAAGCACTGCATGTATTGAGTATTATTACAATTAATATTCTTTTCACAACCTTCTGAGACCTTTATCTCTCCTTTTAAAAAAAAAATTAAACTCGGATTATTTTTAAAAACCTTTGCTTAAAATGACATTAAAACTTTTTTTTTTGTACTTAAACCAACAAAACCCAGTGAAATTAAAAGCTCACACTCAGCTGACACTAAAATTCCAAGTCTTCTTTCACTTTTTTGTTGGGTTTTGTTTTGTTTTTTTTTAGTTCATGACCATGTCAACTAACACCAAAGAGCAAGCCTGAATTTTGAATTTCCTGGTTACTATTAGTTTCAGTTCAACACTTCACATTTAAAGTGTCATTTCCACTTTTGTTTTTAATATATGCATACACATACACGCACATATATATATATTTTATATATATATATATCTCAGTTCATAAATCCGAAGTGATGTGAGCATTAGGATGGTCCTCAAAGCCTTTCATGCTCTGTATGAAGGCTCTTAAGAATTGACATCATCAACACTGGATTGAAGTAGGTAAGTACCAGTCGTGGCTTTAACTACAAGGCAAAGGTTGAAAGAACATTCTAGTTCCTCCCAAAGAAAAGCAGTAAGACCATTGGTGCTTAAACAACAAACAGAATGTCCAAAAAGAGACAAAACTGCCAGGTGTGGGAAGTCCTCCAAAGTCTTTCGCTTTTCCTTCCATGCCATTGCTGAGTTGCTCATTGCTCACCCAATGCAGGTGACTTTGACCTTCCAGGGTGATGGTCCCAGATCCAGCCAAGGAGGTCCCGGAGGCACCACATTGTGTGACAGCACGACCCCAAACCACCAATGCCACATTTGGCCACAAGATGCAGAGGGTCCAAGGTCATCTGCAGGGAAAGGCCACCCTGGAACTGACTTTTGCTCTTAAGGTGGGAGGGAAGGGACAGTTATTTTTCGTTATTCAAAGAATCCAAATGATCAATCAATCAATCAATCAATCAATGTCAAAAATATATCTCAACTGCAGGGCCCTTTTAGAAAATTCACAGCTTAGCCAGAACAGAAAGCAATGTCAGAAGTGTCCCTGGGTACAGAAAAAGACAAAGGATCCCATTGCTCTTGCCTGAAGTTCCTGCAGCGAGAGGCAGTTTCACATTGGCACAGCTGTTTCTTTAAGTCCACTGGGAGCATCTGATTAAAACCAGCCAGGAACTTAAATTTTCCACAGCTCTTCCTGAATGAGCTGGTTTGATTAACCCAAGCAACATTAGCTCCTTCTTAAGACTCAAAAGAGAAACACTGCAGAACTTCACGTGCCAAAAGACAGGGACAGGCTGAGACAGGGTTGACTTGGAGGGGAAAAAAAATAGGCAAATCCAACCCAAAATGGAAACCAAGTTGGAAAATGACAACAGTCATGTCCATTCACAGACTGGCACCAGTTGGGCAACCAAGGATCACAACTGCACAGCAACCACTTGGTACTTGGGACAGACATGGATCACTCGCAGATGCTCTGAAATGGGAAGAGTTGAGTGGGTGGGTGTGGCCTCTGGTTTGTCTTGGAAACATTCCCCATTTATGGCCTGGAGTACAGCTGGGTATTTACAGTGACTGGTAAAAAGAGATATTATATACACATTTCCTTTGCTTGAGGAGAGGAGAGGAGAGGAGAGGAGAGGAGAGGAGAGGAGAGGAGAGGAGAGGAGAGGAGAGGAGAGGAGAGGAGAGGAGAGGAGAGGAGAGGAGAGGAGAGGAGAGGAGAGGAGAGGAGAGGAGAGGAGAGGAGAGGAGAGGAGAGGAGAGGAGAGGAGAGGAGAGGAGAGGAGAGGAGAGGAGAGGAAAAAGGAGAGGAGAGGAAAAAGGAGAGGAAAAGAAAAAGGAGAGGAAAAAGGAGAGGGATAATGGAGAGGAAAAAGGAGAGGAAAAAAGAGAGGGAAAATTGAGAGGAAAAAGGAGAGGAAAAAGGAGAGGAAAAAGGAGAGGGATAATGGAGAGGAAAAAGGAGAGGAAAAAAGAGAGGGAAAATTGAGAGGAAAAAGGAGAGGAAAAAGGAGAGGAAAAAGCAGAGAAAAAAGGAGAGGAAAAAGGAGAGGAAAAAGGAGAGGAAAAAGGAGAGGAAAAAGGAGAGGAAAAAGGAGAGGAAACAGGAGAGACCTACACCACCACCACAATGATTATTTCACTTTTTTTCTGTCTAAAGGGACGGTTTTTGGTTTGCTCCTTGCTGGGTGTGCTCCTCAGCTGCTCATGTCGCCAGGTTCTCCGCATTTATGCTGGACATCCGAATCTGAGAGCTGCTCTTGCTCAGAATGGACAGTTGTGTCCCCCCGTTCACTCCGCTGCTCGCTAGAGAAGGATGACGATGCTTGAAATCCACAGCAAAATACCGGTTGACTTTCCAGCTCCTCCATTTTCTCTTTATTTCTGATTGCACCTTTAGGGAGAAACTTCAAAAGGTCATTTTTTATGTACTTAGCCGCTCGAGGACATGCTGACAAATTATCAAGATTAGAAAAAAACCCCACAGTTCCACAGAACTATTTTTAAGGCTGTTGTTAAACTCCTCACTTCAGCAAAATCGGAAGTGGCTTCTCCGTGCCATGTAGTGGGAACTACGGCCCAGGATCTGTGTCTCTGACTTCAGGAAATTTGGGATCAGCCTAGAGGTGCATAAAGACCTGTTCAACACTAAGTCCAACATGAAGGAAAGTGTGTTTTCATCAGTGGCCTGTACCAAAGTCATCATTGAAACAGCCTGTCCACACGGGCAGATTGTCTCCCACCTGCCATTAATGGATGGATGCCCAAGGCAGACCTTGCCTCCTGCTTTCAGATCATCTCAAAGCAGACACCAGCTCTGGGATTAATAAGCATCTGTGACACCCTCCTTGTCTTGAGAGTATTTTATGGGCACCCACAGTAAATCACTAAGAATAAAACAATCCATGGTTAGAAGTTCAGTTAGGGAAGAAGCAAATAATTCCACAGCTTTGCTCCTGTTCATTCATCACCAATTTCCTGGCAATCTGCTAGGTGAGCATGTGTGTATGTATAGATAAGATAGGAAAGATTTAATGTAAGGAAGATCACATAAGCTCAGACCAGAATTTACTGGGTCTGTTACTCATCCCTGACAGTGCCCTGTAGCACATTTCTGAATGAAATAGTACAAGGAAATGTGTAGAGATACTTTCCCAGTATATTTTTCCAGTCTTCAACGAGCTGCTGTGGCAAAGATGTTCTTACTGGCTTTAGCAGCCAGTACTAGATTTCCCTAGACTAGAAGAAATGTTAAAATGGATCACCATAAGCCAAAATGCTAAATAAGTCCTTTAACTGTACCTCTAAATTCCTATTTTTCTTGTTGTATAGATAATTATAGATTAGATTGAGTATGGAGTTATATTACCCCTGTAAAAAGAAAATAGTGTTGGCATCTTGGACAGTGTAATTAATATACCAAAGGTGAATCCTATCCTGCCCTAACAAATTTAGTGAGGCACAAGACAGTTTCTAATTACCATTCTCTAATGTCCTGAGAGGTAAAATGGTTTTAATTAATCTGGGTGGGTTGGTTTGGCTAAGAACTACCCCCCCAACTTCTTCCAAGGAGTTCCAGGAAATCTGACACACTGTGCATGTTATCCTGGAAGGAGTTTATCTCCAGGCTGGTTTTAGACAAGACCTTTTGGCAATTCTTTTAGCATTCAAGGAAGGTAATGGGTGAAACCACAACTCTAAGTGGGAGATTTAGATATTCAGTAAGAGCAGCTGGTGAAGTATGAATGCAGTCACAATTCCACCAAGGCATGATCCAGATCTCACCCTCTGAGCTACCTGGGATTGTCTGAGCTGCCAATAATGCTTTGATAGCCCTGTTGGGTCCTTTCAAAGTCATTTTGACTAAGCCCATGAGCAAAGATGACCCTACACGTTTGTTTGATGAGCTTGGAGATTGTTGTGGTTATCTGAGAAGGAATCGCTTGGATCAAGGACTTGGAGACCTTTTGTACTAGAGATCAGCTCTTGCAGGCCATGCATGAGCAAGCACAGAACACCTGCTGCACTCAGCCCCCTTGGAAAGAAGGTGATTTTAGTGATTTTAGAAAAATGCTTGTGTTGGACTGCACAAGAGATGTGAATCAGTGAGGGAGAGAATGGATGAACTCTGGATAACCCTCTCAAGGCTGCCTTGAGGAGGGAACCACTTTTCTGTTATTTCAGAACATAATGACCTCAGGCATTCAGTTGGATAAACAAAGGCAGAGGAATCTCAATTTGCAGATCAGAACAGGTGAACCTTTAAAAACCTAAATGTGGGAAAGTTGGGAGCAGCAGGAGCAGTTGCCACGTGCTGAGAGGAGTGTGAGGCTTGCAGGGTCTCTGGGAAGGGTCTGAGGGGGGTTTCTGGCAGAGCTTGGGCTGTGTATGTAGGGACCAGGTGGAAGGTGGCAGGTCTCAGGAGAGAGGCTGGCAACACTTGGGTGGTACCAGCAAGAAAGGCCAAGGACTCATGAAAACTTTGAATTCAGCAACGGGTTTGACACTTTCTCCTCCAGCCTTCTCCTGGACAAGCTGGCAAGATGCAGAATGGATGGGTGATCTGCAAGGTGGAAGGAAGCCACTCTCAGAGGGGGGTGAACAAGGTTTTTTACTCAGGCTGGCAGCCTATCACTGGTGGGGTCCTCCAGGAATCGATAATGGACCCCACACTGTTCAACATGAAACCACAGAATGGTTTGGGTTCAAAGAGACATTAAAGATCTCTTTAATCCAGTTCCATGCCCTGACATGGGCAGGGACACCTTCCACTAGACCAGGTTGCTCAGGGTCTCATCCATCCCGGATGTGAACACTTCCAGGGATGGGGCAGCCACAGTTTCTCTGGGAAACCTTTGCCAGGGCTTCAACTTTTTCATCACAATCCCAATGATGGGGTTGAAAGCACTGTCACCATCTTGGCAGATGACACCAAAGTGGGTGGTGAGTTGGACATGTCAGAAGGAAGAGTCACCTCACAGAGAGAAAACTGAACAGGCTGGGAGAGTGGGCTGGCAAGAACAGTGCAAAGTTTAACAAAACCAGGGCAAAACTCAACAAAAGCACTGCAAAATTCTGTAGCTGGGGGACATTTCCAAAGAGACTGGTACAGCCCCTACCCCAGTTAGGGAGAGTTAATCTGAGCCATCCTCTCTGGCACAGCCAATGTTTTGGATCAATAAAGGCATCACACATCCTTTTTTGTGTGTTTTGCTGAGAATTGTGAGATTCAGCCTAAAGTATCAGGGAGTGTGGGAGGTGATGGGTTAGAGCAAAGGTTTAACAGCAGTTACTCCCACAAGGAAATGGGGTGAGAGATGTTAAATATTGAAATCTTACCTCCCCATTCAAGAAACAGTAGAGAACAGCAACAACAAAACCCTAGGAGAATGGAAGAGAAAAGAAACCAATTTAATTTAAATTCTGGAGGAATAACAGAAAATAGCTGGAGTTAAAACAACCCATCAACCAAATCCCAAATCTTGGTATAAAAACCTCCACATAAGTGAACAAATACACACTCTGAGAACTGTGCATGCAAAAGAGTTATAAAGAACAGATATTTTGTTCTAAAAAAACCTCAGATTTCACTGTGTAATCACCTGGAAGGATCCCAGTCCCAGTTCAAACACCAGTCTCTCCCTCTTGCTGACATTCTCAGGAGAAAAAGCAAACACGGTGTAGTGAATTCCAAACAGGGGGATGAGCAGCAGAGTCGAGCGAGCCAGTCTCCTGTCACAACAGAGAAAAAGAGCTCTAATGCAGCCTTGCAAGGAGCAACTTGGGCTTCAATTAAAGCAGAAAACACAGCAAATATTGTGCTGACTGACTTTTGGTAAATACATCGACTGCATCATTATACAAACAAAGATGTGACATTCCCAGTTGGTCCCAAAGGGGGATTTCACACACACTGCGGTTTGCTCCCACTTCTTCCCATTGCTACAGTAACAGCACATTAATAATCCTTAATCCTCTCTTCTGTTATTTCAATTTGCATTATTATAGGCAGGAATTTCTTTCTATCATGCCAAAAGTGAGGAGGGGAATCTTGCTAAGGGATTCAGACTGCTACCACAGCACAGTTATAAACCTCTCACCCAATTGCTTAATCCCAGTGGAGTGTTTGAAACCACCTTTTGTTGTTGATTGTGTGCAAATTTTTTTCTGCGTAGCAAAAATATTCCAAAACAACCATACAAATAAAGCTAAAAAAACAACAGCCATAAAAATAGAGCTAAAAATCCTGCATGTTCCTGTTCTTCTGACTTTACCTCAAGGACTTGATTTCGGTCTCATTTATACTGTTGGAAACCTAAGTGCAATTCTAACTGATTTCCATTGCTTGAAAGTAAAGAGGTTTCAGAGGGAAATCAGGCTCAGGAGACAGAAACAGAAGGGCTGGATACAAATGTGTGTCCATTGGAAACCCTTAAACGGTGACATTCCCCAAGAGCAGGAGGCCACCCAAGACTTGTGCATGTTTTGCTCAGTGTGATTTGCTGATTGAGCAGCAAAAAAAGAGCAAAGAGAAAGCAAATGTTGATCTGAAATTAAGGCAAGTGCTTTATTAAAAAAAAAGTGACCTAAAGTAACCTCCAGGATGCTTTCAAAGGGGAAGAATATCATTGATTGCATTCAAGGAAGTTAAGAAGGCAGATGGAGGCCAAAGGAAGGCAAAAAGCTGGGAAGGCTTTTCCGAGAGCTTCACATTTTTTAAAATTCAAATGTTTACTCTGCTTTTATCTCTGTGGAATATTGGAGGCACACTGGAATTTGCTACTTCATGCTCAACAATACTCCAACATGATGTGTTGGTCTTACTGAAATGGAAAATTTAATTAATACATCTCAAAGAACTCTGTGAACATCTGATGTTATCCCCACCACTGGAGTGCAGATGGGACACCAGGACATTGCTGGTGTCTCTGCCAGACTTTGTGCACTAATATTGATAAATACATCCCAGCTCTGGCCTTGAGACTGTACTAAATACACCTGAGTCCTAAGTGTGATGGACACCAAACCTGAAGCTTTGGGGAAAGACCCCACAGAGCAGAGCACACAGTTCTTGTGAGTTATCAAGACACAGGACATTGGCCAATTGTTTGGGATTTTTTAAAAAGAGAGGAACAGCCTTGGAATAGACTGATGAAGATCATACAAAGTGTTCAACTTTGAGGATCTCTAAAAAAAATAATCTATCCAGGAATGAGCCAATGTGATGGACTAAAAGAGGTTTTGGGGTCCCTTCTGATCCTTCTTCTCTATGGACCTGTATTTAGGGTAATGAAAATGAACAGAAACACTGAGAAAAAGTATATGGAACAATCCTATCTCTATAAACCAAAAAGGATGTAAAAAATGTGTCTTAAACTGGTCATGGAATTAAGAAAGAAATCATATTAAATGTAGTAATGTGGACAAAGAAGTATCATCTCTCCAGATCTGTTATCCTTTATATTCAGAATTATTGCCAACAACAAGAAAAGGGTAAATGTTGTTTTGATCTAAAGCTCAGAATGGAACTGTCTATTAGTATGTTCTATCTCACTGCACTCATGGGAGATTATTTTGGGGGAAAAAGGCAGAGAAAGTATTTTTCTGTTGCCCATTTTCTGGCATTAATTCTACCTTATTAATCATACAATTAGTTTGTAGGATCTTGAAATATAATGCCATAATGGAATTATTAGAAATGCTGTCTGCAATACTGTCAAGAAAGCCACAGAGAAAATCCATGAAATGTAAGAAGTAACACATTCTGAACTTTATAGATTATTAAGATCAATAAAGAGGCCAAAACTGAGATACTGATGACTGAAAGGATGATGATGATGATGATGATGATGATGATGATGATGATGATGATGATGATGATGATGAACTGACTTTTTCCAAGAGCATTAGGAAGAAAAAAGCCTTAAAGCAGTTTCTGTGAGACGTGAAGTTTATGGGGAATGAAAATGTTAAAGGATTACAGTGGAATTCTCAGGAGTGTAACAGTCAAAGATCCTCATTCTCTTTTCTTCCCACACTCTTTCAGACTGGCAAGGAACTTGGGGGATGGACCTGAAAGTTCTGAGGGCAATAATCACTCAGCTGGGACTAAACTGGCTGTTTAAAGCATCATGTTCTCCAAAAGGTCTAGGAAAAACCTGTTTACATTGCAAAAGGTAGAGAAAAACCTCAAGGTTATTTTAAAAAAAATAACAAGTTGCCTTTCAGTTCTTGCTGAGGTTGACATTCTATTTTTCAGCTGTTATTTTCCTCAAAATCAATTTAAAGGTAAGATTTGCTCCAGCATCTTGGCTATGGATGTGGCATTTTCACACAGTGTTGGTACAAACAGACATTGGTGGCCTCTCTTTTTCCTCACTCCTCCAGTGAATTAAGAAAAGATCTCTTAATACTAAAAGGAACAGAAAGTGTTTTTGAGGTTTTAACCTTTGATCAGTATTTGAAGGGCCCAGGCTTTTATTTTTCCAGGTTGAGAGTGCTGAAGTGCCTGTGGATATTACATAGGACAAAACTGGGAATGAACTGGAAACTAAATTACACATCCCATGGTATTGCTCAGTGGAATTTCCAGGCATTTCTATTGACTCCTTCAGTGTGTTTTTACTCCACATTTTAAAACAGATTTCTAGAATAATAATTAATGCTGTCATTACACAAACACAGCAACTGCACATCAGATTAAAAAAATACTATTTTGTTCAACTGTGCAGTAGGGAACAAGGACAAATGGGTTCTAAATGCTCCAAATGGGATTTTCCAGCTCCAGTGAAAGGGATTTAACAAAGATATTTGCCCAGACTCAGAACCTGCAGAGTTGAGTCAGGAAATTTGTGATTATCCTTCTCTTTTCTGTCCCTGAGAGAGGTGAAGATGGTGGTTCAGAGGTTACTCTGCCATCAGCTCCAGGTGTCTCCACTGCACTGGAGATGTGCCTTGGCCCATCTCTGCAGCTGCTTCTGCAGGACTAATTGCAAAGCTGTGGAGCTCCAAAAAGCCACTGGAACTCAAAAAGTATCTGAGATGACACTGTGTGTCCTTAAGCTAAGAATAACTTTTACTCTGCCAAAGAGTTTGTTGCCTTGGTCTTAGAAATTCTCACCACCCAATTTTTCTGAGACAAAAAATCACAGACTGTCCAAAGAATCAAAAGATCTCCAAACCACACAGAGTTTGAAGAAAAATTGTGTAGCTGGTTTGCTGTTTAGTCCTGTCTCTTTAAACTGAGTGAGCTGATGAGTTTAAAAGCTGAGTATTAAGTGAAATACTTTGATCAAACACATTTTTGCAAAGAAGGCATCAAGGTCTGTAGTCCTGTAAAGCAACATTCATCTCACCAAAGTCTGGACATACATAATGGAGATATTGATTATGAAATTACTGAAATAATGTCTCAAAATTCGATGCAGGGAAAAATGCATTTTTAAGACCTAATTCTTGCCTGCTCTGGATGTCTCTTGAAGAAGAAGTGACTCCTGTAGTAACCACAAGGGTATGTACTGAACACATCCACTGATGTATAATATATTGACTAGATTAATGCTGTGAGATGTCTGCAATGATGACATCTATTTTTAGTTAAATTAGATTCAAACTTCCATTCCCTTTATTGTCTAGGAAGAGTAAGAAGCACTTACTCACAAGGACAAATCATCTGCCCCTAAGCAAGTTCTTACCACATCCTAAATCTATTCATTGACCATAAAGGGAATCTGGACTGAGTTTGTCAGATAAATCACTGCTCTGTGGACTTGGGAAGTTTGGATTTGAGGAATCCAATTTTTCTGGCCAAATGTATTCATCATCTCAGTGGTGAATATGTGCAAAAAATAACCATGACAGTATTTCAAATAGAGGGATAAAGAGCAAACCACGAAGATACACAATGTCATTAGTAATGAAATGCTTAATATCTCATGATTAGTAAGCTGAAGTATCTGTTTTATCATAATGATGTTAAACAGACTTAATCTGACTTTCAGGAACCTCAATAATCTCCTTGACAGAGACATATATTATCCAAAAACTTAATTAGGCCTGTAGGATCACTTCCAAAAGACCTGAATGGACACCTAAAGAGGTTTTCAATTTTCCCATGGACAAACCACATCTTCATACTACAGACTTGAAAACCAGGGAAGCTTATTGACACTTCCATATTTTAACACCAAAAAATTAGGTTTAAATACCTCCTGTTTAGGCTGAACTCTTTGTGCCCTTTCACCTCAGAGAGTGTCAGTGTCCCACCTTTCTGAAACACTGCACTTAATGTGAAATCTGTGTCTGCAAAGGCCCAACATGTGGTGAATCAGGGTGTTGGTGGAGGAGTGAACTTGAATCTCCTCCTAAATGTAGGTCCCAGTTTTACCTAACTGTTCTTAATCTGCAGCTTCTGCCAGGGTAGAAGATGCACATGCTGACTGTTCTTTTATTCTCTGCTTTTTCTATTTGCAGTGTCAGACTTTGGACTGAATGTTTTGAGCATCAATTTCTTAAATATCTTGAGGAGATGTAAAATCACTGATAAAATTCACTTTTATGGTTTTTTATAGCTAAAAAGGCATGACCAAGTATGCAGTTAAGTTACAACCAATCTCTTTTCCTTAATGATGTCAAACAGAACTCCTTTATTAAGCATTCTTTAGCAAAATTCTGGAGTGTTGGGTCTGTGTGTCAGGACATCTCTGAGAGTGCTGATTTGAACTTATAAGACTGCTGTGAAATTCAGCTCCTCAGGACACAGATTGTATAACCCCTTTCTGAAAGATACACCTCAACCAAACAAAGTGAGATGATGATCCTGGAGGTGTTGATTTCATGAAAACCTGTGGGCTTCTTGTATGATCCAGCTGGTGAAGGGGACTGTGGGAAGGTGCTTCATTCCAGGCTGAATGACACTTACTGACTCCTCGAGATGCCCCACTCCCCATAGGAAAATGTTTGGCACTGGCTTCAACTTGATCATCTTGGAGGTCTTTTTCAACCTTTATGATTTCTGACTAGACACAATCTATTTTGACATCAGGTTAACCTTAACCTTCCTTCCCCCCTGGGTGTTTACTACCATACCTTCCCTCAGTTCAGTGGACAAAAGATATTTTACACCCACTGACCCTGTTTTTCTAACAAACTCTTACACCCACTGACCCTGTTTTTCTAACAGACTCTTACACCCTCTGACCCTGTTTCTCTATCAAACTTTTACACCCTCTGACCCTGTTTTTCTAACAAACTTTTACACCCACTGACCCTGATTTTCTAACAAACTTTTACACCCACTGACCCTGTTTTTCCAACAAACTTTTACACCCACTGACCCTGTTTTTCTAAAACTTTTACACCCACTGACCCTGTTTTTCTATGAAACTCTTACACCCACTGACCCTGTTTTTCTAACAAACTCTTACACCCACTGACCCTGATTTTCTAACAAACTTTTACACCCACTGACCCTGTTTTTCCAACAAACTTTTACACCCACTGACCCTGTTTTTCTAAAACTTTTACACCCACTGACCCTGTTTTTCTATGAAACTCTTACACCCACTGACCCTGTTTTTCTAACAAAATTTTACACCCACTGACCCTGTTTTTCTAACAAAATTTTACACCCTCTGACCCTGTTTTTCTACCAAACTTTTACACTCACTGACCCTGTTTTTCTACCAAACTTTTACATCCATTGACCCTGTTTTTCTATCAAACTCTTACACCCACTGACCCTGTTTTTCTAACAAACTCTTACACCTACTGACCCTGTTTTTCTAACAAACTTTTACACCCACTGACCCTGTTTTTCTAACAAACTTTTACACCCACTGACCCTGTTTTTCTAACAAACTTACACCCACTGACCCTGTTTTTCTAACAAACTTACACCCACTGACCCTGTTTTTCTAACAAACTTTTACACCCACTGACCCTGTTTTTCTAACAAACTTTTACACCCACTGACCCTGTTTTTCTAACAAACTTTTACATCCACTGACCCTGTTTTTCTAACAGACTCTTACACCCACTGACCCTGTTTTTCTAACAAACTTTTACACCCACTGACCCTGTTTTTCTATCAAACTTTTACACCCTCTGACCCTGTTTTTCTAAAACTTTTATACCCACTGACTCTGTTTTTCTAACAAACTTTTACACCCACTGACCCTGTTTTTCTAAAACTTTTACACCCTCTGACCCTGTTTTTCTATCAAACTTTTACACCCACTGACCCTGTTTTCTAACAACTTTTACACCCACTGACCCTGTTTTTCTAACAAACTCTTACACCCACTGACCCTGTTTTTCTAACAAACTTTTACACCCACTGACCCTGTTTTTCTAAAACTTTTATACCCACTGACCCTGTTTTTCTAACAAACTTTTACACCCACTGACCCTGTTTTTCTAACAAACTCTTACACCCTCTGACCCTGTTTTTCTAACAAACTTTTATACCCACTGACCCTGTTTTTCTAACAACTTTTACACCCACTGACCCTGTTTTTCTAACAACTTTTACACCCACTGACCCTGTTTTTCTAACAAACTTTTACACCCTCTGACACTGTTTTCTAACAAACTTACACCCACTGACCCTGTTTTTCTATCAAACTCTTACACCCACTGACCCTGTTTTTCTATCAAACTTTTACACCCACTGACCCTGTTTTTCTAACAAACTTACACCCACTGACCCTGTTTTTCTATCAAACTCTTACACCCACTGACCCTGTTTTTCTAACAAACTCTTACACCCACTGACCCTGTTTTTCTAACAAACTTTTACATCCACTGACCCTGTTTTTCTAACAACTTTTACACCCACTGACACTGTTTTTCTAACAAACTTTTACACCCACTGACCCTGTTTGTCCAACAAACTTTGAGGTGAAACATTAACTGTCAGCATGGAGGTGCTCACCTCTTTGCTGTGCAATAAACAGCAGCTTTTATTAACCCCAAACCACAAAGAGCATTGGCCGTTAAGTACTAAAAATTAAAAAAAAAAAAAAAAGAAAATAACCTTAAAATCCTCCACCGTGGTGCATCAGCAAAAGCACAGAACAAGAACAAAAAACAACTCTCCATGCAACAAGAACTGAAGGAATGCTCTCTCTCTGCTCCCTGCCCCTCCGCTCTCCTCCATCCCTTCCATCGCCACATGCGTCACACAAACACAGTCATGGCACAGGAGTGCGAACACTTACAGGGTAATGGTGGATAGTTCTGACATCTTGCAAGAGTGCTGGTTAGCCCTCTTAGGCTTACAGTAGCATTTCTGAACGCAGCTGCTAAATATGACAAGATTAGCATTGGTTTCAGCATCTCGGGAACAGGCCAAGGTAGGTCACTTCCAACACATTCCATGAGCACGGCACAGAGATGGAAGGCAGACAGCAAGGATGGGGCTACGACACAAAGAGGCTGCTTGGCTAAGCAAAAACTGAAATGAAACCAAACACGTGAAAAGGCACTGGCTGCTGCTGGCCAGTCATGGGGCGGGCACGGACAAAGCGGAGACTGAAGGACCTGGAGGTGGGTGGGCAGCGTTGGGCATCCAAAATACACATGACTTTGGCAGTCTGGGGTTGCACAGAGGGTAACAGGACATCAGATCACATGGAGGTCGACTGCATGCTTGTGAAGAACAGGCAGATAGGAACAGAAACTTGGAGGGTTGTAGACTAGATTGGTCTAAGATGACCTTGGGTCAGATGTTCCTCATTTTTCTGTATGAGAACCCAGGGTGGAGTGGATCCCTTCTTTATAGCAAAGGACACCAAAGCACTTTTTCCACCACATTTTCCTTGGTGGTGGGGAGGGAGTTCAGAGTAGAAACTGCATGTCTGGCTGGCAGTTGGGAGGTACCACTTGTATTTTTGTCACACACACACACGGGCAGTGGGGCCACAAAAGCAGCTGGCACATAAATTATGTACCAAGACCACCATCTCTAGATGTTGTATCCTAGAAAGAGCTGCTATGGAGAAGGGAATGGTTAAATTTCCAACCAGCCAGAGAGAGGCTAATTTAAATCAGACACCATGAAGGGCAATCTGAAACAACATGGGAAGGCATTTGGAGGGATCTTGTAACAGATTTCGTATCTGTTACAACAGGCTGAAAACTGTGAGAATTGAAAATAGTGTTTTCTTGCCAACTTTCAGGGGGAGATTTTTTTGTTTTGTTTTCAACACATGGTTGGTTTAGTGGGATTCACCTCAGGAAAGGCTGGATGTTTGCAGTATAGAGAGTAAACTGGGCATCCTTGATCCCTTGAGAATCATCAGAGAGGAAAAGTAGCTGAGAGAGAAACAGTTACTGGCCAGGGTACACCTGACCTTTTTTTAGATGTCCACTTTAGGATGGGATGAACAGCACAGCAAACACCACTGACTAATCTCCATTAAATAAAAAGGATAATATGATGATATTTAAAGCAGTTGCCTTCAGGGCAAACATCTAATTTTGTTCAAACAACCCAAAATGAGGTTCTGTTTCTCTGCTAATATGCACAGTCTAAGATCTGTGTTCACCTATGCAGAGATGGAAGATGCAGTTCATAAGCTGAACAGTAAAACAGAATAAATTAAAAATATATTCAATTTCTCCCCACTCTCAACTCATTTAATTCGATCCCCATTGCTAGAGTTTTGTTTTGTTTCCTTTTGGGTAATCAAACCCTGAAAACTATTATTAAATATTATAGTATAAGAGCTGGAAATAATCCAGTATTGTGGCATGCACACACCCAGCAAACAGAAAGAGTAAACATGATTCAACTTAGAGAATGAATTAATGTCTTGGATGATGCTAAGGAAGTAAATATGAAAATGAGTGTTCCTTTTACAGCATCACTTCTGTAACGAATTTTTGCACCACCTGTTTTTCACAGAGCTGAGCTGGGCATTAATTGTCAGCTAAAACTCCTCAAAATCAAGCAGGGAAATATTAGAGTTCATTCAATTTTCCTATGACTGAGACTTTCAGGAGTGATTCTGGATTTTGAGTGTCTCACTCATTTTTTTAGTCACCTGATGGTTCTGAAACACATTTTCTCAGAGCAGTTTTGGCCACAAGAGGGCTGCTCAGCCTGTGTCGAGAAGTGCTTATGGAGGCATTTCCAGGCACAGGACAGAAAACGAACCATCTAAAAATCCCTAACGACTTTGCAAACTCTCAGGGTGTTGTAGGAGGTTGTGCTCTTAAGTGATACCCTGAATATTGTCGTGGTCATCTGGGAAAAAATTCCCACCCAGGTTTCCTGTACTGCTTATGCCCTGTTTTATTTGACAGGGACTGATTTTTTAATGGTTTTGTTTTGTTTTTTTCCAGTGAACAGACAAATTTGACAGCACTTGGTATTTGCCAGAATAATCAAATAGGACAGACTTGATTTAGAAATTAATATCTAAGAATTAGTTTCTTCTCCACACCCAATGAGGGGACATTTACACACAGGTTTGTGATGGAAAACTGTGAGCACTTCCTAGGAAAGGTGATACTTTAGTGCTGTTTGCATTTTTTTTCTGCCATCCTTTCTAATTCAAGTGTCATCTCTCTGATGTTATTGTAAAGTGTGACAAAATCTTTTAGACTACATATTTTATAGAACTTTTCTTTCCTTCCTCCCTTCAACTTTATTTATTTATTATGAAAATAGAGACACTGGCTACATATTTTATAGAAGTTTTCTTTCCTTCCTCCCTTCAACTTTATTTATTTATTATGAAAATAGAGACACTGGTGGAAGGAAAGGGAGAAAGAGAGAAGAGACAGAGGAACCAGGAAGAAATGGGAAGAAGGAAAATATCAGACAAATAAGAGAAAATTAATAGAAAATGAGATTATGGATATCCAAACACTACACGAATCAGGGCAGGATCCTCAGACCTCTGTAGGCACACACAGGATGGATTTGGTCACGTCTAACTCTACGTGTCAGAGACAAATTTGAACTGAACTATCACCTTGAAATCACTCAATCATGGAAAGAACAGGGACTTGCAGGCTTGGCCTGTGTGACAGAGGCATCTGAGACACACGGGAGGCAGTGCCTGACGGAGGTGCCCTGGTCTCCCAGTTGGACCATGAGACGACGACTGGACTGCTCAGATCGAATACGAGACTTTAGACAGCTAAAGGCAAACAAGCTGAGTCTCACCGCACGTGTCCTGGGCATGGACTGCAGCTGCATCTGGGAGGAAGAGGGAGGGTGCTAGGGTGGAAGGGGAAAGAAAAGGTTAAACATTCCCTAAACATTCCCAGGATTCAAAGAGTGAGGCACGATGTGGCTGAAGGCCACCGTGTCAGACCGAACACCTGAAGGTCCGGCACGTCCATGCAAATGAGAGAGGGCACAAACTGGAGGCAAAAGGAGTTGCAATTCAGTTCTGAAGGCTCTGGGGGTTTCTCAGAGGTGCTTAAGGGAAGTCAAATGAACATGCTGATCCAGGGGAAGGAAGTTTTGCTGCATTCTCCATGTATATCCATAAGGAAAACAGTCAGGATTATGAATTTAAGTCTCTACCAACACACAGGGAATGACAGAATTTGTGGCTTGTCTTTGAATATGCTGAAAGAGAATCCCTTGGGAAACACAATAAAGGTAGGACTAGATTCATGCAAATAAAAACTGTGCCTCTTTCAGGATCTCTGTGCACCCTGCTCGAGTAATTCTGTGTAACCTCACCATGAATAGCATTGGCCACCATGTGGTAGGAGGAGAAGGAATGGAGAAACAAATCAATGAAATAAAGTATTGAAATACAGTAAAAAGTTAACCAAAGTAGAAAGATTGTATAGGAGACAGAGGAGAAAATTGAAAAGCGGAACCATATACTCTATTATTTATGCCACACCCCTACTTACCCTCAGCTGACACTGCTCTGGGTCAGGGGACCTTTCCTTGCTACTCACTATTAAGGATTTCCTGAAGAGACACTTCTTTCCTGGCCAATGCACCAACTACATTTACAACCCCCCTGAACTTACAGGTCAGATGTAAAGAGTTTGGAAAACTGAACTCGTTCTGTGAGCAGCAAACAGACTCTACAGCTCCATCCCACTGCAGAGACTGCAGGTAAACTCACTGACCCCTCTCATCCAGACACAGGCTAAGCAGAGGTGCTTCTCAGCAAAGTTACCATTTAGGTCCATCTCTCATCTAATTTTTGAAGTTAACAGCAAAGCTGTGAGCTTTTCACCTTGTTCCCCCACACCAGCCTTGCTGTCAGTGCTGAGAAACACCACAAAGTGAGATTCACCTGACCTATTTGAAACATCTTTTTTAAAAGGAAATAAATGGTACTAAGGATTTGATTGTCAGGACTGAGTAGATCTCTACTGATTGTGGAAGGAGCCCAACATTATTACCTTATTAAATCAGGTGGATCCTTGCTATCTTGGTGAAAGTATAACCACTGTTGTGCTCTCCATGGGAAAAAAAGGAAAAAAAAAAAAGAAAAAAAAAGGAAACTCTGTTTCTCTAGTCTTTAATTGAAAAAAAATCCTAAATTCTTAGTCCTGTTACCTGCAGCTCTACTTTTCACTGCTAACAGCACCAAATCTAGAGGCTGAGGCTCAATTGCTGCTTTCAGATTAATGCTGTGGCTGAAAATGAATGTTTGGACTGGCACTTTTTGTCCAGTAAATCTGACCTTTGAGTAGATCTGAGGCTTGAAGATGAAACAGAATGGTCAAAGAAAGCCAAAAATCATGTCCACACTGCTCATTCTTGGCTTTGCCAACTTCTACAGGGGGGACATAAACAGAAGGAGAAAGCCATGGCTACACCCAGAGATAAATAACAAAGAGGTAAAGGTTAATATTTGCCTGTGCTCTAGAGAATAACTCTGGTAGCAGAGAGCAGAATTCTTCCATCAAAAGCAGTCTTTAAATGAACTCTAAATGGAAGGTTGGTGTCCTGACCCTTCCTCTGCAGTGACTCTGGAGGTCCTGTTTTACCAAGCTGGGTTATTCTCACTGACTCCATAGAAACAAGTCATGCACTGTGGAATAACTCTGAGAAGTGCAGGAACATAAATGCAGTGTAACAGACAATAGAATGTTTAATGAGGAAAATGTACCACAATAAATGAGATTCTTAAGTGGTTTTGGATGTAGCTTTACTGTTTGAAATGAAGAATGTGCATATCCAAATCCAGACATAAATATCTGAGCCTGTGATTTAGCTCACTGTCCCCAAAAGCAATGAGCACAACCCACAGAGTATTTATTGTCACAGTCTGCCACAAGAAGTGGCTTTTCAGGCAATAAAAACAGTTTTTGGTCCTGGCAGCTGGCAGAGCTCAGCATTGCTGTAACTACACTGAGTTTCTTTAATTTGCAGCTCTGAAGCTTCAGTTGCAGTGTTTTAACTCACCTGCCTTACATACCATACAATATTGCTGCAGACAAGGGTTTGAGTTACAAACCATCTCTACAACCCTCTTTAATGAAAAAAGAGAGCACTATAAACCATCTCTATAACCCTCCTTCATGAAAAAAGAGAGCACTGTCTTTGTTTAAAAAGCCTGGGCTTGCAGACATTTAATCAGCTGAACGGCTCCAGTGTTTTCACTTGAAATATAAAGAGGAATTTCAGCTTGGAAATCTCTCAGTAATGACACAGGTGGGCAGCAAAGGAGGTGCTGGGACTGTGATGTGAATGTTCTGCACAGCTTTGGACTTGTCCTGTCTTGAGGTGGTTTACATTTGTTTAAGACACCTTCACTGAGACTTAATTCAGTATTAAACCACTGTAACCTCAGAGGGTATATTTGCACTCTCCAAGGCAGGAAGAGTTTGTTTCTGGGATTTGTACCACTCAGTTCCTTTTACACATGGGGTTAGTTACAAGAACCTCAGAAGAAGTTCATCTTTCCAGATTAAAAGACCATCTGCACTGGGACAGCACCATTGCTCTTGTCCCTTCCATACCTCAGGCTTTGCACTTGCAGGGAGTACATCCTAATAACTCTTCAGATGCAAAACTAAACCCCCTGGATGGGGAACTTGCCAGTTGCTGAAGTGAGACCCAATAAATCAATGGCAAGCAGAAGCAGAGACACTGAGGGGAACATAAAACCCTTTTCTTCTCACATGATACAGCCCAAATGTGAATGGGAGCAAAAACTAAATGAAGGAGCAGGGATGTGGGTGTGCATCAGGCTTTGGTGTAAATTGAAAGCATGTTTAAGATCAGAGATGTCAGAATTACTCCCCATTCTTTGCAGCCTCACAACAATTGAGGCATGACCAGCTGCTTCACCTCCACCTTTATCTTTACACTAAGTGATTTAAAGAATCAGAGCTGCAAACTGCTTGGGGGGATAAATAAAGTTCCATCTCTATCCCTTTCAGTCTAACAGGCCATTCAGAACAGCAAACTCAGCTGTGAGCAACGTGGGAGGGAAAGGGCAAGCAGCCAAAATGGACTCATTTGGATATTTCCAAGTTCATTCTTAATTTGAATCTTCTCAAATTTTTTCTCAATGTCCAAACTCATTATCTTTCCCAGAAGGTAAGTAAGCTACTCTGCTAAAAGATACTGCACCCCAATCCATGGATAATTTGTAAAGATCCATGGCCTCAGGCACTGGATGTTCCCAGTCCTGCTCATCTCCATGACAACTGAAGCTTATCAATACACAACAAAATGAGCTTATTCACTTGGATGAAGCACAGTGACTTCAGAAATGTATTTGAGGTCTGTATCTCATTTTCTTTACAAAAGCTGCCTTATTTTTGCTAATCAGTGAGTGTGGGGCAAAACTAATGTTACAGCAAATGGAGCCGAGTGCAGCCACTTCCCCAGGACAGCAAGAGGCTTTACACTGTTGGTAAAGCATCTCTGGTTCTCTAAAAAGCAGGGCAGGAACTATTTGAGATATCTCCAGTGTTTCAGAGAGCACATGTGTGGGCAAAGGCATCCAACAGACACAAGCACTTCCCTAGAAATCCCAGTGGCTTGAGCCTCTGGATATTGGGAATTCTGTTCCACACCAGTGATGGCAATCAAGCCATGAGGGTTTGGTGCTGTCTTTGAAAGATGTTTGGATCTGACATTTCCACATATATGCCACTAACATTTCAATGGGAAGTCATAAGATGGGATTTAGGCTTTTTTTGGTGCCTCAAACTCTTTGGAAACAGGGCTATGAGAGCTATTCCTGTTGAGTGTCCATCAAGCTTTGCTGGGCCTTCTTTAAAAAATGGGAAAACCCATTTCTATAAAGAGAATTGCACTGCTGGCTTTGTTCCATCCCTCACAAACCTGCACATCTCCCTGATCTTTCCAGAGAGGGACCATCTTGGAGTGGCTTATCTTTTAATGCAAAAATCCTCTTTTCCAGTTCATGGCTTGCACTTTTAACAGATGGGGGGGAAAGTCTGTGCTCTGCTCTTTTAATACACAACTTATGGACCAAGAACTTTGTTTCCTGAGGCTGCCACAGATTGTGGAGCCAAGCAAAAATTCCAAGTCACCATTAAAGAAATCCTTAAACATGAAAGTTAAGCAGAGATCAGAGCATCAGCTAGTTCATCAACCACAAAAATCAGCCTTGTAGCCTTTCCTCTGTCTCAATACCCATTTAAACCATAAAATTACCCATAAAAATACCCTACAGCCACATGCACAGTGGTTAAAGACAAAGTCACACCTTAAGGACTGTTTTCAGTTCTGGGCCCCTCAGTTCAGAAAGGATACTGAGGTGCTGGACCGAGTCCAGAGAAGAGCAACGAGGCTGGAGAAGGGAGTGGAGCACAAGTGCTGTGGGGAGAGGCTGAGGGAGCTGGGGGTGTTCAGCCTGGAGAAGAGGAGGCTCAGAGGTGACCTCAGCACTGTCTGGAAGTGCCTGAAGGGAAGTTCTGGCCAGGTGGGGGTTGGTCTCTTCTCCCAGGCACTCAGCAATAGGACAAGGGGGCATGATGGGCTCAAGCTCTGCCAGGGGAAATTGAAGTTGGAGATCAGGAAAAACTTCTTTGCAGAGAGAGTGCTCAGGCATTGGAATGGGCTGCCCAGAGAGGGGGTGGATTCACCATCTCTAGAGATTTTTAAATGCAGATTGGCCGTGGCACTGAGTGCCATGATCTGGTAAAGGGACTGGAGTTGGACCAAGGGTTGGACTCGATGATCTCAGAGGTCTTTTCCAACCCAATCGATTCTATGATTCTATGATAAAGTCACCCTGGTTTTCAATACTACTGCAAAACAGAAAAATAAGAGGAGTCAGCCTGCACCACACAGATATCTCCTGTCCAGGCCAAGGCACATGGCCCTGCCCTCTAAAATCCACCTTCTAAGGATTTCCAAACAACAGAACACTTTGGAACATTGCACTCATCACAGATGATCTTGTAACCACAGGAAATAACTTTTGTGATCCCTGATTTCAAAATCAGATCCTGTCAAGCCTTGTGTATCATTGGAAATGGATGGAATTTCCTTTATAAATATTGATTTGCTCTTCTGGAATATCCCTCAGGCAAGAGGCCCATGAAATAACAAAACTGCTCTGAAGGTGGACATAGTTTTAGGTCTAATCTCATCATCAGTGTAGGAATGTAAAGGATGAAAGGACAGTGTTGGAAAGGTGGATTTTAAAAACAAAGATTCCTCTTTCTCTACTTTCCACAGGCACCTGAGGGATGTTGAGCATCCCCCTTTGTGCATCACACCCTCAGCTGTTCAGTGGCAATAACAGCTCACAGGAACATTATAAGCACATTAAATATTCTGTGCTGTTTGTTGTTACAGTAGCTGAGGCCACAGCACATCTACAGAAAGATAATCAAAGCAGAACAGGGCTTCTGATTACTTATCTGAAAAGAAATAAATCCCTGTGTAATTATACTCTTGCTAATTATGGTCCATAGCCTACATGATCCTACATTCCTAATGAGTACACTGAATTTTTTTCCAAGCCCTACCTGACAAGATTTTGCACAAATTAACCCCTTCCCTCCCTCCAAAGAAAAATCCAAAATAGAAACTAAAAAAAAAAACATCAAAGCAACACTCCAAATATTATTTCCCTTGGGCAATGTACATGAAAAGTACAATAGTTGTGAATGAGAATGTTTTTTCCAAGAACTTTAAATGAATCCATCAAGAATTAGTGTCAGTCAAAGCAGCAAATACCCACATTCCTGGCATTGCTTAGAAAAAAGAACTTGGTCCTTGCCAATCATGCACTGGCATCAAATGATCATCATCCATGTTTGCCACTGTATTTTCAAGTGGTAGGAAAGGATTTCCCCAGGGACAAGAGTTCCTGTTGTCGTTGGGTTGTTGGGCATTCCAGCCCCCACCTGGCAGTCCCTGGGAGTCACAACTGGAAGTGCCAAGCTAAGGAACACACTGTTCATCCAACCCCTTCCATTTCCTGGTCAGAAATGAGCCCTTTGGCACAAAGAGCCCGTGGGTAACCATTAGCTCTGGCAGTCTGAGCACTTGCAGCAAGACAAAGCAGTAGCAGAATGAACCACTGAGGCTCCAGTGGCTTTGGAGGTGAATTGCAGAGGAGTGTTGTTTATCAAAACATTTGTGTTACATCATTTTTTTTTCCCTGCCCTAAACCTTTAGGTTGCACCACAGGTAAAATCATACCTACCTATGATATATGCCATGATTCTCCTTTCTTTCCAGCAAGATGCTGAGTGGAGGAATGACGTAGACCTGAATTAGCTACATAAATGTGGGCTTTAGTTTCTTTTCATTGAGTTTTCAACAAGTGATACAAAATATATGAAGAATCTGTTAAAGCAAAAGCAAGAAACAAGCCTCCCCCTCCCAAATTATACTATTTGTGATAAAATGGAAATCATACTAAAAAAAAAAAAAAAGAGGATTTTTCAGTGACATGGGCTTAATCCTTGAAAATGAATGAATAAGCAAAGACTTGATGGGAATGTGAGGGGTTTTTGAATCTTAAGGGTTATTCCAGCATGCACCTACATCATGCACACCTACTAAATATTGTGGTGGTTTAGGGCAGTGATGCTGTTGGATGATTTTCTCTCTGGAGTGAGTATTTCAGCAGTGCAACAATGTGAAAATAACAGCGTGGATTTAAGCTTTGTGTGGGCATTTTATAGAAATATGGTTTTCTGGGGGTGAGGGATGAATGTACTGTACTCTCTCTACAACCACTTGACCAAATTCAGGATGCCTGAAAGCAGATTCTGACATACCAGGTTACACATACAAACTATGGGCTGGATTTTTTCATAGTAAAAACAGTTGGATCTGTTTCTTGTAAAATTCCAGTGAAGGAACTGATACATGACAAATCCATGCAAATAAGGTGGGCCTGATGTGAGCTGAACCAGCCACTGTGGGGTTGGGAAGACTTGTTTGAAACCCCCAGAACTGGGAGGTCACACTGGATTCATGGACTTCTGATGTGGTGCTCCTTGGCTGTAACTGTCCCTAAACAATCTGCTGCTTCTTCAAAGTATTTACAAACTGCAGTTGGAGATGTTAAAAACCCAAGTGTTTCTTTCTGCTTGGAAGCACATTGAGTAAAATCTCACTGGGTGGAAAATACAGGTACCAGTTCAAGACATGGTCATTTGTTCTGGAATAAGTATGAGATATCACAAGGGGGAATGGCTTTCAACACAAAGAGAGCAGGACTGGGTGTTGGGAGCAAATTATTTCCTGTGAGGGTGGGCAGGCCCTGGCACAGGTTGCCCAGAGAAGCTGTGGCTGCCCCATCCCTGGGAGTGTCCAAGGCCAGGTTGGATGGGGCTTGACTGGTGAAAGGTGTCCCTGGTTGGAACTGGGTGGTCTTTCCAATTCAAACCATTCCAGTATTCCTTGTCTATAATCATGACTCATTTCTATAGTTCATGATATTGATTCACCAGATAGGACAAGAAAACCATCTGAACTATGATAAGAGTTGTCTTAATTACTCTTGGAATACAATCAATGTCACTTTGTTCTTCCCCAGCACCTGAGGGTCTCAGAACTTCCAACTCCGATAAAAATCTGTTGATTTGCATGACTGACCTTGCTTTGGTTGGATGCTTAATTTGGCAGAACTGACATGAGATTAACTGAAATCAGACAAGTTTCAAGAAAAAAAATGTATGCCTTTGGCTGGTCACTCCTTACAGTAAAAAGTAACTAATGATTATGATGACTATTGGCAAAAAATATGAAAGGTTCTTAGGAAAAAAAAGCCCCAAAATAATAATAAAATTAAAATCATCATCATTAAAAGGGTGTTTTTAATGTCTTTTGGACTTCCTAGCTCAGCTGCTTAGATATTTTGATGGCTCCAGCCCCCAGTATTTTCAGCCATAAAGGGGAGTTTCTCTCTAAGGCATCAGTGGAAGGAAGATGGAGCTGTTTTTCTCCCAGAACCTGCCACTTTTTGGGCTGTTGAGGCTGGAATGGGGTGAGCAGCATGCAGGGAGCTCTGAGGGGGGACTGAAGGCATGAGACAGGGAATGAGTGACTGAACAGATGAGGTGATAAAATGGAAGTTTATCATCAGTGAACTATTTGACCACTGCAGAAAAGTTAGGAATTAGCCATAGGTTTCCAAGTTTTTGTCAGCTGTTGCCTACAATGAACATCAGGTTATTTAGGGAGAAAATCTGATTCTTTGTGGGAGTAAAGCACTCATAATGTGCTGCAAATGATACAAATCATTGTTTGAGTTTTTTAAAAGCAAGTCTTATGTTCTCCAGTGGCTACACCACATTAATTAAGCCTCAATTCCCCAGTTCTCTTCTTCCACCGTCCTGTCAGAGCTCCCAGGGAACTTCTCTAGTGGGAGATTTGAATAGGGAATGCACAGTGGGAGTAATATATAATTAATCTTTGAATTTAAGCCCATCTCCAAGGCTTTAAATGTCAAACACAGGCCTAAGTGCTTTGTAGAATCATGACCATGGTGTTTATAATGTGGAACCAGAGATAGATTTTCCTGGCAAAAGTAATCACTAAAAGGTCCTGAACCTAAAAATGTACCATATATATAAAAAGAAAATAAATCTTACTCCAAGCCAGTCCACAAGTTTTTTGGGGTCTTTAATTTTTATTTTTTTTTAATGATGGAAGTCCCAGCTGGCTAAAGGGTTATTCCAATAAATGATAACAGAATAAATCTCAATCCCTGCTGCAGGTACCTTGTCCTATTACCTTCAGAAAGAGGCTGAAAATCCTTCCTCAGCCTCATTCTTCCTCATTTACTAAAGGGAAAGGACTTAAGCATGTTGTGGAATAAAGATCTGGATGGAGAATTTGGTCTGATGGAATGATATTGTAATAGCTTGAAACAGCAAAACAGAACATGGGAAATGCTTACTATGAACCACAGTCTCAATGCCACAGATCTCAATATGGTGACAGAACCAGACTGTCATCTCTCTTTTTTCTTTACAACAAACTCTTTTCTCACAGGGTTTGTATGCACAAATATTGACTCTCTCTGGTGTATATCTGCACAGGATTATGAATTTTCCTTCCTCCCAATCCTTCCTGTGTGACTTTTCTGTTGTCAGGTCTGTTTGGATAAACAACACTCCCCTCCATAGCACAGAACATCAAGGCAAGGTCTGTTCATACACAACCCATTTCGGAAGTTGCAAAGGAATATGGAAAAGGATGGCAGCGAATGAAACAGAAAATATGATTTCTCTTGGTTTTGGTGGCTGACTATACACATAGGAAAAACTCCAGCCCAACCCAGTCACCATATTAATCCAGGATGACAAGGATCATCTCCTTAAACCCCTGGAATCCGTGGCATGCTTTGCTTCACATGGGACAGAAGTGCAGCACACACCAGGCATGCACTCAGGAGGGAGGATCAGAAGGAGCTCTGCACAATTTGGGTGCTGTTTGCAACCTGAGACTCAGGGAATTCCTTCCCAGCAGCACAGCCACGGGAAGGCTTCATGCAAGCCCCAGGAAATCCATGCACACCGTTCACCTGAGCCCTGCACTCCCTCCTGAGTTTTGTTTTTGAGATATTAATCTGCAGGATGAATTTAAAGCCTTATTTTTGGCTGTGGGAACACAGCTTAGAGCACTTTCAGGGAGTGGATGTCTGGCTACAGACATGAAAAAGTGATGCAGAAAGTATCTTTTGATGTTAATGCAGAGTAGATAATAGGGAAAAAATAAAAAAGAAGAAAAAATAGGCAGCTGGAGGACCTATTTTTCCCTGAAAATTGTCATTTGGATGGATGACATCATTATATTCTGATTGTGGTTACTTAGGGGGAAACTAATCACTGGATAATTGTATTTGCTACAAAATAAGGATCTCCTGCTTTATCCTGACATCTTTTAGTTTTATTTAAGGTTTTCATGGCTTGCCTATTTTCACCAGGAATTTAGTACTAAATCAAATAGTCTTACCCATGTTTATGAGTGTGAGAAATCACTCAGACTCACAAAAAAACCCCAAAATTGCCAAGTCAAATGTGTGTTCAGGCTGACAAGCCAACCCCAAATGTGCTGCCACATATCCCACTTATTCCAAAGGATTGTACAATTTTTCCATGGAGAATGACTGCCTGCACTCAAAATCAGAGTGAGGACCATCTCAAATGGCCAACCTGTCCTCTTATGAGGTGGAGATCACTTAAAAAAAAGTAAATCACAAAGTTATAAACATCTAAAGGGAAATTTTAGGATTCGTGTGCATTTTGAAATGATTTTAAGGGTGGAGGTGTGTGGGAATTGTCTGGCTTAAGCACAATGCATTTAAGGTTTCAAGAAACATGAGCATAAGGAACTTTAAGGGACCTTTCTAAATTAGAATTTCACCCAAAGTTAATGAAATCTTTTCACCAAATCTCACTGATTTCAGGGATTTTTGGATCATGTCCCTGGGATGTATGAAGCACAGCAGACTGTCCCATGAGTATAATGGTAATATTTATACCTGCTCAGTCTGTTAATTTCCAGATAACTGACCTGTAATTTTTTTTTTAATCTTATATTTATGCTTATGTTTTAGGCCTTTTAAACAAAGGTGAAAACCAGCATTAAAAATGCACTTTTGTGGCTGATGGATTGAAAAAAATAAAAGCCAAAATCAACTAAAACAATTTAATAGACTGTGACTATTTTTGAAAATCAACCTAATTCAGCTGAGGCATCTTTTTTGCTTTGTCTTTTTTTTCCTATGTGTATATTAGTAATTTCAGTTGATTACTGCTTTATTTGTACTTACAAGTAAATGCTGGATTCATTGCCCCCGATATCAGGTGACTGGAGTTTCTGCACAAGTATCACAATTATGCCAATGAAAAGCACAAAGTTTATCTGGGGATTAAAAAAAAAAAGGATAACAATTATCATAGAATCACAGAATCATAGAATGGATTGGGTTGGAAAAGACCTCCAAGATCATCAAGTCCAACCCTTGGTCCAACTTCAGTCCCTTTACCAGATCATGGCACTCAGTGCCACGGCCAAGCTCACTTTAAAAATCTCTAGAGATGGGGAATCCACCCCCTCTCTGGGCAGCCCATTCCAATCCCTGAGCACTCTCTCTGCAAAGAATTTTTTCCTGATATCCAACTTAAATTTCCCCTGGCAGAGCTTGAGCCCATCATGCCCCCTTGTCCTATTGCTGAGTGCCTGGGAGAAGAGACCAACCCCCACCTGGCCAGAACTTCCCTTCAGGCACTTCCAGACAGTGCTGAGGTCACCTCTGAGCCTCCTCTTCTCCAGGCTAAACACCCCCAGCTCCCTCAGCCTCTCCCCACAGCACTTGTGCTCCAGTCCCTTCTCCAGCCTCGTTGCTCTTCTCTGGCCCCGCTCCAGCCCCTCAAGATCTTTCCTCAACTGAGGGGCCCAGAACTGAACACAACACTCAAGGTGTGGCCTCCCCAAGGCAGAGTCCAGGGGAAGGGTCACTGCCCTGGGCCTGCTGGCCACGCTAGTTTGGATCCAGGCCAGGATCCCCTTGGCCTTCTTGGCCACCTGGGCACACTGGTGGCTCCTGTTGAGCTTCCTGTCCCTCAGTCCCCCCAGGTCCCTCTGCCTGGCTGCTCTCCAGCCACTCTGTGCCCAGCCTGGAGCGCTGCAGGGGGTTGTTGTGGTCAAAGGGCAGGACCTGCACTTGGCCTTGTTGAACTTCATCCCATTGCAATCAGCCCATCTCTCAAGTCCATCCACATCCCTCTGCAGAGCCCTCCTGCCTTCCAGCAGGTCAACACTCCCTCCCAACTTGGTGTCATCAGCAAATTTGCTGATGATGGACTCAATCCCCTCATCTAAATCATCAATAAAGATGTTAAACAGGACTGGACCCAACACAGACCCCTGAGGACACCACTGGTGACCGACCACCAGCTGGACACAGCCCCATTCACTCTCTGGGCCCTCCAGCCAGCTCTTAATCCAGCAGAGGGGACACTTGTCCAGGCCATGGGCTACCAGCTTTTCCAGGAGTATATTATGGGAGACTGTGTCAAAGGCCTTGCTGAAGTCCAGATAGACACATCCACAGCCTTCCCCTCATCCACCAGGTGGGTCACCTGATCGTAAAAAGAGATCAGGTTGGTCAGACAGGACCTGCCCCTCCTAAACCCCTGCTGGCTGGGTCTAATCCCTTGTCCACCTTGAAGGTGCTGTGTGATTGCACGGAGGTCAGGCACGGAGGTCAGGCTGACAGGCCTGGAGTTGCCAGGGTCCTGCTTGCAGCCCTTTTTGTGGATTGGGGTGACAATGACACTTTTTTTTTTTTTTTAAAGTATGAGAATGAGACAATCCAAGTGACTTGCTGGTTCTATTCTCTTATTCATCTCCAAACTGAAGTTTAAAAGTTTTGGGATACGTTTACAAACAACTTATCACCCTTTTTGCAGGCAAAAATCTCCCTTTTCCTGCAGCTAATGGGATTCAGGATTTTTGCAGTCTCAATAACAAGAGAAGAGAAATAGAAATTTAAGGATTTCAATATTTTTTATTATCAGTGCAGGGAGTAAAAAGAGAGCTCTGCACACCAAAACCATAGAAAAAAGTCCTCAGCAGTAGAAGTGTCTTTAACTCCCATTCTCTGAATTAAGGGACTTCTCAGTTTAGCAGCATCCACCGGGATTAAAAATCTGGTGAATAATAAAATCAGTTTTTTTTCAATGCTTTGGCATCAGATTTGGCTGCCACCAACTCCACAGCTTCTTAAAGCCAGAAGAAAACAGTGGGAATTTGAGTTGGTCCCTTATACAATATTTTACCTCTTTAGGAGACCAAGAACTGAAACCAGATGTGGGCACCAACCTCAGAAGGATTTTGTATCTGATCTGAGGGTACAAATGGCTGGAGAAGCCCATCTCTTGCCTGGTTCTTTAATGCCATCAACACAAACCTGGTGTAAGTGATTGCCCAAAGAGATTCCCACATGGAATATGCCAGTAGAGCATGAGAATTAACATCCATGGACAAAAGCCCCTGGATCACTCACCTCCACCTTGGTCCATGTTATCAGCTGAACTACCTTTAATTCATCTGCACACTGCTGTGCTTCAGGGAGCTGTCCAAATACTCCACAGAAGAAGCACCAAAGCTGATCAAACCAACCCCTGCATGCAGATGGATACCTGTGAGCTGAATTCCCCCAGCAGCCACTGAAACCCTGCCTAAGGCTGTGCCTGGAGCATGGAGAGCATCTCAGGATGCCCAGAATCAGACACCGACCTGTGGCAAGCTGAGGACAATTTCAGGTGCCACTAACCATGCTGTCCAGGGGCTCAGTTTAGTTTCCCAACTGCAGGAGTCCACCACCACTTCAAAATTCCCATTTTCATCTGGGTTGCCAGAATACCTCCTTCTCTGGAGATACTCAAAAGCCTTGTGGAGACAATCCTGAGTAATACGTTTTAGGGGATCCTGCTGGAACAGGGAGGTTGGACTGTATGACCTTCAGAGGTCCCCTTCCAATCTTTTCCCTCCTGTGGTTCTTTAGAACCTCTCAAGCATCTATAGATGGGTATCTAACAGTATTTGAGTCAAATCCAAGCCCTCCATCAGGTAAAGAGAGCTCAGATCCCTTGCAGACAATTCAGTATCTTGCACTATGATCACAGTACTATTATAGAGGTAATATCAGGTAAATGTAGCTGTGAAATAAATTCCATTGAGCACACAGCCCATTCTACTGGTCACTGGCATCTAGTATTGTTTGAAATGCCCTGAGTTGTCCCACTTGGTCTTCAGTTACTGCCCCAAATGGCACAGGATTCCCACAGATCCAATGTCATCTCTGCCAGCCTCAGACAAACACTCCACATGCTCTGGGGTGTTTTGGCATCTCTGTTCAAGCACCAAAATAATTCCATCTCCACAGTCTCTGCTTGCAGGCAGAGCACCAGCATTCAACTTGTACTATGAGCAGTGAACAAATCATTGTGGGTGGCAACTGATGGGCATCCAGAGAAGCTGCCCACCAGCCCAGCATAGCTGGTAAAGGTATTTGAAGATATTGGTTACTTGTCCTCAGGAGAGTTGAGGAAGTGTCTGCTCCAAGTGCTACTCACCATGATGGATCCAACCACAGGACCTTTGATCACCCACCACAAGGCAGTGTTGTCATTCATGTCCCAGCAGCTGCAGTGGGGGAGAGAAGAATGGGGTGGGGAAAGAGAAGGAAAAAGAAAGATATAACACAGAAGTTGATGCACTTACAATAGTTTTTAAGAGGGCAGAGAGTGGGGGATTGGTCTTGTAGTCAAATTATTGCAGTTCAATGTACTAGTGCTTTAAGTTGTTCCTGTTGTAGCTTTAGTTAACAGCCTTTCCCCAAATTGTAAGAAAGTAAAATGAATATTTCTGTGGCACTTTCAATGGTACTTCTTACTTGAGAGCATACACATTTTGAAAAATGCCTTAATGTGTGTTTCTGTGTCTACAGCATGACTAAATTTGTCCCTTCTTTAAAAAAAGACAAGGATACCTTGAAGGGTAAGAGATGATTATCCCAAAGTCTGAAATGCTTGTCTGGTGGCATCCGGGAGCAAAGTGGGACTTACGTTTTCAACTGAACGATTTTTATTTTCTTTCAGCTTAACATCTTACTGGATTTCCATAAAACCAATAATAAGGATGTGTGTGGTAGAGCTGATCAGAAGAGGAAAAATTGAAGATTTGAAGCGTCAAATTTACACAAAATTACGCATTTTTCCTTCTGTTTTCAAAGCCTAAAAACCTGAAATGCCCCCAAATCCATGAGACTGATGGCTGAGATTTTCAAATGGGATGTTTTACATTTCTCAGTTACCTCACTTGGGATGTCCAACTTACAATATTTGAAAGAAGATAAATGTTCAGAGGGAACTCCTCACCCACAGTCTGGAAGTCAGGAGTTCTTCAGTGACCAACAATTGTATAACCCAAAAACAAAAAGCACCCAAAATCACCAATTCTCTTTTAAATTCTTGATATGTGTTTATAAATTAGGTGCTGCCTTCTGAAAACTACACATTATTTTCAGAGCTCAACCTCCTTATCATGGACATTAAATCTACCCTGTAAGTCTTAAATGAGTTGACCAATGCTGGAAGAATCTGGGAGAATTCTCAAACTCAATAGATACTGCTGGATGGCACTTTGTCCATGTAGAAATGAGAAGTTACAGGGAAAGGAATCGACCTCCTCTAGTTCCAATCATCTGAATTGAAAACATGGACAGCCCAGCTCATTATCCTGGAATCTGGTTGGGACAGAGACACTTGGGGGTTGTTTTGGGTTTTTTCCCAGACTGAGTCATTTCAAATGTGTACTCTGGGGGTGCTACATCATCCTTTACAAACTCCCATCCTAGACACATTACTCTGCTTTTCCGGGCCATGTCCCCAGAGACCTCAATTTCCAACCTCTACCTTGTAGATGCCAACAGTGAATCAGATCCAGCTCACACAGGATAAAACCTCCTAAGAGGTTTTATCCAGGACTCTTTTAGTCCAGTCCCTGTGACATCTGTAGGATGGATGTAGTGGAAGGAACATCACCTTCTCCTCAGATAAGCATGGCCAGAAGGAAGAATGAACAATGCCCACCAGAGCAGTGGCATTACCAGCCAACAAGCTGCACCACATAAACAGACTCCCTAATTTCTTTCAAATGCATCACTCCAGGGGAGGTCAGACACACAGGACTCCTTCTCAGGATGGATGAAGGCAAGGGAGCCAGTGGGCTGGAGCAGGGATGGCATTTCCATTTGGAAAGGCTCTCTGCCACATCTCTGGTGTCCATCTGGAACAACTCCCCTTAATTCAGTAGCAGAGCTGGGGATAAACAGACAGCTGCATTATCAGTTCAGGAAAGAGACTGAGGGGCTGGAGCGAGTCCAGAGAAGAGCAACGAGGCTGGAGAAGGGACTGGAGCACAAGTGCTGTGGGGAGAGGCTGAGGGAGCTGGGGGTGTTTAGCCTGGAGAAGAGGAGGCTCAGAGGTGACCTCAGCACTGTCTGGAAGTGCCTGAAGGGAAGTTCTGGCCAGGTGGGGGTTGGTCTCTTCTCCCAGGCACTCAGCAATAGGACAAGGGGGCACGATGGGCTCAAGCTCTGCCAGGGGAAATTGAAGTTGGAGATCAGGAAAAAATTCTTTGCAGAGTGCTCAGGCATTGGAATGGGCTGCCCAGAGAGGGGGTGGATTCCCCATCCCTGGAGGTTTTTAAGGTGAGCTTGGCCGTGGCACTGAGTGCCATGATCTGGTAAAGGGACTGGAGTTGGACCAAGGGTTGGACTTGATGATCTCAGAGGTCTTTTCCAACCCAATCCATTCTATGATCTATGATCTCCACAAACCTGCCACTGACAGTGATGGGTGTCAGGAGCTGAAGGCAAGGGAGCTCTGAGGAACAGGTTTTTTAG
The DNA here is from genome assembly GCF_047495875.1 of Pithys albifrons albifrons. Classification (NCBI taxonomy): domain Eukaryota; kingdom Metazoa; phylum Chordata; class Aves; order Passeriformes; family Thamnophilidae; genus Pithys; species Pithys albifrons. The sequence goes on from NC_092464.1 coordinate 4,073,957, forward strand.
GAGAGGACTCAGCCTCTGAATCTGCATTTCAGTTCATGTCTGTGGTTTTCCAGCTGAGGAATCCTTGCAGTGTGTTCAGGCTGCTCTCCCACCCCCACAGCAATGCTTGTTGCTTTTCAAAAAGCAGCTACTGAACCTCTCAGCTAGAATCTCTCTGAATGTGTTGCATGCTAAATAGCTTCTCTAAGTAAAAGAAAATGAAGGTTTTTAGTTGTTTGTTGGTTTTTTTCCTCCTGCGAGACATTCTCTCTACCTGCAAAATGTTATTTGGATTTCTGAGAGAAATTCATGCATTTAGGACCAGTGTTGTACTCAGGACCCAACAGGGGTTTCTGGCTTGTTTTGCATGGAAATCAGTGATTTAATTTGTCTTAATGTCAAAATAGAACATTGGGTCAAAGCACAGGCATCCCCGGTGGAGGAAGGGCTTTATGTGCTTTCCAAAGAGAGTCTGGAAGAACAAAGATGAAGAAAACCTGACAGAATAACAAGTCTGGTGCAAATTTTGCATGCAGGTATCTCCAGTATAAGCATAAATTAAAGCACAAGCCTAAATCCCTTGGAAATGGAACTTGGGTACATAAGGCCTTTCACTCAGTTCTGTATTTTCCAAGAACCACTGATGGATTGTTGTCTCCCTCATTTTTCTAACATTTCACCAAGTTCAAACACAGATGTCATGAAAAAACCCATCATAGTTAAGTTTGTGTTTTCAGGCTGTGCACATCCATCCATCCATCCCCACCTGCCACCTCCGCTGCTCTATCAGACCAGTCAAGGTACAGACCACCAAGATATGCAGGTCACAGAATCACAGAATCATATTCTGAGTTGGAAGGGACCCCCAAGAATCATCAAGTCCAACTCTTAAGTCAATGGCCCACAGAGGGGATTGAACTCATGACCTTGGCATTATTACAACCAAGTTTTAACTGGGAGCAGCTTTTCCTTCTGGTCCTTTAGAAAAGGGTACAGGATATCTGCAGGTTTTATTTCTCTACCAAAAGACACAATTTGGGCAGAATCCACCCTCTTGAATTCCTTCCGAAATTCTTTAAATTTTAATTTTATTTTTTTTTCACACAGAAGCCAGGGTGTGGATTTCTGTCTCACCCCTATTTATCTGCCCTGCTGGATTTGTGGAAAACACTCCTCAGTGGGCAGTTAACCTCCCAATTGCTTTGGTAAATCAAAGCTCAGATTTCACTCATTGCTGCCTCCAATAATTTCTCCAGCTGAGCTCATCACCTTTGTCCTCCTCCAGAATCAGCTGGGAAGGAACAGGCATTTCATGTGTGATTCACCCCACAGCTCTGCCAAGATGAGATAAAACCATATCCTGGCCTCCAGTAATTTAACAGAGCAGGGAACAAAGGGCCACTGGGCAAGTTTGGTGCCTACATCTTCTTTTAGGAATTCACCAGTGCAAGAAGGGCACAGACATCAAAGTGTGGCTCTACATGTAAATTAACAGGACAGGATTTGAACACTGGACCTAAATGACTTGGGTCCACAAAGCAGTGTCAGAAATGGCAGAAGAAAATAAGACAAGAGGATATAGATATCCTCAAAATGGGCCAAACCAGGTTCAGGTTGTTAAGCACTGGAAGGGACTGCCCAGGGAGGTGGTGGAGTCACCATCTCGAGATGTTCAAGGAACAACTGGACGTGGCACTCAGGGCTCTGGTCTAGCTGAGAAGGTGGTGGTCAGTCAAAGATTGCACTCCATGATCTTGGAGGTCTTTTCCAACCTAAATGATCCTGTGATTCCACCTCCTCTGATCCCTACATTTCTGTTGCATCCTTGCCATTGTGCTGAAGGCACACAAAGTGACTTCCCACACAGCAATACCCACCCAGTGTCATCGAAGTGAAGCCTCAGCACTGCCCAGACAGTGACACAGATTGTTGGGGTACCTGCAGAGGACAAGATGGTGAAACCATTAGCAGTTCTGCACACATTTAATATTCAACAATGAGCACTCTTTACAACCTCTCCACTGAGGTTTTATTTCCTAATGCACTTGTGCAGGAAATACTGCAATTATTGCATTAATTCAGAGCTCCAGAAACATCCATCTCAGCTGGAGGGTGGGACTGCAGGAGCAAAAGTGACAACAGGAAAGAGTGATGCTGCTTCAGGCCGTTATTGCTCCAAGTTGCTGTACCACATCTTGTTGCATGAAGAGAGAAACAAAGTGTGTACAGAATAGAGGCAGTGACACCCTGTCTAGAGCTGCTGTAATTATGCAATAATTGCAGAGGGCCAGATGTTGAGCTGTAATGGCATTATTGTATTCCTTGCATTCTTATGTGGGTTTGTTGTAAATGATTTGCATATGTTGCATTTCCTCTGTTACTGAGTCAATTTTGCTTTACTTATTCAACCAAAACAAACCAATAGAGAATTTTCCTATACTCACAGGAATATTTTCATTTTTTCAATTAAAAAAAAAGAAGAAAAAACCCCACAACAAAACAATCAACTCCCAAAAGTGAATATTGGAGCAAGGATTTAATTTCTATTCCAGACACTGCTTTAAAAAAAAAAGCATGCAAGATGCCAATTTAATCAAAACACTAAGAATCCACTGAGAAACATGGATTTATTTTCCTCTCTGAAACCTCTAAAAGTGTGATCTTTCAGTGGAAATATTTCTACAAAGTCATAAATGCAGTCTTGCAAGTCAGCTCTGGGTAAGTTGGATCTACATTTTACGGTAAATAAAACCTTTGACTGGGAAACTGCTGAGATCTGTTCAGGCAGCAGTGGAAAAATGAAGTGTTAAAAAGCAAACAAACCAAGGACTTTGCTACCCTCAGCTCACTGCAGTGAATGGCACTGCTGGAGGTTGACAGGAGCAATTATATTTCATGCATTTTGCAAAGCTTGTGTTGATGTCACATTAATTAGTCATTGGATTGAAGCTGCTTAAACGAGTCTGTCAAATCTCATATTCCCACTCCCAGAAACAAAAAGTTTACTTGTTAGATCCAGATGATTGATGGAGCCCTCCTCTTTTAAATAAGCACACAGAGAAATATTTGAAAGGAAAATGATACAAAGAAATAAAATGACAGGCTTTGGGGAGAAGAATTCATGCATATTTAATTCAGTCCAAGTCTGCTTTTCTCACAGGTGAATACCTGGAAAACATGGAGATCTCTGTGCACTTAACAGATGCACAGGAGTTAAATTAATTTTTAAATATCAAATTTTAGTTTTATCCAAATAATTTTAAAATATCTGCCCAGAGAACTTGTGGATGTCCCATCCCTGGAAGTGTCCACGGCCAGGTTGGATGAGGCTTGGAGCAACCTGGGATGGGGGAAGGTGTCCCTGCCCATGGCAGGGGGTGGAACTGGATGATCTTTAAGGTCCCTTCCAACCCAAAGCATTCAGTGGTTCTATGAGGTTGGTCTCACATTAGTTTGCACTGATCTGCACTACATAAATTTTGTTGCTATGAATAGTGTTCCAAATCCAAAAAATGTGCAGGAAGGCAGAATTAAACTAAATGTGTCCTAAAAATATAGTTCAAAACCCACATTTCAGATCCCCTTGGAGATTTGAACCATCTGCTGTACGAATATCCATACACTGACATTACTTTTCTTTACATCAAAAGATTTATATCTCCTCATCACCTTCTTTTCAGCTTCTGAGTAAGGTTAGAAAACAGACAAGCCCCAAAGGCTGAGAAGAGAGTTATCCTTGCAGAGAGTGGCTGAGCCCTGAGCACAGAGAGAGCTCAGGAAGAGAGCTCAGGAAGAGAGCAGTCTATCCAGAGAACTTACCAGCAGATTGCAGATTTAAGGAGAAAAAAATTGCCTGGATCAACACAGCCATCTGTAGTTCCCATCAATCAAAGGAGGCCACTGACATGCTCAGCACATTTCAAGAGACAGAAAAACATCCAGATGCTGCAAAATGCTGAGCTCTTGGTTCGTGCTGCTTCAGAGCAGCTCCCCCACATCAGCCCCGAGCTCAGGGGCTGCTTTGGCTCTGCAGGAATTGCAGCCAGAGTCTGGAGGAGCTTTGGTTCTTGCCAAGTGCTGCTACCAGGGCAGGGGAGCTGCCAGTGAAGGTGAGATGGGCAGGAGCTGAGCAAATAACTGGGTTTGAAAAACCAAAGCAAACCCAAACCCATCCACATCTGGAGAGTCTCTTAGTGTTGTTACTGGTCTTATTGACGCTGCTTTGAATATGAAGTGATTTGAATCTGTGCCCAGCCCTGGGGTCTCCAGCAGAGCAGCTGCTGCAATGAATCCAGAGGAGACCATGAAGATGCTCCAAGGGCTGGAGCACCTCTGGCTACAGAGACAGCTGGAAGTGTTCAGCCTGGGGAAGAGAAGGCTCCAGGAGACCTGAGAGCCCCTTCCAGTGCCTTAAGGGGCTCCAAGAGAGCTGAAGAGGGACTTTGGACAAGGGCACAGAATGATGGGACAATGAGGAATGGCTTTAAACTGACAGATTGGATATTGGGAAGAAATTCTTCCCTGTGAGGGTGGGCAGACCCTGGCACAGGTTGCCCAGAGAAGCTGTGGCTGCCCCATCCCTGGAAGTGTCCAAGGCCAGGCTGGACAGGGCTTGGAGCCACCTGGGCTGGTGAAAGGTGTCCCTGCCCATGGCAGGGGTGGCACTGGATGGGCTTTGGGTGCCTTCCAACCCAAATCATTCAGGATATCTACAAACTGAACAGCTGGATATTATTTGCAGTATTAAACTCAAAAATTTTGAGGCTGCTTTATAGAATGAATCCATCTGGATAGTTCAGTTATCACAAAGACTGACTTAAAATCAGCTAATCTGTGTTGTGGTGCAGCATTCTCACATTCAGACCAGCCTAGAGAGATGAAAACTGTTCAAGCTTAATAAAAGGAACCCACCCTCTGGCTCGTTCAGATTGCAAAGATTTATGTATCTGTTTCTTTTTCAATCATCACATTTTCATGTACACAGCCCCAATTTCTCTTTAAAAACACACTTTTGTCTCAGCCATAATGTGGTTATACATCTGTGCATGGTGCAAGGGGAATTTTGAACATCCTTTTCAAGAGTTGCTTTTCCAAAAGCCTTTTCCAGCAACCATCCTTGTCCAATAGCTGTTTTATGTCATGTAATATTAATGATTATTGGTTCTCTTCTTTCTTCTCTGTATCTTCTCTGTACCTTCTCTACCTCTATACCTTTTTCTTCCTACTTTAGGGAATCTTTGCCAGGAGATGAGAATTTTTGTGTAGGTACAACTGTCTCAGGAGGGTAAAACCAAAACTAACTCTGGATGACTTGAAGGTTCAGGTTACATAAGGATGATTTTACAAAGGAGAAAAGTTTAAGACATGGGGAGTTTTTTTGTAGATTTTGCACATGAATATACAGGATTATTTCCAATTACTTCAGAAGTATGTTTGAGTACAAAAACCTTCTCAGGGTACATTTTAAATGAATGTATTCTTCTGCATTCACCATCTGACTGCTGCACAAACACATCAGCAAAGATCTGCTTGAATTAACATGTCACAGGAATCAATTTCTCTCCAGAGGGCCAGAATGAAAAATAATTACACTGGTTATCATCATGCAAATGGCCTTTCTGAAAGAAATCTTATTCCTCTCCATTGCAAGTTTTTGTTTCCCATCCAGGTAGGATGAGCATATGTGAATATCCTCTGGGTCTATTTTCAATTTAGCTGTTATCTGAAAGAAAGGCACAAATAAAGTCTTGGAAAATGGACTAGACTGAGGGTTGCAGATTTGATTAAACTGAAGAACTTGATATTAAGATCGTATCTTGTAGAAGGCAATTTTCTGCCATGGACTTCATCTCTGCAGGAGATGTGATGTCCTCCAGATTTCACTTCAAAGCACATCAGTTTGGACTGCAGTGGTACTTCCACACCAAGACTAAAAATATACTTTGAAACCATATGTGGACATATTAGATAAGACCCATTTTAGACAAGAAATAGCACATACCCCAGCCAATGATTGTGTACCAGTAGAAATATCTCCTCTCTGGGAAAAAGGTTTCTACCAACAAAGTGAAAAGGTACAAGCCCTCAATGAAAAGCCAGAAGTAGTTGGACATGACACAGTAGTGAAAAAACACCATCACTGCTTTGCATTCCACCTGCAGAGAATCGAGAGAAACAAAGTTATTCCTGTGGTGCTTCCGTCTGACAGACAGAAAAAAACACTTTTAACCTCTCCAAATCTCTTAGTGGAAAGAGCTGGGACTGATATTGGACACTTTTAATAGTAAAGTTTTTAAAGAATGAGAAGAATGTGAGGCAGCACTTAGAGAGTGATGCCTGACAGGGGAGGAGGCCAATTTTCCCAGTTGGAGTTGGTCAAGGAGCATCTGCAGACAGACAGTCTTGCACTGGGGAGAGTCCACACCCCCAGGGAACACTCAGTGCTGGATTTAAGCCCCTTTCTGAGGATTGAGTGCAGGGAAGCAAAAGAAACCTAAGGATGGATGTGAAATGACAGGATGATTCGGGAAGCCCTGAGAGTGGGATCAGAAAGGATGGACACAGGTGGGAATTGCACTTCCTTGACATAACCAGGGGGAAAAAATGACTGTGAGAGTAAAGAAGGCTGAATGATAAACTGAAAAAAATGATGGAAACTTCCATTCATTGAGGAGGAAGAAAGCAGCAAACTAAAGAAAAATGAAAAAAAAAGGTAGAAGAAGGAACTGGGATTGTTTAGCCCAGAGAAAAGGGGCTCAGGGTGATCTTTGCTCCCTCCAGCTGCCTGCAAGGAGGGAAAAGGGGCTCAGGGTGATCTTTGCTCCCTCCAGCTGCCTGCAAGGAGGGAAAAGGGGCTCAGGGTGATCTTTGCTCCCTCCAGCTGCCTGCAAGGAGGGAAAAGGGGCTCAGGGTGATCTTTGCTCCCTCCAGCTGCCTGCAAGGAGGGAAAAGGGGCTCAGGGTGATCTTTGCTCCCTCCAGCTGCCTGTAAGGAGGTTGTGGCCAGCTCTGTCTCTTCTCCCAGGTAATAAGTGATAGGACAGGAGGAAATGGCCTCCAAATTGTACCAGGGGAGGTTTATATTGGATATATGGGAAAATTTCTTCCTGGAAGGGTTGTCCAGCCCTGGCACAGCTGCTCAGGGCAGTGGTGGAGTCACCATCCCTGGAGGGATTTAAAAGCCATGCAGATATGGCACTTGGGGCCATGGGTTAGTGGTGGGTTTGGCAGAGCTGGGGGAGTGGTTGGACTCGATGATCTCAGGGGGCTTTCCCCACCTAAATGACTCTGTGGTTCTCTGACAAAAGTCTAAGGTGGAAACTGAGCTCCACCCTGGCTCTGTAAGAGCAGCACACACTGGTCTTTCTACTGTTGCACACAGTGAGATGTTTTTAGTCCTGCAAAAGTAGGACTTTTCACCAAATCAGAGCAGAAACAGCTGATAAACTGGAAGCTCCTGTCGGGGCAGTGGGAGGCTGATAATTTTAATTAGTTCCCACTTGGACTCCATCCTCTGGGCCAAATCTACAACCAATGTGTTTAAACCATCAGAGCTTGAGTTTGTTCACAGAAGCTCCACCAGGACCTGGTGATGGAATGGTGGATTTTGATGTGTATTATGCTTCAAGTATTTCAAAACTAAGAGGCAGATGCCACCAGTGGAAGAGTTGTGTGAACAAACTACAGATCTAACATGGCTTCAGCTTCACCACAGAGAGGAATTAAGAGTAAAAACTAGTTTAAATGACAAAGAAAAGGCTGACTAAGAAACTACACAGCTCACAGCTGCATTTCCTTTGGAAGTGACTCAGAGGGAATTTAGCTCATAACTGGATGGATAAAGGAGAACTCAGTTTGTAATTCCATGATAATTACACCCAGTGAGCTGATTTATCATATCAAATACCAGCCTGAAATGTGAAAAAAAATGGATCTACACATCATATATAGCTAAATGCATCTGTGAAAGGGACTGCTTTTCATGAAACTACACACCTCAGAGACAAACATGTGGCTAATCCCAGAGATTTTTTGAGAGTGTGGCCAGCAGATGTACCTTCTGTCTGTTTACACAGGACTCTGCCTCACACCCAGAACAAATGAGGCTCTGGAGAAAAACCAGACCTTCGTTCTGGAAGGAATCAAGGTTTGAGTTTTACTTACTGTTGAGATGAAACAGTGGTTGCCATCCTGTTCAGCATAAAGAACCCCATCTTTAATGAACACAGAGATTGCACGGAGGATGAACGAAACAAAGAGGTTCATGTGGATGAAATTCCGAGTGCAGTGAAGCTTCCTGGAGAGCAAAGGGGAAGGGAAAATGGGAGAAATAAAGAAGAAAATTGTTCTATTGCATGGAAATAGCCCACTGGGCCTATGTGCACACACAGCCAGAGCAGCCTGGGGCTAAGAATAGCAATATTTATAAGCCAGGACTGTGGTTAGTACTGATCCTAAAACTGAGCAAGGGGAGGATGTGGGGATTTTCCTGTGAAAGGATACAGGGCAGCATAAAATACACCCAGTCCAACACAGCTTCTGAAGTTTCATAAAGCAGACCCAAAGTTTCTCCTGAAGCATTTACAGTCCACTGGAATGTTACTACAGGAGTGTGTCTCAGCTGGGGGAGCAACTCAATTAGAGGGTTTTCTCCCTTGGATTCTACATCTGGTGGGATAAAAGCTTGGACAGATGAGCTCCAGTTTCTTTCCTCCAGTGACTTGAACAGCTCATTGCCCTTGTCCTGACTCACCTGAATCGACACAGGATGACCATGGCAGTGGTGAGGGACACCAGGGACGTGCTGTAGCCCACTGTGTACAGAGCCTTCACAGAGAGATAGTAGTAATCCTTGGGAGGCAAAGAGCACTTGGTTAAAGGGCTCACCCACAATCACATCTTCCTTTCCCTGTCAGTGCTCAGGGGGAACCAGAGGCAGGGTTTGTTTCTTGAACAGCCTGGTTTCTCCTCTTGTTTCCTCTGAGATCTCACTGTACATCAGGGTCTGTGTACCATGAGGTTCTCTGCCAGTGAGCTAGCAAAGGCTATCTGTATTTGTTTTGATCACTCTGCATGTATCTGTACAAAAAAAGTGGTTGGCCAAGGAATTCTTTAGTTAACAGGGGAAGAATTGTGGGTTAATTCACAGTTCTAGAAGTCCCAAGCTGCAGAAACAGCAAACACTCACTTTCTGTAAATAGGGCTAGGAAGGATTTAAACCTCACGTTTTTATGCCCATAAATATCTGATTGCTTATTCTAATCCCTTTCAAATCAGAACATGACCAGAGGCCACCCAAAAAGCAATCTGCTGCTCCCCCCTTCATTTGTTTTTAATGATGAGATGCATTCCCACCTGGTTATCAGACTCTGTCTCATTCTCATCGAAGCCACAGGCGTCGTAATAATGAGGGAAAGGTTCAGACCAGCCATCCTCGGTGCAGTTCCTGCTGATGTCCCCTGTGCCAAGGGCAGGTGGGAATGTGACACTGCTGGAGCAAACCCCAGGCTATGCCCTTCCTCCCTCCCCTTGCTGTAGGACCAAACTGAACCCCCCAGTTTTACTGAGAGCTTTATTTCTCTGGCTGTCCAGACATGATTTTAATGTCCAAGTTTAACGGCATCTCTGATGACCCAGTTCTACAACAGGTACCCATGGTTGGCTACTACAGTTGGTCAGCAGAGAGCAAAAACATTTCATCAGTGTACTCAGTGTCTCCAGGCCACCAAAAATCTCATTCTCAAGTGGGTGCCTAAACCAGGGGGCAGCTAAATGTCCTTTTCTCTCCATTGACTCTGAAAGACATCAAGGGAATCCAGCTCTGCTTCCATTTCAGGTGGTAAGTGCAGTGCTTAAATACAGACACTTTGTGCTGTTTTAAATGGTCTCTATCTGAGACACATGATGGCACTGGAGAGGAAACCCCAAGCTGACATGGGAGCAGCTGCTGGAAACCAGGCAGGATGCTGTGGGATATCTACACAAGTCATTATATATCCATGGGGAGTATCTGGGTTGCTCTCCTATGGTCAGATAAAATGTGACCCACTCCTTTATTTTCAAGCATGGGCTCTGATCTGAGAGTGACTTTGTGGGAAGGGTCTGTAGAAAAACAGGTCTGTAGAAAAAGCAAGGATGGAGTGGAAATCTCTGTGCCTTCATGGCAATATGTTCATTTACAGAGGGTGGATCAGCTGCCAATTCCAAACCTGTTTCAGAGCTTCTCACGTTCCTCTGTCAATTAATTATTCTAATTCTGATTTATAACCTCAATTTTAAGCAAATATTTGCTTAAATACTTGATTTTTTTGCCTCTCATATTAAGACTAGATCCTAAATGGCTTTCACTGACTCACTTAGACTTAAAATGTTACTGGGAAGCAAAAGTTGGAGGTAGAAGAGGAAAGAGTCTTCTGACACTTTGCCACGAGGCTGCTTGGAGTGGGACAGCCCTTGTGATGCTCTTTTGAAGCACCAATACCTTGCCAGAGCTCAGTGTTCTGGTTGAAAAATTAGGAATAGACTTTTAGCTGCACTTCTTCCTCTCCAGCACAATGGAACACCTTCCATTTATTACAGTTTTTGGAGTTTGAGTTGTACCTTGACCAAAACTGATGGAAATTTCCAAGGTTTGGGTTTTGTTATTAAGGCTGTGCTGCTTTGCATTCTTAGAGCGGTTTAATCAAGCAGCTCATGACCTTCTTTTTAGAGACTCTCTTTGCCATCCATGCAGCAGAATATAACTCTTTAATCACAGCATTCATTTAAAAACATTGCATTACTTGGCAAATTTTGGTAAATTACTCTTGCACATTCATCCCCAGTTTTCTCTGGAAAATACCCACTGAATCCTGGTCTTGACTGTCTTTAACAGCATTTAGTAATTACTGCTAAGCAGGTAGATCTCATTTCTAGCAACACCCTTGCTAGACTGTAAGACTTAACAGTGGAGGAATAAATTTTCATAATACTGCCACAAGTAACATAGCAGAAAACAAAATTAGCACTGATTAGAAAATAATACCAAAATTATAGAAAAAAAATCCCCCAGAGCTTCCTTTTTAACAGAGATAAATAAAAAGAGTTAAAAAATGGTTTTGTTTCTTACCTAGAAGAGACTGGGCTGTGCTTTCCAGCAGGTCATAATCACCTAGAAAAGTGGGAATTTGGTAGGAAATTGTTTTGATTGTGTTTTCTATTAGGACTCAAAGTGGTCTCTGGAAATGTGGTATGAAATTGTTTTGATTGGGTTTTCTATTAAGACCCAAACTGATCTCTGTGGAAATCAGGGGATAGAATGCAATTGATTTTTATTTGTTTAGATCAGGCCTAAAGGCAATAAATACTTGATTCTGTCTTCTCAAGGAGTAAACATGGGGAGTTTAAATCAAAGCTGAACCTCTAAAATGAGGAGATTGCTACTGCAAGCAGCAAACACATAACTAAGAACACAGAGAATCAACCTGGGACCAATTTTATTGTAAAATTATAGAGGTCAAATATTGTCTCTTTAGGAACTGACATTTATAATCCATTGGTATTTAAACACAGTCAGTTTTCAGAGAATTACTGAAAAATTATTTCCATCCATCAATGACAAAAGGCATAACTAGTTTTTTTGTAAGATGGTTTAATTTTGTGGATTTAGGTGAAATCACATTGATTTATAGAGACTTACTTTTTAATTGCACTTTTTATCTGGGTGTGACAATGACCTAAATGTCTAATTTTCATAATGGTTGGCACACAAACTACTTTTCAGTGATCTGATATTACCATTTGAGAGCAGAGGTACCTAAAGGGTGAGTAGCAAAACTGCTTCTTACCTGCATGGGTTTGCCCCAAATTATCCACCTCCCAACCTGAAATGAGAAGGAGAAAAACAATTAATTCTGTCTTGCTTATTGTTTGTAACTTAATTTTGGTAATAGTTTTCTTCCTGTAAGAGGAATGGATGTTGCAGAGCCCAGAGAACTGCAAGTTTAAACCTTTATTTCAGCATCAGTCCTGTGTATTTATGAATGGAAAGTGGTTTTCAGAAGATGGTTGATTGCATTGTATTGTTAAATATCTGGTTTAACCACGAAGTTTTATCAAACTCTACGAAAAATAAGAAAAATAGATGAGAGATATTTTTTTGTGGATTTTTTCTTTTTTTTTTCCTTTTTTTTAGGAGAGGGGGGAGATTAAAAAAAAATTGCCAGGATTAACTCCAACCAAATTCCTACTCAGCATGTTAAATATTTCATCCCAGTGGCTCCTGGCTCTGGCTGGGTGCTGGGGATGCAGAAGGCAGAATTTGAGCCATGGAGTGGTGCTGCTGCACCGTGCACAGAATCAGCAAAGCTGCTGCCAAAGCCTCTGCCAGGGGCCCCCAGAGCAGGGGAGAATATTTGCAGCACTTCAGTGCCCACTACAGCAGGTTAAATGTTGAGGTCAGCTCAGTTCTGCATCCTCTGGGGCGACCACAGGGCTGCAGGTTGTTCATCTTTTAACCCTGATGGTCAAATCCTAATTAGGGATTGAGAAAAAGCTTCACCAAATTGTACAAGAAGGATTTTACTAAAAGGAAAATCCAAAGTCTGATTTTGATCCTCTGGGAAAAGAGAAAGCACTGAAGGATATAAAAGAATTCAGCACAGCAAAAAATGCATTTTTTTATTTTATATTTTTTCAAATTCCTTATAATCTAATAATTTAGAATTAATTGATTTCTCTCTTTATAATAAATCAGATGTGCTTTTTGATCTTCTAAAATGGAAAAAAAGAAGGTTTAATGTGAAGGTGATGGAGGGAGTGTAGAAAACCCCTCTGAGGCATCAGGGAGGCTGTTCTGTGGCTTTGGATGGAAATACTCAACATCAAACCCACCAGTGACACTGCAGGGTTAACACTGAAAGCCATGGTGAGAACACTCCTGGTCTCCTGCCCTCTCTGCCCAACTCCAGCTGCTCTGAGGATTTTCTATATGGGAATTTAGGCTGGATATCAGGAAAAGGTTCTTCCCCCAGAGGGTGAAGAACAGGCTCCCCAGGGCAGTGGGCACAGCACCAACACTGCCAGAGCTCAGGGAATGTCTGGGCAACGTTCTCAGGGACAGGATGGGATTATTGGGGTGTCCTGGGCAGGGCCAAGAGTTGGACTTTGATGATCCTTGTAGGTCCCTTCCAACTCAGGATATCCTATAATTCTATACTTCTAATTCTTGTGTATTTGCAAATATTGGGTAAGTCTACCAATTCTGAAGAGAAGTCACCAATGCGCTGAGCAAACCTTTCCTAGCAAAGGCTGTTGAGCTGCTGCATCAGACTGAAGTGGCAGCTGCTGCAGAAGAGCTGTGGCTGTGCTCCAGGTTCATGGCAGAGCAACAGGGATGGCTCTGCAGAATCCCTTGGACAGCCCTGGTTCCCTCCTGAATCCACCAACCCCCAGGGTTACTAACAGTGAGAGAAGTCAGATATAGGCAGCTCTGTTGTGAAATCTGAACTCAGAATACCAGCATGAGGTTTCCATGTGGCAGTTTTTATCTATGGGGTTAGTTTGCACTGAGAGGATCAATGAGCAAACCACTGTTCCTTTAGCCCTGTCTTTCCTGGGGTCTTCCACAGCATGTGCCACCAAAACCAGCAGCTCTGATGGAACTGGTTCATTGCATGAGGTCACCTCACACAGCAGCCTGAGCTCTAAAGGGACCCACAGAAACAGGGCAAGAAGAAGCTGCAGCTCGCCTGGATCCAAACTAGGGTGGTCAGCAGGCCCGGGGCAGTGACCCTTCCCCTGGACTCTGCCGTGGAGAGGCCACACCTTGAGTGTTGTGTTCAGTTCTGGGCCCCTCAGGTCAGGAAAGAGATTGAGGGGCTGGAGCGAGGCCAGAGAAGAGCAACGAGGCTGGAGAAGGGACTGGAGCACAAGTGCTGTGGGGAGAGGCTGAGGGAGCTGGGGGTGTTCAGCCTGGAGAAGAGGAGGCTCAGAGGTGACCTCAGCACTGTCTGGAACTGCCTGAAGGGAAGTTCTGGCCAGGTGGGGGTTGGTCTCTTCTCCCAGGCACTCAGCAATAGGACAAGGGGGCACGATGGGCTCAAGCTCTGCCAGGGGAAATTGAAGTTGGAGAGCAGAAAAAAATTCTTTGCAGAGAGAGTGCTCAGGGATTGGAATGGGCTGCCCAGAGAGGGGGTGGATTCCCCATCCCTGGAGATTTATAAAGTGAGCTTGGCCGTGGCACTGAGTGCCATGATCTGATAAAGGGACTGGAGTTGGACCAAGGGTTGGACTTGGTGATCTCAGAGGTCTTTTCCAACCCAATCCATTCTATGATTCTATGAAAATCTCAAAAACCCCCCTTCTTTGACTCATAAAAATCCAGTTTTATTTTTATCTTTTACATAGCAATTTGACATTACCAACTGTCCAGAATTCTTTCTGGAGAAAGACCAGGCCACTGTTAAATGACTTGAAGCCTGATGTTCCTGGCACCCTGCATTCTACACTGAAGGCTTAGAAAAATATATTTTTCTTATGTTTATAACTTTTAAGTGGGTTTTTTTTCTATAATCTAAAAAGGATGAAGTAAAAATTGCCATTATTTCCCTCTAAATATCAGCAGTAATAAGTCACATGGATGTTAAAATATTAGATTTGAGCTCATTTTGAATTTCATGACATCTGTAACAACAGTAAAAACATCATATTAATGTAGGTTTTCTGACATGAATACGCTTTTTATAGTAATATTTTTATATCTATCCCCACATTATTATTGCATTTCACTGTTTTGGACATTAGGAAAGGATTCACATTTTCAACAACATTAATAATCTGATTGCTTTAAGAGCAAATTTACCTTTTATCAACATAATTCTTCAATATTTGAGTCTTTGCTAATGTACTGAAGACAATTCCAGCACAATCTTTGACTATACAGGCTTTTAGGCCTGATCCATCAACCTAATTTTCCCTAATAAGTTAAGCTGCTAGAAAGTCAATTAGATTTATATTGAACATCATGCCCTGAATTACAAATAAAAGTCAAAGTTCATCTGTTGAATGTTGGGGTAACATATACACATATATCATTATATTTGTGTGTGTGTGTGTACATATATATACACATAATTATATATATATATACACACATATGCATATATATATATAGAATCATAGAATCATAGAATCGATTGGATTGGAAAAGACCTCCGAGATCATCAAGTCCAATCCTTGGTCCAACTCCAGTCCCTTTACCAGATCATGGCACTCAGTGCCACGGCCAAGCTCAGTTGAAAAACCTCCAGGGATGGGGAATCCACCCCCTCTCTGGGCAGCCCATTCCAATCCCTGAGCACTCTCTCTGCAAAGAATTTCTTTCTGATCTCCAACTTCAATTTCCTCTGGCAGAGCTTGAGCCCATCGTGCCCCCTTGTCCTATTGCTGAGTGCCTGGGAGAAGAGACCAACCCCCACCTGGCCAGAACTTCCCTTCAGGCACTTCCAGACAGTGCTGAGGTCACCTCTGAGCCTCCTCTTCTCCAGGCTGAACACCCCCAGCTCCCTCAGCCTCTCCCCACAGCACTTGTGCTCCAGTCCCTTCTCCAGCCTCGTTGCTCTTCTCTGGCCCCGCTCCAACCCCTCAATCCCTTTCCTTAACTGAGGGGCCCAGAACTGAACACAACACTCAAGGTGTGGCCTCCCCAAGGCAGAGTCCAGGGAAAGGGTCACTGCCCTGGGCCTGCTGGCCACGCTAGTTTTAATCCAGGCCAGGATCCCATTGGCCTTCTTGGCCACCTGGGCACACTGGTGGCTCCTGTTGAGCTTCCTGTCCCTCAGTCCCCCCAGGTCCCTCTGCCTGGCTGCTCTCCAGCCACTCTGTGCCCAGTCTGGAGCGCTGCAGGGGGTTGGGGTGGCCAAAGGGCAGGACCTGCACTTGGCCTTGTTGAACTCCATCCCATTGCAATCAGCCCATCTCTCAAGTCTCTCCAGATCCCTCTGCAGAGCCCTCCTGCCTTCCAGCAGGTCGACACTCCCTCCCAGCTTGGTGTCAGCAGCAAATTTGCTGATGATGGACTCAATCCCCTCATCTAAATCATCAATAAAGATGTTAAACAGGACTGGACCCAACACAGACCCCTGGGGGACACCACTGGTGACTGGCTGCCAGCTGGATGCAGCTCCATTCACCAGCACTGTCTGGGCCCGACCCTCCAGCCAGCTCCTAATCCAGGAGAGGGGACACTGGTCCAGGCCATGGGCTACCAGCTTTTCCAGGAGTATATTATGGGAGACAGTGTCAAAGGCCTTGCTGAAGTATGCACACACATATACACAAAGACAACGAGAGAACAAACAGGCACCACCTGTAATTCCTTAAATTCCCTGGAACACCTCTAATTCCTGTGTGCTGCTGCCCTTCTCTCAGATAATGTATGTTTGGGTATCCTGCACCCAAACATGGATATTTATTGACAAAGGCCATGCCAATGGTTTGCTCACATGTAGGGGAATTCAGTGGAGTTCATATGGATTATTTCTGTGTTTAACATGTTCACGTATGTAGGGGCACAACTTCAGCTGAGGCTGTAAGGAAGCCCAGACACAGGGCAGTCCCTCTCATTTTTCACCCTGAAATGGTATTTTTATGGGTTATTTTTATATCTGAGTGTCTTTCTGACTCCAGAGAGACTTCAACAAATTTGCTGAGTGGGCAAGATTGTAGGACCCCTCACTGGATGGGCTTTCACAGGACCCTCTCATTGCCTCACTCTTAGGACATAAACAGTAAGAAAGTGGTGTATTAGACTTCAGTGATGAAGAAGAGAAAGCCCATCAATATGACTGGACAATGGTATAATGAAGTATGTTGTTCTCACAGAAATGAAGAATAAATAAATGAAAGATGATTTACATTTGCATTTTGACTGGAAACCCATTTTTCAAGGGATTAATTCAAGACTGCATTTATGAGGGAGTTTTGACAAGGGCATGTAGTGATACAGGAAGGAGGAATGGCCTCACACTGACCCAGGGCAGCTTTAGATGGGATATTGGGGAAGAAATTCCTCCCTGTGAGGGTGGGGTCAGTGGAACAAGTTGTGCAGAGAAGCTGTGGCTGCCCCATCTCTGGAAGTGTCCAAGGCCAGGTTGGATGGGGCTTGGAGCAATCTAGGCTGATGGAAGGTGTCCCTGCCCATGGCAGGGGGTGGAATGAGATGAGTTTGAAGGCCCTTCCCAACCCAAGCCATTCTATAATTCTATTATTCCATGATAATAACACCTTAAATATAATGATTTTATGACTTCCATGAATGACACCTGCGCTGCTCCCATGTAGGTAAACCCAAAATACAGAAATATGGACACAAAATCAGCTATTAAAGTGCCATTTTTTAAATCAAGAATTGCTCATATTAGTCTATAAACTCCCAAGTTACTGTTATGCTCAACACAGGATGGTTTATCCAGTACATGAACAGACTGTGTTATTATTGTCTGTGTCTGACCAAGCTGCACAGGGAAGTGTCACTCTTGTCCTTTAACTGACATTATTAATTAGATGCTATTTGCATAACTGCTTAGAGATCCTAGAGAAGACCCATCAGAATGCTGAACTATCAGTTCCAAAGCCCAAATACAGAAAATGTTGCTTATTTCTGTTTTCTGTATGAAGAGGGGAAAGGAGGGGGAAAACAGTTCCAAGGAGTTGCCAAAGGCTCCCCATCGAGTAAGTGGCAGAGACCCGAACCCTTCCTGCCCTTTTCTTGCACATTCATCAGACTTTCCTCCTTGTTTTTTATTTACTGAGACCCCAAAAACATAATTCACTCCTGGCTATGCTCCAGCTGATGAGAAATTCGATGCAAGCAATTGTTGCTCCTGATTTAAAATGGACAGGACTGGCAGAGCTGGAGCCAAGAAACAGCCTGTGCACGATGAGCCTCAGAGCTCAGAGCAGCCTTTTAGATCTTCTCCTGGTGCCAAATCCCTGTCAGCTGCCAGAGCACCTGCTTTATCTCCCGCAGGTTTGTTTATCTGAACACCACTTGCATTTAACCCTTTTGTTCCAGCACTTGTCCCTTATTAGTGGCAGAGTGGGAGGGGGTAAGAGGCTTCCAAAGAGGAGCTGTGCTGAAATGCATCATCCCACACTTTTCCTTTATTCCTGTTGTTCCCATCCCACTATCATGGATTGCAGGACTGGTTCCCATAGGTTGGATTTTTCCAGCATTAAGATCAATTCTTAAAGCCTGCAGTGATTTTACTGCACATTGTGTCCCTTCACAAAGCTCAGTGACTGGGACAAGGAGAAGCTGTGGAAAACAATTCCTAAAATCCCTTGTGATCACTCCGTCCAGCTATGTGGATAACGAGCTGCTTAGGCAGGAATTGAATTTTTTCCCCCCTGTTTTATGCAGCACTGATTAGAAGCTTCACATTTAATGTCTAAATGAGAAATAAGCTGGTGAGCTCTCATGCCCCCACCCGCTGGCATCCCCCACGCTGGGCACTTCTCTCCTGCCCTGTCTGTGCCTGCTGCTCTCCTGGCACAGCAATCTGTTCTGCCAGCTGGCAAAGCCATGGTTGGGAACAGCAGGATGCTCAGCAGCTCTTCTGGGCTCTCAGAGCTCCCCACATGGATCCTCTGCTCCATGAGCAGGGGGCATCAACTCTCTGCCCTGTGCTGCTCCTGGAGACACTGATCCCACAGACACTCCATCCAGCCATCACAGTTCCTTTGCTATGGCACTTGGTTGGAAGGGTAAAGGGGCACAGGTTGCCCAGAGAAGCTGTGGCTGCCCCATCCCTGGAAGGGCCCAAGGCCAGGCTGGATGGGGCTTGGAGAAATCTGGGATAGTGGAAGGTGCCCCTGCCCATGGTAAGGGGTGGAATGAGATGATCTTTAAGGTTATTTCCAATTGAAACCACTCTATGATTGAGTGATCCAAGATGAGCTGCTTCATCTTTACAACCTCATTAGCAGGATCTGTAGTAATTAGCGGGCAGAGAGGGTTACAGATTACATGGCCCTACAGATTCCCAAACCTTTCCAGGTGCAAAGTTCCCTCCTCTGTTTCCAGAGGTTTGGGTCTCTCCAGCCTCATTTCCCATAGACAATACTTTAACCTAGAGATTAAAAGTCACTTATTGAAGGGCATGTGGTGTTAGGACAAGGGGGAATGGATTTTAAATCATAGAGGGCAGAGTCAGATTAGACATTAGGAAGAAATTCTTCCCTATGAGGGTGGGCACAGGTTTTCCAGAGAAGCCGTGGCTGCCCCATCCCTAGAAGTGTCCAAGGCCAGGTTGGACAGGGCTTGGAGCAACCTGGGATGTGTGTCCCTGCCCATGGCGGGGTGGAAATGGATGATGAATATCCCTTCCATCCCAAACCATTCCATGGTTTCTATTATTCTACGGTTTACTGTATATCATCTGCCTTGACAAAGGGGTTTGTGAACACAGAGACAGGACAAAATTAAGTGGTGTTGTTCAACTTATTTAGAAAGTAGAGGATAATGAAGGATAAAATTAGGAAGTCTGGTTCATATTTGAGTGTTTGAACAGGAACTGGTGCCCAAGGACATCTGAGGGACTGGTTCTGTGGGGTAACTCATTCCATCCAATTTACCCACCTGAAGATAAGTTCATCTGGTTTTTAAGTCTCATCCTATAAAGGGAACTTCCAAAGGGTGATTGGTTTTAGACATTTGCCACAGGATGGGGTGAGATGAACTGGCTTCTGCAACTTCTTTGTTGCCCAGCATGTTGTGCAGAACATTGCAGTGAAGGCAGGGACAGAACTGACTGACAAGTCCTTTCTTTCATATCCCTGTCTAATTCCAGGGCATGTGGTTCCATGACATAGAGGCAAGAAGACTCAGTGAAGGGAGAATACCAGTGAGGTCCCACAAGGAGAACATAAAGGCAGAGCACTCAGGGCTGGCTAAGGCAGGACTGATGCACAGATTTGATCAATAACATTTAAGGGAAATCATGGCTATCTTCTTTTTTTCCTCTTTCCTATCAAAGGTTGTGGAACTGGAAGTGGACTGAGGTCACCATAGCAACTAAGCATCATCTAAACGTTCTGTGAGTCCTTGCTATGAGTCTGGCTGTCACAGGAGCATCCATCAGAGTGCAGGATCAATGCAATTACTATTGAAGGGTCTCCAAGCTCTGCAGAGGGCAGGGATCACATTTCAGAGAAAAGCAAATGTTTTTCCAAACAAGAAACACAAAAAAAACCCACCCTGAAACATTGTCCAATGGAGATCATTAGTTATGAAATAACTCCAGAGAAGGAAGATAATTAAATCCCTTTCCTAAAGGTAAGAATGAATGAGTGCCCACCACACCTAAAATCCTGCAGTTAACTGGAACTCCCTTCCCAGATGTTTTGAGTCAAGAGGGGAAACAGGAACAGAGCAAAGACTACTAGTACAGACTGAAGGATCTGCACCCACACTGATACTTCAATCTATTCCCTTCTGCAGTCTGAGGGTTCTCCAAACTCCTCCGCAGCTCTCAGTATCTTCCACCCTGGAATTCCTCCCAAAGGAACATGAATTTTTCCCCCCCAAGGCCAAATTACTCAAGATCATTGACAAAGCTTCCCCCTGGCCACTGGAGGATGTCATCTTGCACAGGACCAAGGACTTGACTTGGCCATGCTGATATTTTGAGCAGCAGAGGCAGAGAGTCTTCTGTCTTCATAATTTGGTCTGAAAGCCTGTAAAATGGGGTTTTTTTCCTAATAATAAAACATCTAAGAGGCCTTAGCTGCTTGATTAGAAATGTAGGTCCAGTTGCTACTCTTTGCTGACAGTATTTCCCTCCCATTTCCCTCTGCATTGCAGAGACTTTGTGATGCTCAACGGGAAGCTCAACATGAGCCAACAGTGTGCCCAGGTGGCCAAGAAGGCCAAGGGGATCCTGGCCTGGATCAAAAATAGCATGGCCAGAAGGCCCAGGGCAGTGACCCTTCCCCTGGACTCTGCCTTGGGGAGGCCACACCTTGAGTGTTGTGTTCAGTTCTGGGCCCCTCAGGTCAGAAAGGATATTGAGGTGCTGGAGCAGGGCCAGAGAAGAGCAACGAGGCTGGTGAAGGGACTGGAGCACAAGTGCTGTGGGGAGAGGCTGAGGGAGCTGGGGGTGTTCAGCCTGGAGAAGAGGAGGCTCAGAGGTGACCTCAGCACTGTCTGGAACTGCCTGAAGGGAAGTTCTGGCCAGGTGGGGTTTGGTCTCTTCTCCCAGGCACTCAGCAATAGGACAAGGGGGCACGATGGGCTCAAGCTCTGCCAGGGCAAATTGAAGTTGGAGAGCAGAAAAAAATTCTTTGCAGAGAGAGTGCTCAGGGATTGGAATGGGCTGCCCAGAGAGGGGGTGGATTCCCCATCCCTGGAGGTTTTTAAAGTGAGCTTGGCCGTGGCACTGAGTGCCATGATCTGGTAAAGGGACTGGAGTTGGACCAAGGGTTGGACTCAATGATCTCGGAGGTCTTTTCCAACCCAATCCATTCTATGATTCTATGATTTCTATGATTCTATGCTGTGGCCAAGGAGGTTTAATTACAGCTTGTCCTCCTGACTTTGGAAAAGCTGGAACAATCCCGTGGTTTCACTGCCTGTGCAAAGCCTAGGGATGAAAAGGAGCAGGAAATTGTTTCCTGTCTACCTACTGCTATTATTGTGGTTATTGGCAAGACTTATTATCTTTAACATCAACTCTGGGGAGGTCTCTCACACCCATTCTTTATTTTCACAATTCTTTGTAAGGCTTGCTGAGCACTCACCAACAATCACACACATGCAACCTGCAGACAGCTTTGAAGGTGTCCAAACTCCTCATCTGGTGTGGATTTATATACATGGTTTATATATAAAACTGTATAAATAAATGTATATGAATTTATGGTTTATACAAAACAGGTAGCTTTGCATTGGACTTGCTCCTGAATGATCTTACATAAAATTAAGGGTGAAACTAAGGTATGCACAGAGTGCTGGTTGTCTCAAAGACCAGATAAGCCCTGATGGCTCATTATTATTCCAATGATGACAATGCTATGGGATGGCTCATCCTTGTTTTTCAGAGACAAGTCCTTGGTTACCTGTTTCTCTTCCCTCAGTTTTCATGCAGGATGTTGAAATCCCCATCAGGGCAAGATATCCTTGAAGAGAAATGTAGACCTTTGCATTGATCTTTTGCCTTTTTGACAGGCAAATGCAATTTCCAATTTCAGTCTGCTGCAGTGCTGACCTTAATTTCAGCAGTAGCAAAGAAAACCTGCACCTTCTGCTTCAGGAGAAAACAAGTACAAAATCTTCCAGAGACATTTTGGTGTTTCGAAGGCCCCTGATGTTTCAACAATCACCTTTTCTTTCTGCCTATATCAAAAAATATCAATGCATAGCCCAAACCAATAGAACTTGTAACTTGCAAAGAATTTTAACATCTTTCACCTTGGGAAGTCAATGACTTTTATTGTCTTTTCTCTCAGTTTGGGAGTTATGTCCCATTTTCTCCATCAGCTCTTAAAGAATTTACCAGGACTGTCTCCCCAGAGAGGACACAGAAGGGCTTTCCACATATGAAGATGTAGCTTCACTTCCCTTCTCATTAACTCTTCTCTTGTCATCTTATTCTGATTGATTAGGGATAAAATCTGAACCCAGGCAGGAGGGAAAAAAGCCACAGTAGCTTCCCAAATCCCATTACTCTGCATTCATAAACCCCATGTCCACCCATGGCACCTCTAGTGCAGCAAACATGAGGCTTGGGGTTCTTAGAGAATCAATTAATCAATTAATTAGTATTTGAGTCTTTCCCTGTGTTTTTAATGGGATCAGCTAATAGACTATTTTCAGTTTCTTGTTGTTTGGATCCTGTCACTCCCAGAGTAGGAACAAGCCAAACATTTCAGTTCTAAAATAAAAGCATAGGATATAATTCCCTCTTAAACTCTTTAATACCCAGAAAAATTATTTTATTCTAGTGGCTTTTAATTAGGAGCTATTGATCCTGCTATTAACATAGGATGGGTTTTATATTATTGGCAAAATTGATGTACATTTTCTCTGTCCTTCATGGTGTAACATGTTCTTTGGGGTGTAGCAGGTTGTGACCCAAACATTCTGAACTGCTGCAAGATTCAGTAGGAGCTACTCATATTTATTATTTGGATTTGTGAATGAAAGCATTTGCCAAATGTGGAGCATATGGCAATGCTCAGAAAGTGTCTATTGTCATTTGTATTATTTTTTTACTGCAAATAAAAGAACTAAAAATAGGCACATTTCTGATCTGGCTACTGAGTTTCATTCAGTGGTGCTTTTGAGTAATGTGGCTTTATAGGCTCCACAATAGCTCAGCTGTAAAGCAAGGAATAAAAAAAGCACAGACTTTGCTTCTGTAGGTTTTCATTCCAGGCAGTAGCACCTCTGTCTGGAAAGAAAAAAGCAAAAAGAAAGGGAAAAAGGAACAAAGCAGAGAAAATTCTCCAGCTGGGAGTGCAGATCACTGTGGCAGGGCCATCTCTAGGCCTTTCTATGCCATACTGAAATGTAACATCACAGCTTGGCATGATTTTCTTGGTTTTTTCCTTTGCAAAGATCCCTTGGAATGCTTTAAATGCACCCTGTTCTGGAGTGGGTGTCTCTGGAAAGGCACTTGGGATGCACAACAGAGAGCTCATGGGAGTTACAGCTCCTGGGGAAACAAAAGGCTTAATGCACATCAATCTAAGAAATAAATGTTGAAGAGGAAATGGAAATTAATATTTGGAGCTATCTAGAAGGAAAGTTCTGTAAATGCCTGAGTTACTCCAGGGGAACAGACCCAGGAACTAACAATGCTTTTTCCATGTGGGGAGATTCTGAGAATGATTCTCTTGTCCACAGTTTGCATTTGGAAGGAATGACCAGTTCTGGTGGGTCTGGAGGATCAGAGGAGGTGCAAGGAAATTTTAGAAGGGCTGCCAAACTCACAGAATGGGGTTTAACATCAAACTTTCTGTTGACAGCAGTTCAAATGTTACTCCTTAAATGGTTAAATCAGAGCATATTAAAACCAGCACCAGCTGGTATTTTTAGCTAAATCCATGGCTAATTTTTCCAAAAAGCCTCTCTCCACATGACAGTTTAGTTAGCAAATTTTTAATTTTGTAGTCTCTTTTTATTATTTTCCCATTTTACTGTATATGGAAATCAGACATCCAACTCCAGGCAGCCAAATTCCTTTTTGAAATTCATAAAAGGAGCAGACCCCTCCAATGACTTCACCCACCTCAAGAAAAGCATTTCAGAGGGGTCAGAGGAAACATCTCCTGCAAGTACCCATTGATTTCTCTTCACTGAACCAGGAATCCATGTGATCATTTCAGACTTTTCCATAGAACTTTGAAATACCCAAAGCCAAGTGAGATGCCTCCTGCCCACTCTGGGGTTAGCACATCCCATGATTTCCACACTGAACCTACAGGTGCTTCACAGGATAAACTTTTGAAAAGTAGAATTTAAAGTTATTGCAGCAATCTGTAAAAAATGATTTATGGTCATATAAAAATTGGCTGTATTAAGACTGATTTTTGCTATTAATAAATATTAGTGTTGGTGCCCAGGCCAGTGCCATTCTCCAGAAACAGAGCAGCAGCCAGAGGACACTGCAACAACCCCTAAAACGAGATTAGTCATGTCTTAGAAACATTAGAGCTCTCTATTAACCCTTTATTTAAAGAACTATCATAAAATTTGGCTTTTTTTTTTCATTAAACTCTCACTGAAACAAATAGACTTGCCTAATTAAAAGTAGCAGCAGTGCCAGTGAAAGCTCCTGCTGATTGACCCAGGAGAGCAATTAGGGCTGTCGATAATTCCACCTTGGGGTCACCACTGCAAACCCAGCCAGCTCTGTAGAGATTTCCAGCTACTCCAGATTAAATGTTTTCTTTTTGTTTATTTAATGAATTATGAATCTTGGGTTTGTTCATGCTAAATAGATGTCCAAAAATCCCCCAAACCCAGCCCTACATGAGGTAACAGCTGTCACTTTTGTCAGAGATGCTGTGAGGAGATAAAGGAAGAAGGACATATGCTTAAATTGGATGGACCATTCCTCCCTTAGGGTCATACTATCCCCCTGCTACAGGTCAAATGTGAAGTTCAGTAAGTGCAGAGCTCTGTAAATCCTAAGCAAATTATTAAAAATATTATTATAGCTTTTCTTTCCTTCTTTCTTTCTTTCTTTCTTTCTTTCTTTCTTTCTTTCTTTCTTTCTTTCTTTCTTTCTTTCTTTCTTTCTTTCTTTCTTTCTTTCTTTCTTTCTTTCTTTCTTTCTTTCTTTCTTTCTTTCTTTCTTTCTTTCTTTCTTTCTTTCTTTCTTTCTTTCTTTCTTTCTTTCTTTCTTTCTTTCTTTCTTTCTTCTTTCCTTTCCTTTCCTTTCCTTTCCTTTCCTTTCCTTTCCTTTCCTTTCCTTTCCTTTCCTTTCCTTTCCTTTCCTTTCCTTTCCTTTCCTTTCCTTTCCTTTCCTTTCCTTCCCCTCCCCTTCCCCTCCCCTTCCCCTCCCCTCCCCTTCCCCTCCCCTTCCCCTCCCCTTCCCCTCCCCTTCCCCTCCCCTTCCCCTCCCCTCCCCTCCCCTCCCCTCCCCTCCCCTCCCCTCCCCTCCCCTCCCCTCCCCTCCCCTTCCCTTCCCTTCCCTTCCCTTCCCTTCCCTTCCCTTCCCTTCCCTTCCCTTCCCTTCCCTTCCCTTCCCTTCCCTTCCCTTCCCTTCCCTTCCCTTCCCTTCCCTTCCCCTTCCCCTTCCCCTTCCCCTTCCCCTTCCCCTTCCCCTTCCCCTTCCCCTTCCCCTTCCCCTCCCCCTCCCCCTCCCCCTTCCCCTCCCCCTTCCCCTCCCCCTTCCCCTCCCCCTTCCCCTTCCCTCCCCTTCCCTTCCCATTCCCTTCCCCTTCCCTTCCCCTTCCCTTCCCCTTCCTTTCCCCTTCCTTTCCCCTTCCCCTTCCTTTCCCCTTCCCCTTCCTTTCCCCTTCCCCTTCCTTTCCCCTTCCCTTCCCTTCCCTTCCTTCCCTTCCCTTCCCTTCCCTTCCCTTCCTTCCCTTCCCTTCCCTTCCCTTCCCTTCCCTTCCCTTCCCTTCCCTTCCCTTCCCTTCCCTTCCCTTCCCTTCCCTTCCCTCCCCTTCCCTCCCCTTCCCTCCCCTCCCCTTCCCTCCCCTTCCCTCCCCTTCCCCTTCCCTTCCCCTTCCCTTCCCCTTCCCTTCCCCTTCCCTTCCCCTTCCCTTCCCCTTCCCCTTCCCTTCCCCTTCCCCTTCCCTTCCCCTTCCCTTCCCTTCCCTTCCCTTCCCTTCCCTTCCCTTCCCTTCCCTTCCCTTCCCTTCCCTTCCCTTCCCTTCCCTTCCTTCCCTTCCCTTCCCCTTTCTTATTTTATTTATTTATTTTATAGCTATTATAGGGCTTTTTTAGTTTTATTTTTATTTTTTATTGCTTTTCTAAAGCCTCTATTATTTTTTTATTCCAAAAAATTATTTTCCATTAACAGGAAATAGTTTACTCAAGATTTGGACTAAGTGATTTGGAGCTTTTGAGGTGGGATACGGGTTAGATGGCAGTGGTGATGCCAAGACTGGAGGCAGCCTGGGCTGCAGTGACCCTGCACTGGTGGACTCTCAAGCCCTGAGGAACAAGGGTCAGGGTGAAGATTAAAGTCATGGCCCTGAAATTTAGCAAGGAAAAATTCCAGCTGTTGAAGGAATTAGTCTGCAGAACCCCCTTGGGAAACTGCCCTCAGGGATAAGGAAAACCAACAGAGCTGGCAGATGTTTAAGGATGTTTGTCAGAGAGCACATGAGTAAGAAGTTGGACAGGGAGGGCAGGAGATGGGCATGGCTGAGGCAGGACCTGGTGGCCAAACTAAAGGGCAAGAATGGAGTGCACAGGCAGAGAAAAAACTTCTTTACAGAGAGAGTGCTCAGGCATTGGAATAGGCTGCCCAGAGAGGGGGTGGATTCCCCATCCCTGGAGGTTTTTCAAATGAGCTTGGCCGTGGCACTGAGTGCCATGATCTGGTAAAGGGACTGGAGTTGGACCAAGGGTTGGACTTGATGATCTCGGAGGTCTTTTCCAACCCAATCCATTCTATCATTCTATGATTCTATGACAACAGGGCAGGGATCCTGGGAAGGGGCTTGGGATGCTGCCTGGATGTGCAGGGATGGGGTCAGGCACACCCTGCCTGGATGAGATGAAAGGAATGGATCTAAAAGTGAGGATTTCAGCATTCCTGGAGCTGAGCATGAACCACTGTGTCCCACAAACTGAGCTCTGTGCAGAGAAGGGGGATTTGGGACTTAAGACTATAAAGGAGTAATTCATTGGTAAAATGATCTTTGGGAAAAAGGATCCTTGGGGACAGTGCTGAACTTTTCCCTCCAAGGACAGTGCTAATTAAGTGATCTGCAGCAGCCTAGGTGGGTGCTGGGAGCAGAGACAAATCTGTGTTAATTACCAGGGGTAAAGGATATTTATATCTCATTTCTACAGACCACAAACAAGCACGATGAAGCTTCTGCCTCTCTCCAGAAATCTTTAATTCCCACTGACTCCACCCTGGACCCTCAACATGGAGTTCCCCATGGTCACTTCAAGCCTATGGTACCCTTAGGCACGAGCAGAACCCTCTCTGAGTTTCAGCTGTTTTCTAAAATAGGTTCAAATTGTGTTATTCAAGACTCAAAACACAGATTCAGGTCTTCAAGACTCAAAACACAGATTCAGGTCTCACTGAATTCCCTGGAGACTCAAGGGCAGAACATTCCCTTTAGCAGTTAGATTTGGTGATATTTTCATGTTGTATAGTCTGGGAAGAGTTTTTCCAAACATTCCCTCCCATCCCTGTGCACACACAGAGATCTACACATGAACACTTTGGGGGTTTAATTTTTTTTTAACAGAAACCCAACTGTAGGTTTTTTATTGCCCTTCATATTGAGGCTCTAAGTGAGGATTTACCCTCGTGCTGGCCATGAGGCTTTACCAGAGAGAGACACAGACAAAGAGAAGATACTTTACCATCTTCAGAGATGATAAATCTGAACAGTGCAGGACACTTGACAAAGACAATTTCCCCCACACTTGCAGGTTTCCAGCAGGTAATATTGTCCCACATTCCTGGGCAACCTGGAGAAGAGAAGGAGGGATAAAATACATTAGTGGTGTAAATCCATTTTTTCTTCACAGTGTTATGGTCAGTTCTTTCTTCTGTGCATAAAAAGGTGCTTGTTTAGGACAAAAAAAAAGTATCAATATTCCTGGAGTAAAATAATTTTCACCAATAGGAATAGCATAAAATAAGTAGTAGGATGGCATAGCAATGACCAACCTCCACTCTTTCAGAAGATCACATTCTTTAGTCCCAATTAAATCACTC
This sequence comes from Pithys albifrons albifrons, assembly GCF_047495875.1. Classification (NCBI taxonomy): domain Eukaryota; kingdom Metazoa; phylum Chordata; class Aves; order Passeriformes; family Thamnophilidae; genus Pithys; species Pithys albifrons. The sequence continues at coordinate 4,102,335 of NC_092464.1, forward strand.
CAACATATGAGAGAAAGATTTTCCCTTGAGAATGAAATCTGCTGCCATTGAGGCACCTGTCAGAAATTTGGGGTTAATTTTAAAAACTATTTATGGACCATATCTTTGAGTAAATTCTAAGAATTTCTGCTTCCTCTCATCCTTGTCCAAGGTTGGGCACTGGCACATTTTGGAAATCGTCTGAAAACAGTTTCTCCTTCATCCTGCAGCCATGTGAGGGAGACTCTTCCATGCTGGTGATTGTCTAAAAACATAGTGTGAAATGTCCTCCTGTAATTCTGCAAACCACCTTACCAGCTCACAAACCCAGAAGACCTACCCAGTGTACAGAAAAACTCAGGGCAATCTCTCCAATTTTCCTCCTGATGTTTAAAAAAATGTAGTGATGGAATCTCAAAGGGGATCATCTTCCACCTCATCAGGAAAAGACAGAAAAACTGAATCGAAGTATCTGTTTATTTGCTTTTGATGTTGAGATTAGGCACATAATCTTATCAACTGCTAAATGCCACCATGGTTTTCTAAGTGGTTTTCCATTAATCTGCTCTGTCTTTGTGCCAAGGAAAATAAGATCTTCAGCAAAACCCACTTCCAAGTGTTACTTCCCAACTGGCACACGCACAATATAACGAGATATGGGTGATGAACTTGTAAAAACACAACAAGTGTGGGTTTCCTCAGCCCTGGGGAGGCAGCACATTTCCATCAGTGCAGGATGGATGTTCTCAGCACTGGAATTGGCAGCTTTTCCCCATCATCTTCAGTGGCAGGCAATCAAGTCCTGTGTTTTCTCACAAAAACATAAGACAGACCGTGCCCTGTGTGTTGGGTGGGGCAGTTCTGAGAGAGGTGGAGTTTGAAGGATGAGCTCAGTGTCCAGCAACGATGTTCTAATAACATGTCACACATCACAATGGGGGCACAAGCCAAGGAGGGGATAAATATCCTTTCAAACTACAGGATGCAGTTTCAGGTTACATAATATAAATGAATAGCCATACAAAACCCCTAACCCTATTACATAAAATCTCTCAGCTTTGCCAGACCCATTAAAATACAATATTACTTCAAAAATACTCATTAAATCATCACAGGAGCTGGGGGAAAAAAAAAAAAAAAAAAAAGGGAATCCTTTACATTTGCCCTTCCTCTTCTCTTTCTGAACTCTTACTCCAGATTGTTTCCTTTGCCAGATGAGGATCCCACCATATGAGTGCTGTCATTCTCTAGAACATTTCTAAATTTCTCAAAGACTTTAGAGAAGTTTGAAAGCTCTCAGGTCCATAGGGGGATTGTTGGTGTGTCCTGTGCAGGGCCAGGAGTTGCAATCAATGACGTTTGTGGGTCTCTTCCAGCTCAGGACACTCTATAAGTCTCTAATTTTCTGATACTCTTTATGTACTAAAGGTGGAAATCAAGGTCACATTGAGTGCTATGGGGTTTTTTTTGTCTTTTATGATTGTTTGTGTCTGTCCACACAGCAGGAATTGTATTTTCCATGCAAATCTGAAGGAGTGTAGCAACAGGTTTACAGCTCACTGATGGATGGCCCTCTGCACAGAAGTAAATTATATGCAAATATTACTGTTAATGAGACATTTGCTTACAAGAGGTGCTAGAGATAATCAAAGTGGTTAATGAGATCCTTGGAGAACCACCTTTTAGCCTCCTTAAATTAACTGGGTTGGATAGGAACAGGAAAAACTTTCTTATTTCTAATGATCACTTCAAAATCATTTCTCTTCCAAACGCTGGGACAGCAACAGATGCTGCAAACCTGCCTGGAGAAATGCAAGGAAATCCTCAGACTGCAGAGCAGAGAGTGTGTGAGTATAAACATCTCAGAGCAGTGGGTATGAAATTCAGTTACACCAGGTGGCTGCTTGTGTGGCAAACCCATGCAGAGATAAAAAATAGCCCCGTTTAAAAAGTCATTATAAGATCATTGTGCGAGAAAACACTGATGTGCTGACATTGGGAGAGGGGGGGAGAGGAGCAGCAAGTCAAGTTATTTACTTTAGTTCCTAAAATAAGTCAGCAATGGAGACAGTAAGGAACTCCCCATCAATAAGAATATTGTCTGAACCTGCTTGGAAAATAATATTTGAAACACGCAATTTAGAAGAGCAAAGGAAAGGATGACAGAAAAAAAACCCCTAAACTAAATGGAATAAAGGGCAGTGTGTACAACCTCCCTACATTTGTAAACCATGCCACAGCCAGAAACTCCTGCTGGGGCAAATCTGCCCACGGAAATCAAAGTGACTTGAGTGTCAAACTGCCCAGCAGGGCTCCCCCCTGGCACTGCCAGGGTGTCTCCAGTGCCCTGTGAGGTGGGCATGACCCAGCAGCCTTTGGAAGGGGCAGCTCACACACTGCAAGCACAAAGGTGCAGCTTCAGAGGGGCACATTGTCCTGATTTTTACCCTGTTAGAAATCACTAATAGCAAGAAATAGTTTTAAGGAATGAGATTTCACGTGGGCCAGAGTGAAAAAAATAAAATATTACAAATAATGGTCTTGCTAAGGGATGGTCTTGAAAACAAATCAGAATCACAGAGTCCTTAAGGCTGGAAAAGCCCTCTAAGGTCATGAAGCTCAACCATGAATCCAGCACTGCTGAGCCCAACACTGAACCATGGCCCCAAGTGCCACATCCATGTTTTTTTAACACTTCCAGGGATGGTGATGCCACCAGTTCCCTGGGCAACCCGTGCCAATGCCTGACCACCCTTTCAGTGAAGGGATTTTTCATAATATCCAATTTAAACCTCGCCTGGCACAATGTGAGTCTTTTTCCAGAATGCCCAAATCCTGCCTTCCCTTCCCATGCCTGCACTGCAACCTGCAGGCTGCAATTCCAGTTTGGAAACCTTGTGGGATTCGTCTCAGATAATGCAAATGGAGTAAAGCTTGGTGTCTGGTCTTGGGTGATTCCTTAGGTCCTCCTCATGGCATGGGCAGAAAAGTGCTTCAGCTTGGTTAGTTACCTCCTCTTGGATGGATGGATTAGCCTTTGGGAGCTCCTATTCCTTGTTGCTCACTTTTAGGAAACACAAAATGATCCTTCTACTATAGGATTAGTCCAGATTGGTTTAACTTCAGCTTTACACTTTTATCCTACTCAGCCAAGTAAAGTTCCCTCTGGAGTCCATGGAGAGGGACTTGCCAGATGGGGATAAGCCCATTTTAAGGTGCCACTGGTGGGGAATCACCCTGTAAAGGGGACTTGCATCTCTCCACTGACTTCACTCAGTAGGAGGAGGATGAGGATTAGCTCAGCTTAGACAGCTGCCTTTCAGATGGTCAAATTGTATTCCTTGCAGGGTCCAGCTGGTCTTTTGGAGTAGGTGTGGACCAGCTCTTCCCTTTGGGAAGAAGAATGACTACTTTCTGATCCTGAGAGAAGCTTTGCAGCTCCTGAGCAATTAGAACCACAGGCAAAGCCCAGTGACTGCTTAGGAAAAGCCACATCATCAGTCCCTACATCTCTGTCTCAAGCTTCTTGTAAAAGTGAGATAAAATTTGGGTTTGGACTGTGAATTCCCTCTGCTTGGATCCACTCTGCCCCCTTTCTTTTACTTCAAAAAGCAGCTTCTGCATTCAGCTGAAGCACAACATGGATTTTACATGGATTTCACGTGAAATCCATGACACTCAGGTTTAAATCCAACATTGTTGAAGCTGAGGAGGTGCCTCACATACCTAAGGATAGATCTGACTTGGCAGCCACTGAAAAAGAACAGGTCCTTCCAAAAAAAAAAAAAGGCCACATTTCATAACAAGCAGGAAACTACGATTATTTACCATTGCAGAATCCTCTGATGCATTTTAAAAACTATATTTAGCACTAAAACCATTCTTGTCTTCTTGCCTTGTTCCCACCTTTCATTTCAAATGAAGCCCCTTGGAGGAAAACACTCTCTCTAACCTGCTCCTCCTGGCAACTGAAAGGCTCCTTCTTGCCTGACATTTCTGGACAAGCACCAAGAGAAAAAAAAAAAAACTAAAAAACCCAAAGCAAGCTATGCTGGCACAAGAGCAGTGATAAACAGCTCTTCTAAATCTGCTTATGGTCCCTTATCTTCCTTTTCTCCTCTGTCTAGGGCTGTCTTAAGAGTCACAGTTTGAGAGTGGGGAGATATAAAAGCAGATTTTAGGCAGCCCCAGAGCTGAAGTTCACTGACTTCAAGGAATGGACCTCATTTTAAATCAAGTGAGGATAGAGCCTGTTATCTTCCACCAGGAGAGTCACTGTGTTGTACAAACTGTTCTTTTTTATAGATTTGGGTCCTGTTTTCTCAGGGTGCCTCTACCACAATACCCTCCTTTACACTCTGTATGTAAATCCTCTTTACAGCCTCCCCAACATCCTCCCACATCCTTATCCTGCCCCAGTGCAAAATGCTTCCTCCCATCTCTGTCACATTTTTGGCAGGAGAAGGTGCAGAAGCAGAGATGTGTTTTTTGGCTGGCAAGACCATGTGGACCAACTCACTGCTCACTCATTCCCTCCTCCAAAGAACGTGGGTAAGCCCCACCTGCCTCCTCTCCTTCTCTGTAAAAACTGTTGTTTTGACATCTTTAGACCCAGCACAACATTTTCACAACTAAAGGAGTGAACAAAAGGAATGGCAGGACAATGGACAAAGGGATTTATGGATTTATACACACACAAAAACAAATAGACAAGAATTTGCATTTTTTTCCTTGGCAGATCAGGAAAAAAAAGTCTTTCTGTAATTTTCATGTAGGGAAATAAAGGCTTGAGATGAAAATCCATCCTTCTGGCTTACAGCATTCAGTTTGATTTTCAGTTCCTCTCCTCATTTATTAATTTAAAGTATCACCTGCAAGGTCATATTGCCTTCAGGAGAGCAATATTAAAGGAGATGTAATGTTACAAGGCAGCATATTAAACTGAATTATGTGGTGCACAATAACCTCTGAAGGGCACAGCGCATAGAAAGCCTTGCAGAGAGAGGGGGAATAGGAGATAGGTGCTCTCTGTTCCTTCATAGATCTGGGTAAATACCAAAATAAATAAGGGCTTCAGTGTGGCCTGGAGACGGGGCTTAGATTTTCAGAAGCAATTGCCATTTCTAAGTGCAGATATCTTCCAGGAGCTCCTGTTAGATACATGGAGTTTCTGGAGGTGTTTGAGGCTGGGCAGCAAAGCTGTAGCTCTGGCAGGTTCAGAGGTGGGTTCTCACAGCCCACAAGGACAAACCCTGGGTTGTACCAGGAGCAGTGTGGGCAGAGGGTCAAGGGTGGGCATTCTGTCCCTCTGCTCTGTCCTGGTGAGACCTCACCTGCAGCACCACATCCAGCTCGAGGGCCAACACAGGAAAGATGTGGAAATGTTGGAGTGAATCCAGAGGAGGCCATGAAGATGCTCCGATGGCTGGAGCCCCTTTGCTCAGGCTGGGAGAGCTGGGGAGGTTCATCTGGAGAAAAGAAGGCTCCAGGGAGATCTGAGAGCCCCTTCCTGTGCCTGAAGGGGCTCCAGGAGAGCTGGAGAGGGACTGGAGACAAGGGATGGAGGGACAGGACAAAAGAGATTGGCTTCAAACTGACAGAGGGCAGGGTTTGATGGGATATTAAGAGGAAATTCTTCCCTGTCAGACAGGGTTGCCAAGAGAAGCTGTGGCTGCCCCATCCCTAGAAGTGTCCAAGGCCAGGCTGGACAGGGCTTGGAGCAACCTGGGCTGGTGGAAGATGTCCCTGCCCGTGGCAGGGGGTTGGAATGGGATGATCTTTAAGGTCCCTCCCAACCCAACCCATTCTATGACTCTACAATTCCATGGGGTTTTTTTGAAAGTCCAGATCATAAGAGGGTAGAAATGTAACATCAACTAAAATTCCAGAACAACTTTTCAAAAGGGAAATATGACCACAAAGCAGAGAAACACACTAAAGGAAGACACTGTGTTGGAAAAGAGAATAGCTGATCATGCATATAAGCAAAAAACCCAAACTAATTCCTTCCTTAAAATGCCACTTATACAAAGCAGACATGAAAGACTGAGTAGAAGGGAAAGCTGAGCAGAGAGATGGGAAAGGTTTTTTTCCCTTCCCAGTTCTGCTCCTGATAAATTTTGGAATTATTTGAACAAAGTCTGTTTAGGCTTTCATCATGTCTTTTGGACCAGCTGTATCACTGAAGATTAGTTTCTCTCTCCAGGTTTTGCTTTGCTGCACCAGATGCACCTCGTGTTGTGTAACGTGGTAATTCATTCACCCAACCAGTATTGATGTCAGACATGGAACTCCAAGGGAAGTTCTACCCTGCTCTCATAATATATGAAGAAAAACAGGACAGCTGTGGAGGGCACTGCTGGAGGGACTCTAATCATCACAGAATCACTAAATCATGCAATGGTTTGGGTTGGAAGGGACCTTAAAGACCGTCCAGTCCCACCCTCTGCCATGGGCAGGGACACCTTCCACTCCAATCCCCGTCCAACCTGGCCTTGGACACTTTCAGGGATTGGATATCCACCACCTCTCCAGGCAACTAAGATACCTTATGATCTGGAGATGTGTCTTTTCTTCCCCTAATTAGAAAAGGCACCAAGAGAAAGCCAAATTTAAGGCTTAAAGCAGCTGGAATTAGAGGATTCCACATGCCCAGTCCCGGTGACTCTGCTCGAGATGTGTGTGAAGAGCAACCAGCTGAGATCAACCTCAGCAGCAGATGGTGCTCCTTCACATTTCCACCACCTCCCTTTTGGTAACTGCTGCCCCAGTACCAAGTTACTCAACACTATTTTATGATTATTTATGTAATGATACTTTATTTATGTAATGATACTTTCTACTGGTTCAGCCTCACCAATAAAGTGAGTTGTTTTGTGAGGTGACATTTTCAGAGAACTAAGACATACTCAGTGCAGCACTGCTTGCAAAGAATTACTAAATATATCAGCCTAATTAAAAAAAAAAGAGAGCATTAGAAACATTATTTGGAATATTCAATTCCTAATTTACCAAGTTAATAATAGATTATATTAGAAACTAGAAGAGGAAGAATCCAAACCACTGAGCTTTTTGCATTGGAATGATGGATTTTCAAGGATACTATCTTTATAGAATAAACATTATACAATATAATACTATTATTTAATTGTAAATTTTATTTGTATATACTATGAATAGATATCTATTGTATAGTGTTTCCTATTTATATAAATATTCATTATATAATTATATATAGGATCATATTTATGTATTATAGCTGTACTTACAAATATTATAAAATATTTTACAAAATACAGCATTTTTATGAAATATATTCTATCTTACAGCTTTTTTTTTTTCTTGAAAATTGGATACATGGCAAAGATCAGCTTTTAGATTTCAGGAGCTGTTTTTTGTAATTACAGAGGTGTGAACTATTTTTCTTCTCTTAAAGCTGTTTAGCTCTTCACACTCCCAGGATATTTATTTCTAAGCTCACACTCAGCGCTGTTCTTGCATTGATACCTGCCAAAAAAACCTCATCCAAGAAAACCTCATCCAAAAAGATCTCCAAAATCCTTTAAGTGCTGCCAGCCAATTGGCCTTAGGTGAGCTTTGAAGAGTTTTAAAGGGAAACTTCAGCTTGGCAAAATCTTGGAACATTTCTTTGTCTAATTATGCAAGAGAGTGAGAAGCCAACGAGCTGTGAAATTGAGAGGAGTTGCAGCTTTTTTAGACTTCCTTTAACTCTAATAAAAAAGGCTTGGCTAGTCCTCCCTGAGAAAGTCACCACTCTGCTGCTCTGGAGGCAAAGAGGCTCTGTGGAATTACTGAGGGAACTGGGAGAGTTGTCTCCAGTGCTGCTGGAGGACAGGATGGCACTGCCAGGCTGCCAGAGCCTGAGCCAGTGCCAAGCTCAGCAGCTGCAGATGATCTGGCAGCGCTCAGGGCATGGCATGTGGGAGCTCCTGCTGGAGTGGCAGTGCCTGGCAGCAGCTGGTGCCCCTCACTGCCTTTAGTGCCAAAGCCTCATGGTCCTACCCCACCAGCAGCTGTTCTGACCCACTGTCCCCTCCTGGGGAGGAGAAGACATCATGCACTTTATGAGCTCACTCCTCAGTTCTCCAAGCTGGGACAGATGGGAAAAGGGAGGCTGTTCCAGCAGTGCCTTGCAGGCTTCCCATCCATCACAGTGCCACAAATTGGCATCCTCACATGACTGGGCTCAGAGCATGATAAAAACACTGGCTGAAGCTGCAGAGTTCAGATGGAGTTTGAGAAGAACCCATGAAGGTTTGCTCCTCTCCCACACAGCCTGGCTCTCCTCGGTCAGGTCCTGTCCAAAGGGCTCCTGCTGTTCACAGGCACAACCCAAAAGGACTTGCTAAGGACAGCAGGGAGGAGCACTATCAGCTGGGGCTTGCTTTGGAGCACAGTCTCAATTAACAGTATCAGATAAGTCTACAACTGGGTGTGGTGTTGGAGGAGCTGGCAAGAAATCAATATTTACATGTAAAATATTGTATATATAACACATTCCTCCTCCAAGTACTAATTTGTCTCTCAGTGAACCCTTGGCTTTCAATAAAGCTTTCACCTAATCCAAGCTGGTTGGCTGAACTCTTCACTGCCACTTCTGCCACCCAAGGAGCAATATTTGGCCCATTTTGAGCTCTAATGGGCCTGTGAAGAAGACATCTGAAAAGATCACTGGGATAAATAGTTGCCATGGAGACAGAGAAAGAAGAAATTTTTCAGACTGGTATTTTGGAGTCTGCATTCTTTTGAAAATGGAGAGAGGATTTAATTGCGTGGAAGAAGATGAGAAGAAGATTTAATAGCAGGTCTCTTGAGCCTTAAGGATTCCTAGTAATAAATTCAGGGGTTCAAATCTTTTCTGTCTCAACAGAAAAAAATGATAACATCTTTCTGTGATTTGTTCATTTCTAACTCATTTCACCACAGAACAAAAGTGGGACTAAAATGGAACCTTGGAAATAGTCTCTGAGTATGGAGTTATACTTCAGACCTATAAAATCCCAACACAGGAGAACAGGATTCTCAGTGGGATTTATTCAGGCAAAGCCTGGGGTTGATAATTGCCAGTGATATTTGTCAGGAATTTTGACTTGGTTCTGAAAGGACAAATAGACCAAAGAAACAGGCAGACATTAAACAACTGAAAACAGCAACTGACCTCAAGTCTATACAACTGATAATTTCAGGAGTTATACTAAATTCTGTTACACATGTAGTAAAATCCCTGAAACGGAATTCACAAATTATTATTATTATTATTACTACTACTACTACTATTTTTATTGTTATTATTATTGTTATTATTATTATCATTAATAATAATAAAAATAATAATAAATAATAACAAATAATAACAAAAATATTAATAATATTAATAATATTAATAATAATAATAATAATAATAATAATAATAATAATAATAATAATAATAATAATTTGGGTTCAGGGTGGCTCTGGGGATAAGAAGATTTTCTGCTCTTTTTACAGCAGAAAAACCAAACCAAACCAAACCAAACCAAACCAAACTCAGTAAATGGGGGCATTGTAAATTCTGACTCCTGTGCTCCCCACCTTCTGGCTTTTCTAGTGTATAAATAGAGTTATCTTGGTGGAAAAGGCAAGTCCGTAGTAGAAGATAATTTATAACAGAGCCTGGGCCAAATTCTCACTGATATAACCACAGTGACGCCAGTGGGGACACTCTGGAGAGGCATTTCTGCCTTGTTTACTCCTTCAAACCTTCTGAGAATGAGAAATGACTGAATTAAATAACTTAATTTCTTCCAGCGTCCAAAATCCATAATCTCTCCTGGAAATTGGTCTAGTGGTGAGTCAAACAATTCCTTATTAGAGCCCATGGGACCTTGTGATCCAGTGGAGGAAATAAAGGAAAAAAAGGCATTAGGAAAAGCCAGTTCATACCCTGTGAAGGGGCACGTCAACATCACATTTCATGCTCCTGAACAGGGAGACAAACACTGTCAGAGCTTAACAAAGGCTGCCCCCTGCTCTCTGTTGAACTTCTCTGCCTGCCCTCAATGTACTCAGAGAATGAAAAAAAGCACCACTGAAAATGAAATGTGCTCCAGCCCCGCCAGGATTCCAACCGCAAGCTTTGGGCAGCAGGAGAGACACTAAAGGGAGTTGGTGAAAAGACAACGTGAGGGGTATCATGAGATGAGAAAGGAGGTGGAGTGTTTGGAGGAGGAGGACAAAGGAGGTGCCAGGGGTGCCTGGAGAACTATCATGGTAATGCACAGAATGGTTTGGGTTGGAAGGGACCTTGAAGATCATCCAGTCTCACTCCCAAGGACAGGCAGGGACACCTTCCACTATCCCAGGTTGCTACAAGCCCCATCCAACCTGGCCTTGGACACTTTCAGGGATGGGGCAGCCACAGCTTTACATGTTTATATTTCATAGAATCATAGAATCGATTGGGTTGGAAAAGACCTCTGAGATCATCAAGTCCAACCCTTGGTCCAACTCCAGTCCCTTTACCAGATCATGGCACTCAGTGCCACGGCCAGTCTGCATTTAAAAACCTCCAGGGATGGGGAATCCACCCCCTCTCTGGGCAGTCCATTCCAATCCCTGAGCACTCTCTCTGCAAAGAATTTCTTTCTCATCTCCAACTTCAATTTCCCCTGGCAGAGCTTGAGCCCATCGTGCCCCCTTGTCCTATTGCTGAGTGCCTGGGAGAAGAGACCAACCCCCACCTGACCAGAACTTCCCTTCAGGCAGTTCCAGACAGTGCTGAGGTCACCTCTGAGCCTCCTCTTCTCCAGGCTAAACACCCCCAGCTCCCTCAGCCTCTCCCCACAGCACTTGTGCTCCAGTCCCTTCTCCAGCCTCGTTGCTCTTCTCTGGCCCCGCTCCAGCTCCTCAAGATCTTTCCTCAACTGAGGGGCCCAGAACTGAACACAACACTCAAGGTGTGGCCTCCCCAAGGCAGAGTCCAGGGGAAGGGTCACTGCCCTGGGCCTGCTGGCCACGCTAGTTTGGATCCAGGCCAGGATCCCCTTGGCCTTCTTGGCCACCTGGGCACACTGGTGGCTCCTGTTGAGCTTCCTGTCCCTCAGTCCCCCCAGGTCCCTCTGCCTGGCTGCTCTCCAGCCACTCTGTGCCCAGCCTGGAGCGCTGCAGGGGTTGGGGTGGCCAAAGGGCAGGACCTGCACTTGGCCTTGTTGAACTCCATCCCATTGCAATCAGCCCATCTCTCCAGTCCATCCAGATCCCTCTGCAGAGCCCTCCTGCCTTCCAGCAGCTCGACACTCCCTCCCAGCTTGGTGTCATCAGCAAATTTGCTGCTGATGGACTCAATCCCCTCATCTAAATCATCAATAAAGATGTTAAACAGGACTGGACCCAACACAGACCCCTGGGAACACCACTGGTGACCGGCCGCCAGCTGGATGCAGCTCCATTCACCAGCACTGTCTGGTCCTGACCCTCCAGCCAGCTCCTAATCCAGCAGAGGGGACACTTGTCCAGGCCATGGGCTACCAGCTTTTCCAGGAGGATATTTATATATCTCTTCAGATAAATGACTCTGTCCATAGGCTGTTTAAGGCACATGAGGAACTAAAATTAGAAAGCACACAAACCCCACTCAATTTATAACCTTATTCCTGCAATCAGGAAGGCTGTAATCACACCCCTGGGAATTTTCTGTACGAGTTCCTGATCTGGAAACACAGTGATAAACAAAGCAGCAGTTCTGGTCTATCCTGCATGGAGAGAATTATGGAACAGTCCCACTGACTGGGATCATTGTAGTGCATTTTTTCCAAGATTATTCAGTTATTACTGTGGGTTCTGGTTGAGGCAGTTTGGAGAGGAAGGGGCAGAATTGTATTAGTCATTTGGCTTTGTGGCCAAAATCCTGGAGCAGATTCAAGACCTTTCCTGTCTTGGGAATAAAATATGGACAACAATCCTTCAGTGCATTTTATTAATTGTTTGTGGTCATTATTTCATTTGTCTTTGCTCTTGGCACAGGACTTGAGAATGCTCATTACACACTTTAATAATTGTTTCCCTCTTCTAAAGCATTTCCTTGTGGTTGACTTCTATGTCCAGTAATTTTTTCACCCAAGTCCTGGTTAGTGACTCAGTGATGGATTATTCCAACGTGGCCTTTTGTTTGGGTTGGGATTTTTAGTTGTGTTGTTTTTCCTTTGCTTCCTTCGATTTGTTTTGCTGCAAAGGACACAAACCAATCGATTGGAGCAACTGTGTGAGCAGGAAATGAATGGCTTGATTACCAAAAGTGCTGTGGAAGGCTGAGATGGCTTTTAGGGGAAAGAGAAAGGCAAGGAAAAGGATCAATAAAAAAAGCATCTGCAGGTGTTTGTCCACAAGACTCAACAGTTTGCTCTTGGAGAGGGAAAACTGCACCATTAAAGTAATGCCTAACTTGGAATCTGGGGAGGGTTCCCACTTGGTTTACTAAAAAAAAAACAAGAAAAACACACCAAAACAAACAAAACACAAACAAACAAACAAATCCCGACCAATCTCCCCCAACATAACACAAAAAAAACCCCCAAAAAACAAAAAAAACCCACAAAAATCCCATCAAAAACCCCAACAAAACCCAAAGAAACCCAAACAAAAGTCAAAGAGAAAAACTTACAAAAGCACTACCAAAAAATCCCAAATCCAACAATCCCCCCCAAAAAAAGTCTCACCAAAAAAAACCCCAACAAAAACCAAAGAAACCCAAACAAAAATCAAAGAGAAAAAACTTACAAAAGAACTATCAAAAATCCCAAAGCCAACAAAAAACAAACCAAAACAAACAAAAAAATCCCACCAAAAAACCCCAAAGAAACACAAAGTCAAAGAGAAAAACCTACAAAAAACTGCCAAAAATCCCAAACCTGATAAAAAACCAACAAAACCAAACCAAAATAAACAAAATCCCACAAAAAAAACCAACAAAAACCAAAGAAACCCAAACAAAAATCAAAGAGAAAAAACTACAAAAAATACCAAAAAATCCCAAATCCAACAAAAAACAAATGAACCAAACTAAACAAAAAAAAATCCCACCAAAATACCCCCAAAGAAACCCAAACAAAAATCCAAGAGAAAAACCTACATAAAAACTACCAAAAAAATCCCAAATACAACAAAAACCCCAACAAAAACCAAACCAAACCAAATAAAAAAATCCCACCAAAAACCCCCCAAAAAAACAGAGAAACCCAAAGAGAAAAAGCTACAAAAAATACCAAAAAATCCCAAATCCAACAATAAACAAATGAATCAAAACAAAAAAAAAATCCCACCAAAAATAACCCAAAGAAATCCAAACAAAAATCCAAGAGAAAAACCTACAAGAAAACTACCAAAAATCCGAAATCCAACAAAAAAACCAACAAAAAGAAATCAAAACAAAAAAATCCCACCAAAAAACCAACAAAACCCAAAGAAACCCAAACAAAAATCAAAGAGAAAAAGCTACAAAAATATCCAAAAAATTCCAAATCCTACAAAAAACCAACAAAACAAAAAAACACAAACAAAAAAACCCCACAAAAACCCCCAACAAAATCCAGAGAAACCCAAGCAAAAATCAAAGATAAAAAACTACAAAAAATACCAAAAAAATCCCAAACCCAACAAAAAACAAACAGAACAAACAAAAAAATCCCACCAAAAAACCTCCAAACAAAAATCCAAGAGAAAAACCTAAAAAAAAACTACCAAAAAATCCCAAATCCAACAAAAAATGCAACAAAACCAAACCCAAACAAAAAAATCCCACCAAAAAACCCCAACAAAATCCAAAGACACCCAAACAAAAATCAAAGAGAAAAAGCTACAAAAAATTCCAAAAAATCCCAAACCCAACAAAAAAACAACAAAAAAAAGAAAATAAACAAAAAACCCACAAAAAACCTCAACAAAAATGAAACACAAACAAAAATCAAACAGAAAATACTAGAAAAAGTACTAAAAAAATTCCAAACCCAACAAAAAACAAACAGAACAAACAAAAAAATCCCACCAAAAAACCTCCAAACAAAAATCCAATAGAAAAACCTACAAAAAAACTATCAAAAAATCCCAAATCCAACAAAAAACCCAACAAAAAACAAACCAAAACAAAAAAATCACATAAAAAAAACCCAACCAAAACCAAAGAAACCCAAACAAAAATCCAAGAGAAAAAGCTACAAAAAAATCCAAGAAATCCCAAATCCAACAATAAACAAATGAACCAAAATAAACAAAAAAATCCCACCCAAAATAACCCAAAGAAACCCAAACAAAAATCAAAGAGAAAAACCTACAAGAAAACTACCAAAAATCCGAAATCCAACAAAAAAAAAATAAACAAAAACCAAAAAATCCCAACAAAACCCCAACAAAACCCAAAGAAACCCAAACAAAAATCAGAGAAAGAGCTGCAAAAAATTCCAAAAAAATCCCAAATCCAACAAAAAAACCCAACAAAAAACAAATAAACAAAAACAAACAAAAAATCCCAGAAAAAACCTCAACAAAAATGAAAGAAACACAAACAAAAATCAAAGAGAAAAAACTACAAAAAATTCCAAAAAAAAAATCCCAAACCCAACAAAAACCAAATTAACCAAAATAAAGAAAAAAATCCCACTAAAAATACTCCAAACAAAAATCCAAGAGAAAAACCTAAAAAAAACTACAAAAAAATCCCAAATCCAACAAAAAATGCAAAACCAAACCCAAACAAAAAAATCCCACCAAAACCCGCAACAAAATCCAAAGACACCCAAACAAAAATCAAAGAGAAAAAGCTACAAAAAATTCAAAAAAATCCCAAACCCAACAGAAAAACCAACAAAAACCAAATAAACCATAACAAAAATCCCACTAAAAAAACTCCAAACAAAAATCCAAGAGAAAAACCTAAAAAAAACCTACCAAAAACCCCTTCAAACCCTATAAAAAAGCCCCAACAAAAACCCAATAAAATAAAAAACCCTCCAACATAAAAACCCCAAACCAACCAAAACAAAAAATTAAAATAACAAAAAAATCCCCCCAAACTTTACCAAGAAATCCCTCAGCAAAACCTCAACAAAAAGCCCCAAACAAGATACAAAAAAACCCCTAAAAGAAACCCCAAACCCTAAAAAACCTCCCCAAAATGAAACAAAAAAACCTTATCAAAATAACCCTGAGACCTTAAAAAAAACTCCAACAAAACAAAGAAAATGAAAAGAACTGATAAAAAATTACAAAATATCCCCCACACCTTAAAAAAACACCAATAACACAAAACAAAGCATAAATAAATAACCCAAAAAAACCCCACAAAAAAACAAAGAAAAAGCCAAACAAAACACAAATAAATAACCCTACAAAAAACCCACAAAAAAACAAAGAAAAAGCCAATTAAACAAAATACAAGTAAGTAACCCTACAAAAAAACCCACAAAAAAACAAAGAAAAAGCCAATTAAACAAAACACAAATAAATAACCCTACAAAAAACCACAAAAAAACAAAGAAAAAGCCAATTAAACAAAGCACAAATAAATAACCCTACAAAAAAACCAGCCCCACAATAAACCAAACAAAAAACAGTCAGAGAAAACAAACAGAACACAAATAACCCTACAAAAAAAAACAAAAAAAACCAAACAGAAAACCAAAGAAAACAAACACAAATAACTCTACAAAAATCAAAAATTACCCCACAAAAAACAAAACAAAAAACCAAACCAACCAGACTCAAATAACTACAAAAAACCCCCACGAAAAACAAAAACCCAATCAAACAAATCAAACAAAACAGGAGCAAAACAAAACACAAATAACTCTACAAAAATCAAAAACTACCCCACAAAAAAACAAAAACAAAAAACCAATCAAACAAAACAGAAGCAAAAGAAAACACAAATAACCCTACAAAAAACCCCACAAAAAAACAAAGAAAAAGCCAATCAAACAAAATACAAGTAAATAACCCTACAAAAAAAAACCAGCCCCACAATAAACCAAACAAAAAACAATCAAAGAAAACAAACAGAACACAAATAACCCTACAAAAAACCCACAAAAAACAAAGAGAAAACCAAAGAAAACACAAAGAAAACACAAATAACTCTACAAAAATCAAAAATTACCCCACAAAAAAAAACCAAAAAACCAATCAAACAAAACAGAAGCAAAAGAAAACACAAATAACCCTACCAAAAGAAAAAAACACAAAAAACTAAACAGAAAACAATCACCCAAAAGAAACAAAACACAAATAACTCTACAATGAAACAAACCCAACAAAACAGAAGCAAAACAAAACACAAATAAAAAAAAAACCAAAAAAACCCACAAAAAACCAAAGAGAAAACCAAAGAAAACAAACACAAATAACTCTACAAAAATCAAAAATTACCCCACAAAAAACAAACAAAAAACCAAACCAACCAGACTCAAATAACTACAAAAAAACCCCCACGAAAAACAAAAACCCAATCAAACAAATCAAACAAAACAGGAGCAAAACAAAACACAAATAACCCTACAAAAAACCCACAAAAAACAAAGAAAAAGCCAATCAAACAAAATACAAGTAAATAACCCTACAAAAAAAAAAACAGTCCCACAATAAACCAAACAAAAAACATTCAAAGAAAACAAACAGAACACAAATAACCCTACAAAAAAACCACAAAAAACAAAGAGAAAACCAAAGAAAACACAAAGAAAACACAAATAACTCTACAAAAATCAAAAACTACCCCACAAAAAACGAAACAAAAAACCAATCAAACAAAACAGAAGCAAAAGAAAACACAAATAACCCTACCAAAAAAAAAACCACAAAAAACTAAAGAGAAAACAATCACCCAAAAGAAACAAAACACAAGCAAATAACTCTACAATGAAACAAACCCAACAAAACAGAAGCAAAACAAAACACAAATAAAAAAAAAAAACAAAAAAACCCACAAAAAACCAAAGAGAAAACCAAAGAAAACAAACACAAATAACTCTACAAAAATCCAAAATTACCCCACAAAAAACAAAACAAAAAACCAAACCAACCAGACTCAAATAACTACAAAAAAACCCCCACGAAAAACAAAAACCCAATCAAACAAATCAAACAAAACAGGAGCAAAACAAAACACAAATAACCCTACAAAAAACCCACAAAAAACAAAGAAAAAGCCAATCAAACAAAATACAAGTAAATAACCCTACAAAAAAAAAACCAGCCCCACAATAAACCAAACAAAAAACAATCAAAGAAAACAAACAGAACACAAATAACCCTAAAAAAAAACCCACAAAAAACAGAGAAAACCAAAGAAAACACAAAGAAAACACAAATAACTCTACAAAAATCAAAAATTACCCCACAGAAAACGAAACAAAAAACCAAACCAACCAGACATAAATAACTGTACAAAAAACCCTGCAAAAAACAAACAAAAACCCCAATCAAACAAAACAGAAGCAAAACAAAACACAAGTAGCCCTACCAAAATAAACACACAAAAAATAAACAAAAAACAATCACCCAAAAGAAACAAAACACAAATAACTCTACAATCAAACAAATGAAACAAAACAGAAGCAAAACAAAACACAAATAGCCCTACCAAAAAAACCCACCCAAACCACAAAAAACTCAACAAAAAACAATCACCCCAAACAAACAAAACACAAACAAGTAACTCTACAATCAAACAAATGAAACAAAACAGAAGCAAACGTAAAACCCCACCAAAAACCAACCAAAAATACCCAACCAGAAAATAACAGAGTGCATCTGAACTCTGGCAAAGGAGGAATTCCAGTTCTGGAAAGTGAACTCTGTGAGTTTATGGATATACCCCCACTGGGACTCAGCCTGATTATTAATCCACTTTAAATGAGTTTTTTAATATGTAAACTGGATGCAAATCTCTGCATCTCTCAACTGTACACGAGTCTCAGTCAGGGAATTGAGCCAAGAATTCCCAATTATATAATAAATATATTATCAGTTGGGATATGAGTCTGTTTGGTTATTTCCACACGGCTTGAGGCTCAAAACTATCCATGTCAAAAGCAAATCTGCCTCCAAACTCCATGTGCACAGAGTGGTGCAAGGGACAGGTGTAACTGCTGTGATTCACCTGGAAATCATTTATAAGGCATTATATATTCATGGAGCTGTCAGATCAGGAGCCTTCCTGGCATCCAGGAGCACAACTGAGAAAGCAGAGGAGCAAGAAAGAACATTTATTTCAACTGAGATCAATTTGAAGTCTGACTGGGGAGTTTTCTGGATTCTATTCCTTTCCAACTGTCGTGCAGAATACTGGATATATTTGAAAAAAAAACAAACAAACCCTGGACTCCCACATTCAATGTTGCTGTAGATGTGAAATGAGGAAAAAACTGATCACACATAACAGAGAAGAAGATCTACCACCTTATGTCTGATGTATCTTAACATATTTTCTTAGAATTGTTACAAAACGTAAGCTGGTCAAATCAACTTTTTTCCTTCCTTCCTTCCTTCCTTCCTTCCTTCCTTCCTTCCTTCCTTCCTTCCTTCCTTCCTTCCTTCCTTCCTTCCTTCCTTCCTTCCTTCCTTCCTTCCTTCCTTCCTTCCTTCCTTCCTTCCTTCCTTCCTTCCTTCCTTCCTTCCTTCCTTCCTTCCTTCCTTCCTTCCTTCCTTCCTTCCTTCCTTTCCTCCTTCCTTCCCTCCTTCCCTCCTTCTCTCCCTCCCTCCCTCCCTCCCTCCCTCCCTCCCTCCCTCCCTCCCTCCCTCCCTCCCTCCCTTCCTCCCTCCCTCCCTCCCTCCCTCCCTCCCTTCCTCCCTCCCTCCCTCCCTTCCTTCCTTCCTCTTCCTTCCTTCCTTCCTTCCTTCCTTCCTTCCTTCCTTCCTTCCTTCCTTCCTTCCTTCCTTCCTTCCTTCCTTCCTTCCTTCCTTCCTTCCTTCCTTCCTTCCTTCCTTCCTTCCTTCCTTCCTTCCTTCCTTCCTTCCTTCCTTCCTTCCTTCCTTCCTTCCCTCCTTCCTTCCTTCCCTCCCTCCTTCCTTCCCTCCCTCCTTCCTTCCTTCCTTCCTTCCTTCCTTCCTTCCTTCCTTCCTTCCTTCCTTCCTTCCTTCCTTCCTTCCTTCCTTCCTTCCTTCCTTCCTTCCTTCCTTCCTTCCTTCCTTCCTTCCTTCCTTCCTTCCTTCCTTCCTTCCATGCAGGACCCTATATGTCCACTTTAAGCAAACCTTCCAGTTTCAGCCAACTAAAGTAAAATTAATTTCACTTTTAAACTTAGGAGATATTATTAAACTCCTCCTGTACCACAGAAGAACCCGTTTCTGGGGTGGAATTCATACCCGACAATGAAATCTCAAGCTGAGAAGCCAAACAGCACAAGCCAAGTGAATTTGTTTTCTAGCAGAGCATGCAAAGTTCTTCTCCCTGGAATGAAATATGGCCACACATAAAGCTTTATGACCCCCCAAAACAAAACACCAGAGGGTCTCTTTTCTTTCATTTCTTTTACAATTGCATAAGGATTTTCCCATGTTACTTTCCTGTTCTTTCTGGTTCATGTAAGGAATTTAAGGAAGGAATTGGGGGGAAAAGTGGAGCTTAGGAAGGGCTCAGGGAGTTGATATTTAAGCACAGAATGGTTTGGGTTGGAAGAGACCTTGAAGACCATCTAGTTCCAATTCCCCTGCCATGGACACGTGGGATATGAATGTAAATTACTTTGTGCTCTGCTTTTAGGGGTAAGTAAAGCTGAATTAACTCAGTTCTGCCCTGGTGAGATGAGTATATACTGATATTTTCCCACCACTTAGCACAGAGAGTATTTAATCACTTGTTACACTGCTGTAACTTGCTCATCCATCTGAAGATGATTTAACTTCCTGTTCTTCAGTTTTATTTTGCTGAGGAAAAATCAATATGCAAAAGCTGTCAGGAGTCCAAATTATTATACTTATTCAACTGCATGTATTATTGAGCAGGCAGCTCCCTGTAATGAAGTTCTTGGCTTAAGTTTGTGGGGTATATTAAGAAGTGGTGGATGCAGCTGGGAATAAGCTGAAACAAGAAATGAAACTGTACAGTTGGGCAGTTTTAATCATTGGCCACCTCTGTGAGAATATCAGTGTTTGATGAAATCTCCTAAGAAGAAACATTTTATGGTAAGGAACAGGCCAAGAAGACCAAGGTCATGGGTTCAATCCCCTACGCGGGCCATTGACTTAAGAGTTGGACTTGATGATCCTTGTGGGTCCCTTCCGACTCAGAACAGTCTGTGATTCTGTGACTCCCTTGAGTCTTGGGTCTAACAACACCTGATCCATGACTAGAGTTTTCCAAGTGATCCTAAAATACAGGCAGATACCAACAGCAGTGATTCCAAACACACAAAGTGTGGTTTGTCAGAATGTCCCTCCAGAATCCCAAATGCTGCTGAAAAGGAAGAGATTCTTAGGTGGGCACAGAAAAGCTTCCAACTCAAGTTATCAAAAGAAAGCCATTGGAATTTCTTCCAACTCATTCTTGTTCCCATCACATCTGTTGTTCTCCCACTAATGGCCTAAGCACAGGCAGCATTCCCATTGACAAAGCAACAGCACCTGGAAAACTTTCCAGACTGGGATTCAGCTGATTGATTGATTGCCAACATCTGCATTTGAACAGCCCTCGAAATTTTCACGGGGAATAGATAGAAACAGGCAACCCCAGAGAACAGTGTCTCTCATTGGAAAGAAGATGTTTGAAACAGGTCTGGTGAGTCATTCCTTTTGTCCATAGACTGGGAAGCAGCTTTGGGACAACAGCCAAGACAGAAACACCTGTGGCACAGAAAACTCAAGTTCCAAGAGAAGAACTCACTGCAAAAAACTAAAAAAATAAACTAAAATAGCCAGATATCATTCTCATCTTCAGATCAAGGTGCAGAAGAATAATCAAGAAAGTTCAAACAATGCCACCTTCACAGCAGGAAAGCAGAAACCCCATTACATCCCAAACAAGAAGGTCCAACCAGTTTGCTTCCTGGGCTGTGCCACTGTTAAATCCACCTCAAATGAGAGGCTGAATGAAGGATTAAATAGGAACAAGGAGTCAACGGAGGAGAACTGCAGGATGTTTGATGACTGCCACTGTCACCTCCTGCAATGATAGAGTGGGTGACCACAGTCTGAATGTGGAACTAAAAGGCTTCTGTTCCTGCTTCTCCACAGGAGGTGCCAGGCTGGAGCTTTGCTTCCCACACACACTTCTCTTGCCAAGGCTTTGTGCCCTGCAGCTCTGCCAGCTGCTGAAAACCCACTGCCACACCTGTGTCCCTGCTCCAGTGACTCTGATCTCTTCTGTGCTCCTTCCCAACACAAAGTCAGAAGCAACAACCATCCTGGGTTTCATTACCAGCAATGGAAAACATCATTACAAATCATAGAATCATAGAACAAGAAAAGACCTCCAAGATCATCGAGTCCAACCCTTGGTCCAACTCCAGTCCCTTTACCAGATCATGGCACTCAGTGCCACGGCCAATCTGCGTTTAAAAACCTCCAGGGATGGGGAATCCACCCCCTCTCTGGGCAGCCCATTCCAATGCCTGAGCACTCTCTCTGCAAAGAATTTCTTTCTGATCTCCAACTTCAATTTCCCCTGGCAGAGCTTGAGCCCATCGTGCCCCCTTGTCCTATTGCTGAGTGCCTGGGAGAAGAGACCAACCCCCACCTGGCCAGAACTTCCCTTCAGGCAGTTCCAGACAGTGCTGAGGTCACCTCTGAGCCTCCTCTTCTCCAGGCTGAACACCCCCAGCTCCCTCAGCCTCTCCCCACAGGGCTTGTGCTCCAGTCCCTCCTCCAGCCTCGTTGCTCTTCTCTGGCCCCACTCCAGCCCCTCAATATCCTTTCTGAACTGAGGGGCCCAGAACTGAACACAACACTCAAGGTGTGGCCTCCCCAAGGCAGAGTCCAGGGGAAGGGTCACTGCCCTGGGCCTGCTGGCCATGCCAGTTTGGATCCAGGCCAGGATCCCCTTGGCCTTCTTGGCCACCTGGGCACACTCTTGGCTCCTGTTGAGCTTCCTGTCCCTCAGTCCCCCCAGGTCCCTCTGCCTGGCTGCTCTCCAGCCACTCTGTGCCCAGCCTGGAGCGCTGCAGGGGGTTGTTGTGGCCAAAGGGCAGGACCTGCACTTGGCCTTGTTGAACTCCATCCCATTGGAATCAGCCCATCTCTCCAGTCCATCCAGATCCCTCTGCAGTTAGTGCAGTTTGAGATCCATTAAGAATGCCAGATAGACACAAACCTTCTACAGGTCCCATTTCAGAGTGTTTTGAGGAAGGTAGTGACTCTGGTGTTCATGTGCACCTGCACTTGGTCCTGAAAATCTCCAAAGTAATTCCCTATTTCTCTTGCTTCAGGATCTTACTGGACACTAGAATGTGATTTACAGGCAATGTCTAGGGTTCAAATTGGGTTTCTCTGAAATGTAGTCAGTGCCAGAGAGCAGAACTTCCAAGACAATCAGTGCTGTCTCAATCCACATTTCATCACTGGAAATAAAGATCCTAGAAAGCAGCCAAGTGTGCCACTGATTCCAGCAAGACTCAAACTCATTCTCTCACTGTCATGTTTTCCTCAGTGAGACCAACAACCCAAAGCAGCAATAAAGTCTCCCTCTGTCACAAATCCAGCAGCCAGCACAGCACATGCCTTGGGAGCAGGAACAAAAGGACATTTTCACTGAATTACCTTTTAAAAGAATATCCACTTGTCTGACACCTGAGTCACTCACTGCTACAGGAGCATAACATGTTTTTAGGATCTATGAAAACACAATTTCCACGCAAGGAAACACTTCTTTTCAGCACTGGTGAAGATTGCAGCAGGTGCCTGCTGGGCCAGAGCACCAGCACGTGCTTTGAAAGGAGCTGACCATCACAGATGCTCACTCACTTATAATTCAGGTTACTCCAATGGTATTTTGGGGTTTTTGTTATTTGTTTTCCCCACTATGGTGCTACAGATGTTAAAAAATTAGATGACTGCTTGTTGTCACAACTTCCAGCTGTCCATGACCCTGAAGACACTGACAGATGAAACCATCCCTCATTTTAATTGCAGTTTTGCTGCTATTCATCATTCATCTAACTGCAGTGACCTGGTATATCATGATTGCAATTCCATGTGCTGCTCACAATTGCAGCTTGGAGAAACAAGAATTAAAACAGCCCCCCTGCCAGGAGGTAAAATCAATTGCAAATGTACCTAAAACTGTGGAATCATGGAATGGTTTGGGCTGGAAGGGACCTTAAAGATCATCCAGTTCCACCCCATCATGGGTGGGGACACTTCTATTAGGATGCATCTACTACACTTTGTATTTGAAAATGTTCATTAAAAAAGTACAAACCCCCAAACAAACAAACAAAACAAAACACAAAAACAGGCAAGGAAATAACATCTGGGGAAAACCCTCATGCTTTAATAGTCTCTTCATATATTGGAAAGAAACTGCCCCACTTTCTCTAGATCAGCTTCTCACTGCACATTGTGGACACCACGCAGTGGGAGGTAAGATTGGTCTTCTGGATAATGAAGTCTGGACAAAGAAAAGATGCTGGTGTGGTTTAATGAACTAAATGTCACCATAGAAACAAGCACCTCAAAAGTGGAATTGTGTAAATAATTGATATTTTATTTTTAAGCACACAAACCAAAAATCCTGCTCTGGTCCATTAAGTGTGATTTTTACCTTCATTTTGTCTGACATGAAAACAGAGAGTTGGACAGGCAGATGGGGATTTTCATTTTTAGCTTCTTATCTTTAATTTAATTGTTTCTGTATTTTTTTACCTTAATTTAAGAGGCAGTTCTTCTGAAATAATGTTCTGCCAGGAAATGGCTGTATATTTTAATTTTCCAAGTATGTTAGCTGTTATTATTTTTCAGACTTAATTATTTTAAATTTTAACCTTAACCTGCATTTTTCAATGACCAAACTGCTTGCAGAGAAATACTTTTATTCCATCTTGTTCCCAGAAACTAATCCTATCTGAGTCATTATCCTGCCCAGTTGCCTGGCCAAAGTCCAATCCATATTTTATTTTATTTTGAGTTATGTTCTTTGCTTATTAAACCAGGGCTTCCTGGCAATTCTGGGGATTACAAAAGCAATAGCTTTGAAAGAGCCAGGTAGGAATGATCAGGATGAATAAACTATGGGATGGAGATATTGGCTCATAGTGTTTCATAGTTAATGGTGTTTTCAGAGCTGTTGAATTCCAGTACTTTTCCTTCCCTCCATTTCCCATCTGAATGGAAGTCCAACAAATGCTGAGGAGATGAGTAAACTTGGATTTATTAGCAGGGCTTGAAAAGGAGCTCATTGAAAGCACCAAAATGTGGTCAGCAGAGGGTTTTGGTGCTGCCCAAAGAGATAATAGAAACTTCTGCTCCATTACAGCCAATTTTTGCATCTTTTCTCTGAGTCATCTTCAGTGTCCCCAGGATGATGATCACCTTGCCTAAGCCTGAACCACCTCAGAGAGTCCATACAGCTTAACTTGGCCTCTGCCTTCCCTCTTGAGGCAGCAGAGAGGAAAAGGCCATTCCAGAGAACAATTTAGCCCACTGATGTCAGGAACCTGCAGCAGTTTGGAAGGAGCAGCTCCAAGGAAGGACCCACAGCACTACAAGGGCTGCTCAGACTTGGTTTAGGTCAGAGAACTGAGGTGTCAGGCACTCAAATCAAGAGAGACAAACCACATCCCTGGAGACAAAGAGGTGAATAAGAACCTACAGGATTTGAGGGTAAAATTCTTATGACAGAGTAAAGTATCCATCTCTATCCTTCTGCTGTGGAGAATCCCTGGCAGAACTCTGCCCTGCTGGTGCAGGATGCACCCACAGCCCTACCCACTCTCACTCTGCCATGGCTCAGCACTGTCCTGTGGGTGCCACAGGGCACTGAAGGGAAACGGATGGTGCATTAAGGAATAATTTTCTTGACACTGAGACACATCAATTAGCAGAGACACTGTGATCCCTAAAGAATAGAGAGGTCTCCACTCTAATGGCATTCCAGCTGGATCTGGAAGCAAAGGCTGTAGGATTGCACAAGCACAGCAGTGCCCTAAGAATATTTCTGCTCCCAGGACCATGATCTCAGCTCAGAGTTCCAATGCCAAATGAATATCCCTGCTCAGCTGCCATTAATATCATGTCTAGGGTGCACAGTGGATGGGTTTTTAATCCCTGCTACCAGGATTCTTCCTCAGTAAAATTATTGTTTTATTATTTGTCTTCCCAGGCAAACCATCTATTAAAGTTATAGAGGGATGAAAATGAAACATCTTAAAGGTTTTTCCAAAAATATACCAGTGGTTCACCCATTGGACATTTGTCTGCAGCTGCCAAAAACCTTTTCATAGATAATTCTAATGTAGTTTGACTGACACAGCACCCTTTCTTTCCCTGCCAAAGCTGATCCTGAACTTTTTTCAATGGCAACATTTTCAACTTTTTCAATTCCAGGCTTTCAGCTTCACTGATGTGACTGAAGTCACACTAGGCTACCACCAACCCCTTTAGCTTTTGCTGCTCCATTTGAAAAGAAGATTCTTTATGGAGCTTGCAGCTTGGTTTATGCCTGGATTGTGAAGATGTTGGTCATTATTACCAAGAGAATTCATCCAAGCCAACTTCAGACCTCCACTGTGATTGATTTAATAGGCAATGGAGAGAAACAGGCACTTGTCACACAACCTTCTCAACATCAGATGGATGCTAAAACAGGGCAAGTTGAAGTCCTGTATCTGTAAATGTAACAGAGTTCTAACAACTGATTTTGACTATAAACACAGTTTAAAACACCAATATTGATAAAGACCTCTCTACTTTATAGGCCTACATTTGGGTGGTTGATCCAATGTAATTAATGAACTTATGGCATCATAGGATCATAGAAGCGTTTGAGTTGGAAGGGACCTTAAAGTCCATCCAGTCCCACCCCCTGCCATGGGCTGGGACACCTTCCACCAGCCCAGGCTGCTCCAAGCAATGTCCAACCTGGCCTTGGACACTCCCAGGGATGGGGCAGCCACAGCTTCTCTGTCCAACCTGTGCCAGGGCCTGCCCACCCTCACAGGGAAGAATTTCTTCCCAATATCTCATCTAAATCTACCCTCCTTCAACTAAAAGCTGTTCCCCCCTTTTCAAAAAACTTCTAAAAATCATTTTGATAGTCAGAGACACTCAGCAAAGAGCTAAAGAATGAATCAGTGCTTGGAAAGCAGAGATTAGTGAAGCATTTTATCTTGCATTTGCCTGAGCAAGAGCAAAGGCTGATCACAGCTTGGGTCCTGAGGGTTGCACAGGTGGTTGTTCAGGTGGACACGCTACAGAATGGAGGCCTGAAATCAGCACAGACCCTGTGGCTGTTTCCACATGTCCCCAACTTCTCTCTTGAAACTCCTGCTTGTTCCTACCATCTCTAATATGGGGTTTGTAGAGGGCACCTTGTGCAGTGTCATCTGGATAAATCCATCAGTGAAGCATCTTTGAGCAAAGACAGTTGTATCCTGGCAGATCAAAGCTATCCAGGTGTGTATCCTGGCTTTAAAAGGAGCCACATAGGGAGCCTTTGGATGCAGAGACAGTCTTAGCCATACCCTTCCAACTCCAGGAATTCCTCAGCTTGAATTCGATCCAAGCCCTGCTGCTCCTGTGCCCAGTTGCACCCAGGAGGGAGGCACAGAGTGAAGTAATGTCTTCCCAGTGGTGCCAAGGGAAATAACAGCACATAATTCAAAGGCTCAGAAAGAACAAGAGGCTGATGAGACACTCAATAAAAACATGAAACTAAAAAAGATGTGCTCCATCATCTTTGTATGATGGAAACATCATTCAAAACCTCTCCTTGCTTTCTATGTGACTTTCTACTTTCTGCTTATCATCTCCTACCCCACTGGTGCCCTTATCAGATTCTGTCCTGTTGATTTACAGGGTAACTTGCTGATAGGATTCCTCTTAACAAACTTAAGGCATTGCATCCCTTCAAATCCTTATTTCATTTGAATTCCTTGACATGCCTGGAATGTTCCTGCCCTTCAATATCTTTCAGAGGAAGGAAAGGAGGAGTGGGACTGGGTAACAGGGGCTTGAAGTTAAAGGTTAATTTGACATGAGTCATGAACCACATAAGCAGCAATGAGTCGTCATTGCTTCTCTTTCTAATCCAATTCTTGTGCTGAGTTCACAGCACAATCTTGTCATACCTTGTCATACCTTGGCTCGTTCCAAATGGCTGCATTTTAAACCCTGTGACCATCAAATCAGAGCCCTAAACCTGCAGATCACTCAGGGAACTCCCCTACCATCTGAGAGAGAGCCACATTCAAGAGACAAGTCTGGAATATCTGGTTCCAACAGTGGTAAGCAAGAAGAGTAACAGGCTGGGGCAAGTCTCTCATGCCAATCCACAGCTGGAGATGTTCTACATTTCATCTCTAGAGCTCTTTCCATCATGGGATTTCTCTGAGTGGCAATTCCCTGGCTGTGATTCTGTGCACTCCATGGCCAGTATCAGATACCACTGGTCAGGGCCATGCAAATGTGTAAGGGCCTTGGAGTGTCCAACAGGAGAGAGATAATTCCTCAGGAAGCAGGAGACAGCCAGGAGATTCTCTTGTCACTGCATTCATGTGGTGAGTGTGAATGTGGAGGCTGCTGAGCTCCTGCCTGTCTTTGGAGGTCATTCATTGCAAAACTTGCTCACACAAGTTTATGTAGATCCACTACATGGATGACATGAAGAAGATATATAAATATCAAAAATGCTGTGTTAAAATCAAAATCCAGACTTCTTTGGGTAATCCAGATCTCCAGCATGACCCAGTCAGTGTAACAGAGCCAGATGCTAAAGGTGGGATTTGTCTCATCAAATGTAGACACCTACAGTGAGATTATTTAGAGCTGAGATGGTCCCCCTTCACTTCCATGTGTGTCGAGGGAGCAAAAAAAGGCATCATCTATTCTATGCTGAGGGTGAAATTCATTATGTCTCATGGTCTACATATTGGATAACCAGAGCTACAAAATGAGGAAGGTGACCTGCTCATTTGTGGTGTAGATGAAATTGCAGGCACCAACATTTAATTAGATAAATCCCAGGCTAAATGGACATAACTCAGGAAAATGTCATTAATGTCTGAGTAACTCCTGTGTCATTCCTTCCTAGCCCCAGGTTTGGGAACAGGTCAGAAGAGTCTGAATGGGAAAAACAGAAATGAAAAGGGTGCATCTGGATCAGCAGTGAGATTCATCAATTGTGATACTCAGAGGGTACTCTGAGGGCTGGAAGAGGGTCCACCATGAACTGGGGCAGCTCTACAGGGATAAACCAGAACAGGGATAAAAGCTCAAGCAAAGGAGAATGGAGACACTCGTGTAAGAAACACTCTGTCTGTAGAAATTGGCTATGAAGTAATCACTCCTCTCTTTCCTTTCTTGTCTGCCTTTGCTTTCATTCTTTCCCTTTATCAGTTTACTTCCTTCTCCAGAGTGAAGGAGTCCTATTCTGGGTCCTGCTGAGATCTCATTTCCTTTAAATGCTTTTTTTCATTCAGGCTGTAGGTGATGACTGAACAAGAATGGACACATAGGGTCAGAACATGCTCCTTATTTCTTTTCATATAAAGGTTCCTCAAGAATTTAAAGCATTTAGAAGCAAGAAGCCATCATAAAAAAGGAAGAAATCCCTCCTGACTGGTGAATAAATTTCTATTTGCTCCAGAGCAGTGAGAACACAACTGCTTCTTCCCCCCTGCATGGGAATAGTGCTGCAACAGATAGTAATGGGAATAGCAGATCCTCTGCTGTTGGGGTTTTTTTGCCCAACTGTTTCTGACAAGCAAGAGAGCTATTTCCTATGTTTTTCTTTTTTGAAGGAAACAAGCTAATAACATATTTCTCCACTACCTGCCATCATTAGTAAATCTTAGTGCTACAGCTGAATAACAAAAAAACCCCTGTCATGCAATTTCCACTTCTCCCAAGAGAAAAACAGGTTGTTTGCAGCAGGAGAAAATCGAGAAAGATCAACACACTGCACATATGACTGCTCAGTTTAAGGAGAGTTACTGCATCTTCAGGGAGCTTTGGAGTGAAATAGTCTCCAAACAACACCAACAGTCAGAAGCTGGTAGAGTTTTGTTGATGTCCCATCCTTTAACTATGGAGATAAGGCTTTGTTGGGAATGAGAGTGGCAGGATCTGGCTTGAGATAGGTATTAGGTAATGAAAGGTGAGTCTGGAGATCAGGACTTAGAGGAGGTAGAGCAATGCTGTAGTCCCAGAGGTGAAGTGAAATACATTTAAGACATGTCTACAATAATATATCTATATCTATACAGACATAGATATATGAAAAAATATAAATATATAAATATATATTTATTTATTTCTACAGATATAATTGTAGACATATATATTATTGTAGACATATATATATGTGTATATATATCCACATACACACACACACATAAACACACACATACATATATAAAGCAGAGGAAAAGGGCAACAAGCAGGATCCATGGAATGAAATCACTTTCCAACCAGAATTCTTCACTGGAAGATTAATGTCTTCAAGGGGATATGGTTTCTTTATCCAAAGCCACACAAACTGTGGAACTCTCTGCCACAGGATGTGGTGAACAACTAAAAGATGCTCCTTGAGCCTGGGAAAATCTATGCAGTGATTCAGTCTGCAAATACTGGGGGAACAGCACAAAGAGCAGCTGGGTTCTGCTCTCAGGGACAGCTTGAAAGGATCCAGTCCCTTCCTGCCTGAGTGGGTGATACAATTTAGTTACATTGAGATGCAAAAGCCTTTCCAGTGGCTCTGGACTTCCTCTATCTCTGAGCTGCGCTCTTTGAATTTGGAACAGGCATGGGAGGAGCTGGGTCTGAATAGTCCCCCAGCTGTCAGGGTTATTCTGGATTTGAGTGATAAAGACCAAGCTGCCTGGTGAAATGGTCTCTTTTCACCTGGGGAAATCTCTGAATTTATGAATCCAAATAACAGCCATTGCATAAGCAGAACTAGGGCTCATGGTCTGACTTCATTCTGGGAGTAGGGGATGAGAAACAGGGGTTTTTCCCCTTTGTCCTTGCTTTTGCCACTTGTGGACCAGGAAAGAACTGAGAAGCTCTGCTGTAAATCACAAAGAAGGTCTTAAAACCACATCCCTGGGGGTGAAAAGAACTGCCTGAAGTACCTGCTTCCCTCAGCTCCATCAACCACACTGTTCATTTGCCCAAAGCTGGGGAGCAGAACAGGAATCAGTTTATGTACAAGATGAATAAGAGGACCCTGACAGAAATATTCCTTGCAAGGGTTTGCTTTAGAGGACACTCTGGTAACACAGATATCTGCCTCCTGCCCTCCTTTACTTCTGGGCTAAAATATGTGGGCAGCAAAAGTGAAGAGAAACCTCCTCTATTTTATCACACACAATGTGTTTTTATCTGCTCTCCTCTGCAGTTTTATCAATTCCAGTCACAGCAGAGGCAGTTTGGACAGGACTCAGAAAATGGACCGTGACTTCCAATTAGTTTCTTTGTCATTCTTTGCCCTTCTCTCCTTGGTGCTGGGCACAGACAGCTCCTGCTGCAGTCAGTAGGAAATAAGGCAGGATATTAAACCATAAATTTCTTCTTTGCTCGCTGCTGCCTCAGTTTCTTATCTCAGCAGCAGCAGCACAAATATCCTTCATCAAGATCACAACGTTAATCCCTGTAAAGGTCTTCAGATCACGCGAGAGACGCACAAATTATTACTGAGCTGATGAGGGTAAATGAGCTGCTCCAGAGCAAACAGCTGATGCTTTTGGGGTTCTGTGCAGTCCCCAGGAGCTGCTGTCACCTGCATCAGCAGAAGGCATCCAGCCACACTGTTTTGGTTTAATTTTTTTTTTTTATGGAGGGGGGATTAGTTTTGTAGACAGATGTCACCCCTTCACCCATCAGTTCAGTGTCCTCAGTGTGAGACTCACCTGGAGCAGAGTCATTGAAAGGGTTCAGGGCAGTTGCCCTCCGGATCTTCTCCAGACAGGTCTCCTGCTCCTTCTTAATGATGCAGTTGGAATGGGTTGCTGCAGCCTGAAATAAGGGGAAAACATGAAGAAAGAACAGTTACACAATTAAAACAGTTTGTCAGGAAGCATCAGGAAGTTTTAAGGTCCCATTGCAAGAAATAAAAATACCATTAGAAGCTGAGAGAAAATGGCAACAAACCATATTTTCTTTCCTTTTTTTCCCCTCTTTTTTTCCTTTTATGCTTCCTTTTTCTTCTAGCAGGTTTAAGGTCAAACTAAGGAATTAAAATTCTCATTAATTACTTGGGGGTTTTATATTGTTCTCCCTGTCAATGTAATTGTGAACATGTTTGCTTTATTTTATGGAATTCCTTCTTCATATAAAGCTGAAACAAGGGTATTTCTAAATAGAGAAATAATTTAAAGAGCAATCAGAAATCAATTTAGGCTCAGTTTGATCTTCCACCAGTTCCTTATGAGTCCTTGCACAATCCATTAACCTCACGCTGGACTTTAAACTAAATTAAAAGCTGTTTCTCTTAGACTTTACCCTGTTCATTCCTTAACTTCTTCATTTATTCCCAGTGCACACAAGGCAGATTCTTTTGCCTGAAGAGAATGCAATGCCAATTAAACCAGGATGACTTGATCCAAATATTCTCTCTCTCTTTTTCTCTTTTTTTATTTTTTTTTTCTGTTTTCTATCTTTAAGGCTCAAAGGCAGCCCACTACAAGGGGATAAAAAGAGTAAGAGGGCAAAAAAAGAGAGGGAAAAAAAGTTTTTTTTTATAAGAGGAATGTTGCAGCCAACAGAGTGCAATCCCAAAGCTACAGTGACACAAGGATGTGACCCATTTCCAGGAATCAATGCAGGATTTCATTCCCACAGCAGACAGTGGCCAGGGAATATCAGTCCAAGGGCAATCTAGCCCAGGTTCCATCAGATCACTTTGCAGGGGCACTGCCGAGGGTCACACCACACTCAGTGCAAAACCCCGTGAAAATCTGAGCACTGGCTGAAGGTGGGAAAGGTCGTCCTGGTTCACTGGAGCAATTTCACTGGTTCATATTTCCCATCCCATTTCCTTCCCTCTGGATGAGGGAGAACTACAGAGAAGTGGAGGGCAGCTGGCAGGTGACCTGTTTTCCCCTTACCTGCTGAGTAGGAGTAAGCAGACAGAGAAAGTGAGAGCTGAATTCAACCTGCTTTGGTGTGTTTGGACTCTCATGTGCAAAGTTCAGCTTTTCTCCCTCACCTCCCAGCAGAGGGAACAGAGTGAGCAGTTTGGGTCACTGTGGCACCAAAGTGCCACCACACACTCAATGCCCCCAGAGTAAATCCCAAGGCAAATCCTTTCTGTAGTTAAAGGCACTTGTAAAAAAACAGGGAAACTTTTACACTGGAAGATAGTCCAAGAAAAGGAGGGGAGATTTAGATCAAGTGTTAGGAAGAATTTCTTCCTTGTGAGGGAGGGGAAACCATGGCACAGATCAGAGAAACTGTGGTTGCCCCATCCCTGGAAATGTCCAAGGCCAGGTTGGATGGGGGGGCTTGGAGCAACCCGGTCTGGTGGAAGGTGTCCCTGTCCCGTGGTAGGGGGTTGGAACTGGATGATATTTAAAGTCCCTTCCAACCCAATCCATTCAATGAGTCCCTGATAACTCCAGTTTGATGGTGCTTGTGTGGTGATTTTGTGTGTGTGATGCTGCAAGGAGCCACTTGCACACTTTTGACCCTGCAAATGTTCTTCTAAGCCACCACCCCTATTTCAAGGACAGAGAGGGTTTCCTGATGCAGAAATCTTTTCCCTCCATTTGTGGGAACTGAGAATGCTAAACACAGTTTCATCTCCAAGATCCCAGTGAGGAATTTCAGCTCTTTTCCCCCCTGGGATACACCAGGCACAACCATATTAGATTTGTTTGTCTTCACAACAAACACAGTTCTGTTCTAAGGGCTCCCAAGTGCCTGGCAAAGATACATTGTCACACATCTCTAGGATCTCCCAAGAACTGAAGGGCTTTTGCTACAGCATCTACTAAGCCTCAGCAAAGGGAGAGAAAATTGCATTGGCTGCCATTCAAGTTCTTAGAATATCTTTTAAAAAGACAAAAGAGAAGTAGCAAGAAAAACAGGGTTCTGCTGCTCGTGCAGGTTCACTCTCCACAGTTGCCCAGGACCAAAAGGGGTGTGCAGGGGTTGTCTCAATACACAAACGTGGCAGTTTCTGTACAATTCACCATGTACAGTTTAGAAAAGCTGTCATTTAATAATAGTATTTTTATTATTATTAATAGTAATAATCATACACTGTCTATGCAAGCAGGATGTGACTGAACAGAAGGAAATACTTCTTCACACACTTACTGTTAATTTGCAGAATTCTTTCCAGCTTGAAATTGTGTATGTTAAATGCCACAAGTTAAATATATATATATATATGCATATATTCATGCAAAGTCCATCATATGACAGAGGTGAGTGAGACACTAGAAAAGGCTGCCCAGAGAAGCTGTGAATTCCCCACCCCTGGAAGTGTCCAAGGCCAGGTTGGATGGGGCTTGGAGCAACCTGGGATAGTGGAAGGTGTTCCTGCCCATGGCAGGGGGTAGAACTAGATGGTCTTTAATGTCCCTTCCAGCCCAAATCACTGTGGGATTCTCTGATTCTATTAAAGAATATTAAGAAACCCACCATGCCCATGTCCTGTGGGGTAATCAGAGATATTTGAAAAGAAGGTTTAAATTCAACTCCGTAGTGAAAAGACAAAAGAGTGTGATTTATCTTTCCACTTTTTGGCATCTTCTTTACTAGAGGTATATCAAAGCCAGGACTTGATTGATTCTGTAGAAAGCCTAAGGTTAAAAGCTCAGCTGTTGCTGTTCTTGCAGACAGGCACATCCAGTCAGATGTCTCTGACTGAACTGACTAAATTTAGTGCCTTGTGTCTGAGTGTCTGGCTCAGGAGGCTCAGGCTGGTGGGCACAGAGAGAGCACCAGGGCCACGAGATTCACCCATCCCTGGAGCCTTCCCTAAGCTTTCATTGTTGGCAGAATATTTTGATGTGACTTTCCATAATGATTTGCATGTCATTTTGTAGCACTTCATTAACAGATTTTTGTTGAAAAAAAAAAATAACTTGGGGGAACATGGAAACTGAGATAGAAAGCAAAGGAAGGGAGGAAACATTAACCTTGGTGTCAGGAGGGAAGAGGAGCTGCCTGTCAACTCTGCTAATAAGCAATTCCATATCTGAGAACACAATAAAAGGTTTGGATTGTTAGTAATAAAAGGTTTCCCTGTTGAATGGAGAGATGCTTTAATGTTATCACATTTTCCTGAAAGGATCCCCAGGTTTGGTGTCTCTCCATTGATTATGTAGAAGTAGAGCCTTTAATCTGTCAGCTCAGTCCTCACCACCCGAACAGCAGAGCCCAGTTCAGATGGAAGCGTGAGCTTGAACTCTACAGCCTCCTGATTTCATTGCTTTTGCCTCAAGGACATTTGCAATTTCCTGTGTTCAGTAGAGACAGTCTGGTTTCAGTTTCCCAGAAGATAGCAGTGATATGAGCAGTTAAAGAGTATTTTGACACGTCCCAGAAACACCAAGAAACTAACTCGATAGTGCAGGAAATTCACATTTTTGAAAAAATTATTGCTCTCGATGGAGTGAAAGATTTTGACTCACATCAGTTTAGAAATGGCATATATTTGTTTAGATACAACAACAGGAAAAACAATCAATGTCTGTTCAGTTCTGAGAGAACACAAAAAGACAAAAGCAGCTGGCTGGGATGTGAGATGTACAACAAATTCAGAGCTTTCATTTTTCTTCCTTTGTTTTTATTAAGGAGGCCACTAAAAAAATAACTGGCATATGCTGTGTGTAATTTGTGGTACTTATCTCTCCACTGTTCCCTTGACATTATGGTAATGTTAATAACAATCATCTTACACTGCAATCTATATATTACAATAATTTCAATACACTCTCAAGGTTCTGCTTTATTGTGATCTGTAGCATTGAGAAAACCATTATTAGCACATACACCTGAGCAGAGAAGCAGCTGAAACACCTCTGTGCTGCTTCCAGTCCTGCCCTAGCTATTTGTGAAAACCAGATTACCAAATTCTAGAGTCATGAGTTTCAGTAAGGCATTGGCCAATTTTATGGATGCTCCAGGAAAGGAACCACGTGGGAGGAACTGTGCAGAGCAGAAGAGTCCCTTACACTTCCCAGCTTGTTTCCATGTTTAAATAAGCTTTCTTCCTTCTTCTTTTGCTTCCAGTATTTCACACTTGGTTGGTGATATCAAGTGGTACAGGCCTTCTCAGGGGAAAAACAGGATGTTCTCTATGAACGGGACATTATTCTTGTGCCACAGTCACTGATAAAGACTTGTGAAAAGAAAGGTGGTTGTGTGGCTGGAAGGATGTGGGAAAATTTTAACACATCAGAGCTGAGCATTTAAAGAGGTCTCAGTGTTATCAAAACTAATAATCCTGTGAGCCAACAGTGTAGAATTGGTCAGCCAAGAAATTTGAACCATCTCTGACTACATTCAGTTATTAAAAAAATACTGATTTGCTCTTTTTATCCTCAATAAGAACATTCGTGGCTACTGTAAAACATTATTTCTCTACACAAGTTAATTCAGTGGATCTACAGAGTGAGAAAAGTCACCAGTATTCTTGAGAAACTCCAGCATCAGAAAAGAGGCTTTGAAATCATAATAAAGATGTGATAGTAACAGGGCATCCACTTGGCATTTTCATTTCTGCAAAGATCAGATCAAATAGAGCAATTCAGTACTATTGGCTGTTCTTTCCTCTTCTGCATTTCTGTGTTAAAGTGCTGATTTTTTCTTTTCCAAGTGAATGGGAGCATTTCCACTCCATTCAGGATATGTCAAGTCAGGCACCTCGACAATGAGAGGGATGAAGAAAGAAAGATAAGAAACAAGAACAGCAAAACTTATTTAAATCCTTCACAGACTCTGGTTTACATCAACATTGAGATTAAACAGAGTCCCTCGTTATCTAAGTGTTGTCTCTAAAGTAATGCCAGAGAGGAGTTTAATCCACTGGGTATCTTAGATCACTCACTGCAGCTGAATTACACATTTTACTAATTCTATTATGACTCTCAGTTTTGAAAAGTTAGCTTAAAAACCAATGCATTACTCTGCAAGCACTGCCAAAAGAAGCTCCTTTGTCATGGAAACAGCATTACCAGATTTCATCTCCTTTCTTACCAAGCAATGATTCAACTGGTCAAACCAGGGCCAAGCCTTGCAAAATGTTGTGTTAAAAATAGAGATGTTTGGGAAGGAGCTCTGATCATCTGGATTTTTTCAGCACTGATTTGCATCACTGCTGGGACCCACAGCACTGGCTTGGCACTCAAACCAACTGTTGTCCCCAGAAAGGTCTTATGTAGTCACTTGATTGCGTTTTTGTTTTCCTGTGTAAATGACACCCAAACTGCTGTAATTTCAAAACACTTCAGACTAAGTGAAAGGGTAAAATGATTAAGACTTTATTCAAACCCAAGCACAGTAGTACAATCCTTTGGACACGAAGCTTTAAGCAAAAAACAAAACAGCAGAACACAGTGCCAAGAAAAGGAACTGATCCCTTTCCAAGGGGCTGCCATGAATTTAAGATAAGGTTACCTCCTGACACTGCTGCTCCTGCAGAGATGCACAGCTCACTGCAGAGCAGAAATGAGCAGCAGCATCACCAACAGTTCCCCTCCTGCAGTGGGTGCCTCCTGAAGGGAATGCTGGACAAGAGATGTGTTACACAACATGGGCTGAACCTGGTTTTGAGTTTGCCTTAAATGGCTTTTTTGTAGAGTCCCAGAATCGTTGAATGGTTTGGGTTGAAAGTGACCTTAAAGGACATCTTGTTCCATCCCCCTACCATGGGCAGGGACACCTTCCACTGTCCCAGGTTGCTCCAAGCCCCATTCAGCCATGCCTTGAAGACTTCCAGGGATGGGGCAGTCACAGTTTCTCTGGGCAACCTTTTCTAGAGCCTCCCCACCCTCACAGGGAAGAATTTCTTCCTCACATCTGATGCAAACCTATTCCCTGTCCATTGGAATCCATTTCCCCCTTGTCCCATCACTACATGCTCCTGGAAACTCTTTCCACCTTTCTTATAGGCTCCCTTCTCTTGGAGATCAGTTGTTAAAACCTCTTTTTGAGCATGGTGAGGCATTCCCAGGATTGCTGAGGACCTCCACAAGAAGTGACATGTGGGATGAAACCAAATGATACCTTTATCCTTGCTCTAACAGCAGGTAATGCCAAGTGATGCTTCTCAAAGCCCTGCACTGGCAGGATGCAACCACTCATTTTAAAAGTGCTTAAAAATCTTGCTGGATATAAAGTACTTGAGATGAAACTAAAGGTTCAATAGCCCTTCCTGATTGCTGATTGACAAAGGAGGATAAATAATGAGTATTTTTTTCCCCTGTGGTCAGATTGCTCCAGCCTCAGGTAACTACTCCACACAGATTCAGCACAGCAGTTCAGTTTGAACAATAAGTGGAAATGACTGGAGTACAAGTTGGAGGGTGGGATCCACCTTTTTTTAATACATTATGTCTGGCTGAGAAATGAGGATTTATATTGACAGACATCTGGGATATGATGTTCAGATTCATCTGAACACCTGAAATAGGGACACTTTAACTTCTGAGCAATCTGGGACACGCTGTTCATGTAATCTCATGAACTGCTCTTCCAAAGGGGCAAACTTGTGGGTGACAATGACCTGCCTTGTTCAAAATTTCTCTGTTAAATCAGCCTAAAAGATCCCACCCAAACCCTGAATAGGGGGCTACATTGCTTACAGATGATCCTTAAGATGGTCCTGGACCATCATCTTTACAGCTGCCTTTCCTGTGAGAAACAGTGACAGGCAGAAAGGCACCTTCTCCTCTCCTCTTGTCTCCAGAGGATTTTTGGGAAAGGCATACCCTTTTCACTCTTTAGGCAGTGCTGATAACACTGGAATGCCCCCTGTTTAAAGCAGCCCTGGAAATCTGCACCAGGTGTCAGAGCAACCCAAAATCCAGGGTATATAAAGGACAGCCTAAAGCAGCCTTAACCTCCTTTTCCTGGGCTACAGATTTCTTGCTTGAAACTTCAGTCCCTCCCACACCTTTGCTTTCATCCAGACATCCTGCCCCTGGTGGCTGTCTCTGAATAATGTTAACGTGTGTCTTTCAGATGGAATCATGGATCACAGGATAATTCAGATTAGAAGGGACCTCAGAAGACTTTAGCTCAACCTTCTACTGGAAGCCGGGTCAGAATGAAGACTGTACAAGCTCTGTGCAACTTGCTCCAATGTTCACCTGTCCTCAGGGTAAAAAGATTTCTCTTCAGTGTGAACCTCCCCAGTTTCAGGTCATGCCCAGTGCCTGTGGTTCTCCTGCCACATACCATGATGAAAAGCTTGGCTCTTTTCTCCTGATGACCTCCTCATAGATGCTGTGAGGCTGCTACTACATTGCTCCTAAAGTTTCTCCAGGTAAAAAAGCCCAATTTCCTCATTCTCTCTTCAAAGGCCATCTCAGTGCCCCTCCTCTGAATGTGCTACAGGTGATTATCATATTTCATATACCGAGGAGCCTAAAGCTGGACGTGATAGTCTAAACCAGTGGATTTAGATTAGCTATCTGGAAGAAATTCTTCCCTGGGAGGGTGGGCAGGCCCTGGCACAGGTTGGGCAGAGCAGCTGTGGCAGTCCCATCCCTGGAAGTGTCCAAGGCAAGGTTGGATGGGGCTTGGAGCAACCTGGGATGTTGGAAGGTGTCCCTCCTGATGGCAGGGGATGGAACTGGATGATCTTTCAGTCCCTTCCAACCCAAATCATTCCAGGATTCTGTAATTCTAAAACTAATCCAGAAAGTGCTGCGTAGAGAGGAGTAAACATTTCCCTGCATCTACTGACTATATTCTTGTTAATACAGCCCAGGACACTGCTGGCCTGATCTACTTTCCTCAGGATCTATGTAAAGTTTGCAGAGTCAAGGCTGCTAAGAATTCTTGAAGGATTTTTTACAATAAAAACTTCTCTTGATGAGTTTCAGTGAGTGAAGGCTGAGGGACTGTGCTAATGTAAGAACTCTCGCACTGCGGGGGCGTTGGGAAACAGAGAAGCTTTTTGGAGTTCTGCAGTTGTTGTGCTGCTGGATGCCACATTCATTTGCAAAGCAGGCTCTTGTTATTACTTGTTATTATTTGCCCATTTATACTTCATTACATTTAAACAAAACCCTGAAGAGAAAAGGTCTCCGACAGGAAATTTGTTTTGTGCAGGCTCCCAGCAAGTTCAACAGAAACCCCATCTGAGTCACACTCAGAACAGTAACGTGTGATGAACAGCTACAGGAGCCTGCAGGAACACTTTCTACACACACACATATACCCTCCCCAAGGGGGAAGGCTTTAATTAATCTACTAATTAAATTAAAGCTATTTGCCCTCAACTATCACACACGTTTTTCCCTCTCTCTCCTCCCCGCTGGCGGCTCCAGTAAGTGCATCGTGCTCCAGCTCTTACTCTAATATCCCCCAAAGGGCCTCTGGGACTGGGGAGAACACTGAAGAATAGAGGCAAAAATCTCATTACAACAGTGGTAATTGGGAGTGTTGAACTTATTCTCAATTCCCCTCCTTGTCCTTTCAGTGCTCAGCGACACTGGTTTAGATATTGTGCCAAAGTGGAAGGGAAAACACAACAACTCACAACTAAAAAAACCCCACTCAACTCCCAAAGGAATCAAATGTTTGCACAAAAGGCTGTGCCTTGAGTTGCTTTCTCAACAAACCTTTTATTCTCCTTCTCATCTCTGGAGGGTTTTGTGACCATTTTGCTGTAAAAACTCAAGGAGAGGAATAAAGTACATACTGATGGAGGAATAGTTTTGTCACTATTTTGCTGCAAGGACTCAAAGAGGGGAATAAAGTGCATATTCCCAAAGGAAAGAGGAGCAGGATGAATGGTGTGTCAGAGCACCAACACAGTGAGAGGGGCCAGGGTGGAACTCAGCTGACAGGAATGTAAAGGAAGGGAGGCAATGCAGGAAAACTTTCTAATGATGAAAAATGGTGCCATTTACAGAAAAAACCCACCACCAAGAAACTACCAGAGAAAGAGAAGATGCATCTGCAGAGGCCATTTGTGACCAGCTCTGGTTGTCCTTGGGCTATGGACACTGACTGGGAAAAGGAGGAAAGCACAGCAGGGCTGGAAGATGGTTGCTGGCAGAGGCACAGCACATGAGCTGCCTTGGTCCTCTGCCATCCCAGTTTAGGACTGTGAAGACCATGGTATGGCTCTGGTTTTCCACGTGTTGGCCACAATCCCAACCATTTAACTATGACACAAACACAAAACATGCTATCAAATGTTGCACAGCTCAGTTGAAGAATCATACAGTCATAGAGTACTGGAATGATTTGAACTGGAGAGGACCTTAAAAAACCATCCTGTTCCAACCCCCCTGCCATGGGCAGCAACACCTTCCGCTATCCCAGGTTGCTCCAAGCCCTGACCAACCTGGCACTGAAAAATTCCAGGGGTGGAGCAGTCACAGATTCTCTGGGAAATCTATGCCAGAGCCTCCTCACCCTCACAGGAAAGAATTTCCTCCTAACACCCCATCTAGCCCTGCCCTGTGGAAGTTTTAAGCCATTCCCTCTCATCCTGTCACTTGTCCTTGTCAAAAGTCCCTTCTTTCTTGTAGGTCCCTTTAGGTGTCATTCAAAAAATCCAACCTAGGGGGGAAGGAAAACTTTTACTATGCTTAAAGATATCAGTGTAAAATATTTCATTATTTTGGGATCCAAGTTTTTAAAGTGATCTGCTTCATGAAATAGGAAAAAAACAAAAATATAAAAAAACAAGTCTAGATATGTGAACATATTCCTGCAGGATGACAAAAGATAATGAAACAATTGAGTTTTGCACACAATAGAAAATTCCATTTTTTCAGTATAAAGTTATTAGCCACTATGATCCTTCAGTCTGGGTTTAGACCACAGAGAGTGATACTAATGCTACTTTTATTAGGTGATCTAATAAAACAGCAGTTCCTGTTTTTATGATTGTCTGCCTGTTGATGGGCACCTTATCACTGTATTTAGGATTGCATCAATGTCAGGCTGCTGAGAAGCATCAGCAGACACTTCTCTCACAGCCAATTAATGTTTTAAACACTCGATGTTGATCAATATTTAAATTACTATCAGGGTGAAAAAAAAAGTATGGAGAGAGACCTGCAGTGTCAGTGTTTGTTTCTTGCTAGTAACAAAAATGAGAGCCCAGGGTGACTTGTGTGGCTGCAGATAAGGCCCTGATGAATCCCATCCCCATCCTATTTCTTGAAAACTCATCTGTGCCTTGTTTTTCCCCCTTAAGCACCTCAGAGGAGTTTTGAGCTGTCACTGGGCACGATTCAGCCACGGGGGATCACCAGTGTTTGAATATCTGGCAGTAACTCTTTAACAGGAGCATGTAAATGTGGTTCCCAGCACACGCAGTCCCTGGTGATACACTTACAATACCAGGAGTGAATAACTAAGCTCCGGATAGACAAATCATTGCCAGAGGGCTGAGCAGTTCCACCACCACAATTCCCTCCACTGGTGCAGCAGAGGCTGTTTGGGAGGTTTGTATTTTACAGTGATTTAACCACATGTAACATTCCTGCCTTGGGCATTTGGAAGCTTAAAAATCATACTTGTTTAACAATGCTCTGGACAC
Organism: Pithys albifrons albifrons; assembly: GCF_047495875.1. NCBI lineage: Eukaryota > Metazoa > Chordata > Aves > Passeriformes > Thamnophilidae > Pithys > Pithys albifrons. Next base: position 4,144,186 of record NC_092464.1, read on the forward strand.
CACTGAATGGAAGAAGGCACGTCACCTGTTGGACAACATCTGTCTCATGAAATTATCAATTTCTCTACTAGTGTATATTGACAATGACTTACGATGGAAAATTTGGTCTTTGTCTTTAACCTTGTAACTTATATTATTTACATTTATATTTAATCTCTATATATTATATTTGTAGAACCTGAGAACATGCAGCTCTGAACTAGGATCCTGCCTGGTGATCTGAATGCAGCAAAATGTGCCCCTCTCAGGGACATGCAGTGAACAGGTGATGGAGAACAATTTTGGGCCTCAATTCTCCATCCTTGATATTTCAAAGGAAACACATAATTCTTTCAAAGATGCCACAACAGAGAAGCACATGCCCAGACTCACAGTCAGCAGGGACCCATGTAGTTGCCACAATAAAAATGAGCCAACAATAATTGGTATTTTCACAGGACTTTCAGAAATAGGGAAACACAATCGCACCCAATTCCTTTCTTCACTCACAAGAACTGAACTCCGTAACATCTCAGAGAAGGTGTGACATGTAGAGGGGTTTTCTTTTTACATACTATAAAAAATCCAGACCCACCCACCTCAGTCTGTTTTCTGAGGAGTCAAGAGCAGGAGTGATGTGGAAGGAGAGCAAAGACAGGAACCAGCCAATGGTTGATGAACCCTCATGTCCACATCACGCACCGGGCAGGATATTCAGCAATGGTACCTCCAACAGAGCCAGCTGGAGCCTTCTTACAACCCAGAGAATCTTCCCTACAAGAAACCAACCCTGAACGCTCCTGCTTTTTAATTTATTTTCTTTTTTCACATTTCTGTGAAATGAGATCCCCAAAAGTAGAGGTTTCGGAAGGGCAAAGTTGGACTTGCATGGAACAAGATATTTGAGGGCAGTTCTAGCTGCAGGTGTGTTACACATACAGATCCCTCTTTCTCCTTTCCAAAGTACCTTCTGGGTTTTTTCCCCCCTTTCCAAACATTTTATGTGTTAATATTATTATTTACCTGTTGCTGTATCAAGAATACTCTACCATTGTGAACTGTGACTCAAAGTTCTTATGAACCATGATGTAAGAAAGCAATTTATTACTTAATCCTGCAAAAGGTGGGTTCCCTATCCCTGTGTGACTCCTTATCCCAATGTTTTGGTTCATGTGGTGTGAGGACAGAGAGGATGCAGAGACTGTTTGTGAGACAATCCCAGGGCAGGAGGCAGGTGGGGCCCAGTCCCTGCTCTGTGAGCAGCAGAAAATGTGTAATTAATGAATTAATTATTCTCACACGTGCACTGCTCACGAGGCCCTCTTTGAAAGTCCTACTACTGACTCCATGACATTTCACGAACCTCAAGCAGGTTTCAAGAAGTTCCTAAGTACAATGTGTCACAAAAGAACTGCAAAATTACTAGAAAACAAAGCAAGCCAACAAAACACAGTGCCAGATTGCAGGGCCGATCTCACATTCCCATCCTACTCTTATGCCACGGCAGGGGAGGATTTGATTTAAGGAGGGACAACACACTGAGATAGAGATGGTCTTCTGCTTAGAGATGATCTCCCCCTTAAAGGGTGACTTCATTCCAAATAAACCAGCAGGACCTGGATGCATTTCAGCCCCCGACAGATAAGCCACAGGTCTCACTTTCGGCGTCTTGTCATGACCCAGATTCTGCTCCAGCATTTTCCACTCCGCTGCTCTACAGAAATTTGCTCAAATAGGGATACATCACTACATAAGGTCAAACTCAGGATGCACTTTATTATCCTAATGGCACATCTCCTGTTGTTCTCAGCTCCAGCAAGATGCATTTGGGGAGCTACACCAGTCCCCTCAGCTGGCAGCTACAAGGGCAGAACTGGTGGCACAGGGGCTCTGTCCCAGGGTAACAGATGCTCCAGCTGTGCTGTTTGCTGAATACAATGCACAGACTCCTAGATCCAGAACCTTTTGCATATTTAAACAACAGACCATTTTTCTTTTTCAAGAAAAATAAGAAATAAAGGCTTCAGAAGCCAAGCATTCATGGTTAAAACTCTGTAACCACACATAGTAAGTCTTGGCCGATACATTCAAGCCTCCCTTCCGAAATGTAATGTGATAAATGTGTGGAAGTGTCAATAACTTGGCATCCTGGAGAAATAAGTGAGAGTTCTGCTGGGGTATTTGTGCATTCCATATTAAAGGGGTCCTTCTCTGCTGACTAAGGGAGCCTGATGTTATGTACTTCAGCTTGAAAATGCTGCATCCTACTTCATCTGTGGCACTGGATCACAGAGCAGAGAATATTCTGAGCTGGAAGGGACTCGCAAGGATCATGGACTCCAACTCCTGGCCCTGCACAGGATCACCCCAAAAAAACACAGTATTTGAGAGTGTTGTTCAAACACTTCTTGAACTCTGGCAGGGTGGAAGTCACCACCACTTCCCTGGGAAACCTATTCCAGTGCCCAACCACCACCTGAGTGAAGAACCTTTTCCTAATATCCAGCCACATCACAGCCCCAAGGACACCTGGCTCTGAAATCTTCAGCCACCCTCGATTCCCACGTCTTGATGTCTCCCGACACAGCATTCACCCCTCAGTACAAAGTAAAGTTTTCCTCTTGGTCAGTGGTGGCTGGTCAGAGCCACACAGTGAGTGCAACACAACCTGCCTTGCTTGGCATGACAGCCAGGACTTCATGCCCATGTCTTTTCCTTGACTGCTGTTCTTGGTAAACCAAAAGCCCCAGAAAAGGCAGTTGCTGAGTTCCAGCTGAATTTCCCCATGAAGTGGCCAGGATTTCTCAGTTATTAACCTTAACAGCTTCATTTTCATCTCCCTGCTCATATCCAGACATTAATTTTATTTCTGCTGTTCTATTCCCAGTTACAGAAAGAAAAGCCAGTTCCACCATGTCCACTGGTTTTATTTTTCAGGGAGTTTAGGTCCAAGCTGAGAGAGCTGGAGTTGCTCAGCCTGAAGAAGTGAAAGCTTCAAGGACACCTTAATGATCTTAGGAGATCTTCCAGTTCCTAAAGGTGCTCCAAGAGAGCTGGAGAGGGACTTTGGACAAGGGCCTGGAGTGACAGGACAAGAGGGAATGGCTTTAAACTGACAGGGCAGGGTTAAATATCAGGAAGAAATTCTCCCCTATGAGGGTGGGCAGGCCCTGGCACAGGTTGCCCAGAGAAGCTGTGGCTGCCCCATCCCTGAAAGTGTCCAAGGCCAGGTTGGCCAGGGCTTGGAGCAACCTGGGTTGGTGAAAGGTGTCCCTGCCCATGGCAGGGGGTGGGACTGGATGATATTTAAGCTCCTTTCCAACCCAAACCACTCCATGATTCCATGACCTTATGATTATTGTCCATCCTAGAACCATCCACGTGCAACAGAATAAAGACATGCAAAGCATTTCCTCTCCACTTATTTCTGAATTGTAACGTGCCAAAAAATTGTCCTGAAGCCCTTGAAATGGGAACATTAAATTGCAGTGATGTTCTAATTCAGTTCAGATTGAAGTTAATAGAAAGAAGGTTTCATTTTCCGTGGAGAAAGAGGATCAGAAATGGGAGCAGCTATTTTTGCTGCTTTGATTTCCCTGCTCTCAGAAGCAAACATTAACACATGTAAATACCCTGTGTGTGACACATACTGAAGAAAGAAACAGAGAAGGGGTTCCTCTGCCAGGAGGGCAAATTGCTGTCACATTTAAGCCAAAGACCTGAAAGCAAAACTGATGAAACCTCTGTCATATTGTCCCTCCTTCTGGGTGATTCCAATATATGTTATCTGCCCTTCATTTGATCCTGAGGATTACTGTGTTCAGAATTTCTAAGTTTCACCTTAGACAACAGATAAATATTTCACATTTTCACACATAAAAAAAACCCTCAGAATAAGAACCAATGACCTAAAATGCAAGAAACCCCCAGTACTAAGGACTGACAATTTTTTTATAGATTAGTATCATTCATACACATTCCTGTCAAATTCCCTTATTTTTTCTTATATTAAATTAAGGAGGATTTAATTCTTCTCCTTTTTTAATGGTCTTATTTTATGATGGCTTCTGGCAGCTTGTGCAGCTGTTTGGTGTTTTTTTTCCCCAAATGAATCCACGAGCACAGCTGGAGGATTGCCACTTCCCACTGCTGAATATCCCCAAACTTCCCTTTGCAAGCAGTGCCATGTAGTGGGATGGGAGCTCAGTACAGGATGACCTGCCCTTCATATGCTGGTTTTAATTCACAAGGTGTTATTCTGCATTTCATTAAGAGAGTTGTAGAAAAAAACCCATGGATACAAAAGGGAGAAGAAGCTGATTTTCCATCTTTGCATCCCCCTAATTAAATAGCAGCAGAATTAATGTTGTAACCAGTAGGTTACAGTGTGAAAACCAAAGGAAAATAAACTACCATTTCTGGTCCCCATCTACTGCTTTAATTCTCAGAAAAATCCTTAAAAAGATTAAAATACAACCAGTCAAGTGTTGGGTAAATAGAACAAATAAGCTTTTGTGAAGCAGAGAAGGAATAATTATGTCAAGGCAAAAGTGAAGGCATTCACCATATGGAGATTTAGGTGTTACAAATATCCATTCTAGAAAATCAGGAGACATTGTGTCATTCCCAGGTCATCCCTATCTGTGTTTTTCCAGAACATCCAGGGTTGTCCCAGCTGCTAAAACATGTACTATTCATGTCCATGGATTTTATAGGTGTGAATAATTTAGATACCAGGTCGTGTACAAGGAAGTGTGAGAGGAAAAGCAGGAAAACAGACTGTTTGATCATTGTTTCACTGCACAAACTGATGGCCTAAAGGCACGTTTCACTCAGATCTCACTGGTGGAAGTTTTTATGGTTTTTATGGAACACACAGAATGTCTGAAAGCCAAGTGTCTCACAGAACTCTCTGACTCTGCACAGCTCAGCAGCATTTGCCCTTCCACAGGGCAGCAAAGAGATGAACCAAACCCCTCCTCTCTCACACACCTGCCTTTGGCACCCCAGCATTAAGTGGGTTCATCTTTTCCACACCTTTTAGAGATAGGTCAGTGCAGTTGGTCTGTGATGCAGGGAAATGAGAAAGAAGAAGCTTCAGCTGCTCACACTGAGCAGTCAGTAAGAACATCTGACCCTCAAACTCTCATGCCTGAGGTTACTGCTAATGCCAGTGATCCTGAATGGCCACACACCCGGATTAGCTGTTAGATTAAAAAAATAGAAATAAAGTTGATGGGTTTTTTGAGTAGTAACAAGAGTCTTTAGTCATTGATGACATGGAGTAGTGTCTCCCAGATCACAGAATGGTTTGGGTTGGAAAGGAGCTTAAAGATCAGCTTGTTCCAACCTCCTGGGCAGGGACACCTTCCACCAGCCCAAGTTGCTCCAAGCCCTGTCCAACCTGGTCTTGGACACTCCCAGGCATGGGGCAGGCACAGTTTCTCTGCCCAACCTGTGCCAGGGCCTCATCACCCTCACAGGGAGGAATTTTTTCCTAATAACTAATCTAAAGCTGCCCTGTTTCAGTTTAAAGCCATTCCCTCTTGTCCTATCACTCCATGCCCTCATCCTAACATGAACTCCAGTTTGGATACTCTGCTGTCTTAACACATCTTGAGATTATGTTAAAGTTCTTTTGGGGTTTGTTTTGTTTGGGTTTTTTGGGTTTTTTTTTTTGCAGTGAATTAACAAAATCTCTGTATTTGCCTAAACATTCACATGAAACTGTTAGAGAATTATTTTGCCTGAGAATGTGGATGTTCTGCCAAATTTAGTTGGACCCACCCCCAGCATCCAGGTTTTAGAGGTGGACAGATGACCTGGAGCATTAGAAAAATCACATCAGTCTGCTTTCCTTAGGGCATCAAAGGCCCTTCAGCAACCCATTCCCACCAATCCTGCCTGCCTGCACAGAATTCCTGACTCTCCCACAGCTGCTCTGCCAAAGGAGTGTGCATGGGAATGCCTCCAGCTCCAGCCAGTTCCAGGAGGAAGAGTAAATACATCAGCTTTGGGGTCAAACCTTTTACACTGAAAATACACACTGAGAGTCAACAGCTCCCTTAAATTAGCCCACAGTGTGTTCCCCTGGTGTTTCTGCATTAGTTCAGACATAAGATACAACACATGATGCCAAAAGGTTTACATTTTGCCCATCCACGTTGCTGGAAGAAGCACTGAAATAGAGTGGCTTAGAGTGAAACTGCATGGGAATTTAATTTCTATTACGCTGCAAACATGTCATGTGTTTTGTTGGTTTTAAGTAATGGAGCAAATTATTATAACTGGCTAACAGAGAGCTAATAACTAAAACCAGCTCAGCCAGAGGGCAGCAGGAAAAAAGAAAGAACATTTTAATATCTGTGAGGAAGTAAAACCAACTTTATAGCCTTGAGCTTTAGCGTTATCTCTAATCTCATCCAAGATATATTTTGCATTATCAGTTCTCTTGCAAGACCTCAGTAAACAAGAAAACCACAGTAAAGGTCCAAAATAGTTTTAAGACAAATATGTAACATGCTCAGATGTGGCTATCAGGGGAGAATAATTAAAACCCAATTAAAATCTCTGTACTTTCCCTTCCTGAATGTGTAAATATCAGAAGCTCAAATTACTGACAAACCGTTTCAGGAATTGTTAAACCAAATTAACAGCCTGTGTTTAGGCTAAATAACCCTGAATCACACACACTTTGGCCACAGATGCTGAGATGGAGGGAGACTGGGGGACCAAAATCATTTGAAAGGAGTAAACAGCAGCTAAAGTGTTTTCTTCTGTCTAAAGCTCTCAGAGAATTAATAAGAACCTTCCACTCCAAAAGACACCTACTGAGCAAGGAAAGAACATTGCAGAAATGTGTAACTGGGAAGGTCAGGAGCAGTGAAAAACTTCATCCCTTTCAAATCCTCAATGGAAGTTTTCAGCAGAAGTGTGCAGATAAAAAGGATATTGGGACAGGTTGGGCACTGAACGTGGATGAAGGTTGGGAAACCAATAAACTCCCCAACAAAAATGAAATCAGGCTGGAAGATGTTCATTGAGACTATTTTCCCTCAAGATTCTGATTAGATTTACAGTCTAAACTGTACTGATAGCAAAAAAAACCCCAAAAACCCACACCTTAGATTGTACCAAAAACAAAAAAAAGGGGGGGTGGAAATTAAGATGGTATTCTTTGAACTGTGCTGGAAATAATAATTCTAACAAAAGGAGTACAAAATATTTTTAGCATGTTGTTCTGGGGGGAAAATATTTTACCTGTTTTCTTTAAAATTGATCTTCTTCCACTTTTTCTTTTTTTAAAGATCCTGAAGTATCTAATGGATGAATTTGTCATTTTTTTTATATTACAGACACAGAGATTCATTGGCATCTGCCCTTGCCCATTCAAGAACATACATTTAATGCACAATTTCAAAAATGTGTTCCATGAAAGGCAGGAAACAGCATTTGTGATAACCTTACAAACCACCCCCCAGAAATGAATCACAAGATACTGAAAATTCAAGACAATCCACTGGGCAAAAGTGATTACTGTCATCTGCTCATGATCCACATAACATTCAGAGAATTCCCCATGCAGGTCAATAAAAATGAGGTTTCTAAAAGCTAAAGAAACCAAAGTCCAGTCTCAGATAATTTTTGAGGACCCAGCAGTAAGGAGAGCGTTAGGGGAATTTAGGATGGGTTGTTCCAATGTGTAGAGGTGTCTGTCCCTTGACACCAAGTATAGAAGATTCATGATTATATATTATATAGGTAAAAATCTGAGCTACTGGCACAGGTTGGGCAGAGAAGCTGTGGCTGCCCCATCCCTGGAAGTGTCCAAGGCCAGGTTGGATGGGGCTTGGAGCAACCTGGGACAGTGGAAGGTGAATCTGTTGGAAATAGATGGTCTTTAAGGTCCCTTCCAACCCCAACCATTCCATGACTCGATGATTCTAATCCAGACATCCAGCATTTCTGTGGCTAAATGATGCCCTAAGGACATTTTCTGACTTATTTAGGTACAAAACTCAGTTCTATCATGCACAGGAAAGTCCAGAGGCAGATCCCACTCAGTTGTGTTCTCAGTTTTGGGTAAAACCAGCACTATATGGCATGGAATAAATACACCATGGAGATGATATTTTAGTACAAAATCTACACTTCCAAGTGATTTCTACATGGAGAAAATAAATCTGGGGGAACTTTTCAGGATCAAGCTACCCTGGGGTGAGCCATTCACCTCTTACCCATGGAAAGGGCTTTGAGTTGGGTGCTGTGCCTTGGACAGCAACATCTCAGCTTTATGGTTGGCAATGGTTTATAAATGGCCTCACAGATTTGGTTCAATAGGCATTCCTCTTTGGCAAAGAAGCCCTGGAGGCCACTTCAGGCATAGTGGAGTCTGCCTGGGATGGAATTCCCAAGCCTGTGGATGGTTTGTGTGGAGGGTTTGTGGTAAGCTGGTGCCAGGCCTGGTCCTCCCGTCCCTCCTAGGACGGCACAGTCCGTCCTTCTGGGACTAAGGCAAAGACCAAAAGAGGCAAAAGCTCCACCTCCCTCTCTTTTTATACTTCTTGACACTCCTTGATGATGTCAGATGATATGAAATACCTCTTTGGTTGGTTAAGTCAGGTGATGCTTGCCCCTTCTAATCTATGTCACATCCTCTGGGCCTGCTGAATGAGGCCTACCTGAAACTAAAGCCAAAACTACCACAGGCAGGCCCTGCTCCCACATCCTCACCCAGGCAGCTTTCAGCATCACCCCTGGATCCTCAGGGAGGCCTCTGGATCCTCAGGGAGGCTCCAAGTCCTGGTGTAGCTTCTAACAGAATCCCAGACTATTCTGAGTTGGAAGGGACCCACAAGGATCATTGAGTCCAACTCTTAAGTCAACGGCCCACAGAGGGGATTGAACCCATGACCTTGGCATTATTATAACCAAGTTTTAACCAACTGAGCAGCCATGGGATGTACATTCACTCTGAGTGGCTCTGGAGCTTATTTCACATATTGAGAAGAAACTGTTTGTTGTAGCTACGACAAGAGGGACAGTAGGGGACATAAAAGACCAAATCTCTAACAATGGAACAGTACTGTAAATGTGGGAGGGTTAATATTTTTTCCCTCTCTTCCTGCTTTTTTATCTCCATTTTCCCCTTCTTTCTGTGTTGCTTTGGTTCTGCATCACAGTTATCTCTCCAAGCTGATTCCAGGGGAAATCCTCTTGAGCTGCTGACTCAGCAAACCCCAGGCAGAGCAGGCCAGCAGCACTTGAGAGACTTGAATAATATCCCTCCAGGAGCTGGATCTTAGAGCACAGCAACAGGAAAAATCACTGATTCTGATTTTACTACTTTTTTTACAGGCTCCTTTATTAAGAAATCTTCTTTTTATCTCCTAATTTGTTATTTGGCTGTTCATCCAACCCTCCTCCAAGCTCATGAATAGAAGAACCAGCAGGAAGAAAAATCATATTCATGTCCTTAAATCAGTGGTGCCATCATATTATTTGCCTGTCACAGAAATTATTACAACTGCCAGAGAGCAAACAGTGAACACATTAATGTAATGTAGGGCAACTATTTTCTGCTTTGTTACCTGCTGCCTGGCATTTCTAAGACCTAAATATCTAATCTGCCTTTCTAAAGAAGGAAAGTTGTAGGTGTTTGTGTGTTGTTTGTGAACCACACGTTGGTATATTATGTGGGTTTGGGCTGTCATTCATCTTTTGTGCTTAATAAGCTCAGAAACCTTTAAGACCAGGCTGGATGGGGCTCTGAGCCACCTGGGACAGTGGAAGGTGTCCCTGCCCATGGCAGGGGGGTGGAAGGAGATGAGCTTTAAGGTTCCTTTCGACCCAAACCATTCTGGGATTCTATGAAAAAACCATTTTGCCACGTGTCTTCCTTTATGTCCTGCAATGACCATACCTGACACCTGCTGTGCCCAGTCTGGGATCACAAGTGCCAGTGCACCAGACAGAGCACCAACACAACATCAAGGTCTCCCATCACCTTCAGGTGTCTCAGACAGGAGCTTTCTCAATAAAAAATCAGACTTGTAGATATTTCAGGTGGAGATCTCACTCTGAGGGATCTGTCCCCCTCTCCCTCTCTGTAGGTACCTATCCCACCCAGCTGGGAGGGCATCGACCATCTGGAACCCAAGATTCTAATTTTTCTGCCTCTGAAAGGTGCTTGAAGTTGGTTGGCATCAAACCCACTGTGGTTCTCCCACACTGATTTTCTGAGATGCTTTCAGTGATACATTTTACCAGAATCTCTGAACCTGCTCTTTGAAACTGCTCTACCCAATATTACACACCCTGAGATTTTGTTGTTCTATTTCAAACAAGGCTTTTAAGAGGTTGCTGTTCTGCTGATTGCTCCTCATATTAAAAAGGACAAGCTAAAGCAATACTAATGTCTTGGCTAGCTGAGTTTTTATCTCCTGTGGAGTTCCCTGACTATCTTTGTACATATTTACATTTTCATTACATAAATAACAGGGAAGTTCCATGAAACTGTGAACTTTGTAAGAGACACCTGCAGTCCTACAGAGAATTTGACTTTTCTAATAGGGTTATGAGCTGCTACAAATCACCAGACAGATAAACTCATTAAAATCTCTCTCATTAAGTCCTGCATGGAAAAGAATTGTTATCTTAAAGAGCAGGGACCATCCCAGCCACCCATGTTTGTGCCTGAGGAGCCTCCCATTTGGGCTGCAGCAGAAAATGCACTAACAAACATTGCAGGGCTGGGGGGAAATGAGTAGAATATTGTGCCTGAATACATCGTGCCTCATCTTTTCAAAATGACAGAGGCTGAAATGTAGATGATTCCATTGGAACATAACCTGGCACAGCAAGTGACAGCTACAGAAGTGTAAGAGAGGATACAGAAAGTTCTCTGCTCTGCAGCCCATACACACCCTTAAAAGAGTGAGAAATACCACCCTCTTCAGCAAACAGGGGCTGAGCAAATAAATCTACTTTCTCTCCTCACCTCTTCATGAATTGCTTAAACACAATAAGATCAGGTTTCATTCTCTGCTCTGTGAGATGCTGCCTGTGCATCCAAATCTGGATTTGCCCATCTGACACTCACAGAGATCACACTTCACTGTTGGTATACAAGAGGCATCACTTACTTTTTCTCTCTCTCTCTTTTTTAAAAGGAAGTCCACGAATGTTTCGCAGCCCTTGAAAGAATATTCTGCCCTTTGAAACATTTAAGCTCAGGAATACTAAAAGTGCAGCCATGAGAAATTCTAAATATTAGGTGAAGAAATACATGTGATGGAATTATTCCAAATAGTTAGGACACCTGCATTGCAGTTACATTTAAAATTCAGTTCATACACTAAGCCAAGTTTGTGAGTCATGAAATTCATTGTTTCTCAAGTACATTTGGAACCAGACAAAGGAATGATGGTTTAGGATCCTTTCTCCTCAATAAGTTTATGATTACTTGTGTTGTATTTCCCAATAAGAAAAGCAAATACACTGTAATCACAGGAGAATGGAATGCAAAATCACAGTGAAAGTGAATCCAGAAAAAAAAAATTAAGTAGGGTGAAGAAAACTGATGTGCAAATGAAAACAAGTGATAAAATCCTAGAATGGTTTGGATTGAAAGGGACCTTAAGAATCATCTCATTCCAACTCCCTGCACTAGGCAGGGACATTTTCCACTATTCCAGAGCTTCATCTAAAGCAAAGGAAAGAATGAGAGTGAGTGAGAAGAGCTGGACCAGCTGACAGAAATGGATTAAAATCAGCTAAAATAGCAACACAGGCACTTGAATCCAGGAAAACACTTAAACTGGGGAAAAAAAAATAAAGCTCAAGAATTCCTCTGAAAGGCCTAGCAGGGATTATGTTGCCTTCAATCCCAAGTGGTTAATAAGTTGTCATACCTTTAATAGGCCAATGCAGAATAGCCTGTTAAACACATGAAAAATCAAACCACCCTCAGTCTCTGACACTTAGACTTGGCTTAACGTGCCCATTTCTACATATATCTTAGTATATTATTTTCTTCTTGTCTGGTCTGAGTCTATATTTGAAGCTCCCCAGAATTTTCCATTAACACTTTGTCCTCTTTTTACTTTTTCTTGCCCTGTTTATGGACGTGGACATTAGTTGGAGGGGTTTGGTTTTCTGGGGATAAAATGGGTCTGTCTGTTGGTGAAGCCAAAATCTCCCCATCCAAGCAGGATTCAGGAGCTACTGCAGCCACTTTGAGGAATGTGCCAGAAAAGGAGGATGAATCCCAGCATCTAACAAGAGATTTTCTTGGAGTCACCGGAGGTTTCTTGAGTACCAGAGGTGTTTAGAGGAAATCAATACAAAAGAAGTTATTTTCAGGAACTTTCTGAAGGATGACATTCAAATTTATTCCATTTTTTTTTTTTAAATTCACATCCACTCCCTTGGTAGAAAAGCTGAAAATCTGCAGGACTGGAAAGTACCAACCTGAGGTCACCAGCACAGCATGTTAGAAGTGGTTTAAGAGTAATTGTGTGTCCCAGTGGAGAGAAATGTGTTACCACAAGTCTTGCAGAAGAGTCACAGCAGGGAAAAACTGTAAATAACATTATACCATTCCCAAAATTTGGAATGTGTGAAAAGGAAAGTAAGGATTTACTAAGAAAAATACTGTACATAAATTATGGTAAAATCTCTGTCATGAGCTTAAGTTTTTTTACTGAGCAAAGAAATGTGTGTGCAAACACACAAATTCACAGGTGTTAAAAGCTCAACTTCAGTATCTGCAAAAAGACTGTAATAAAATCTCATTTATAAATAGGATCATAATATTCACTCTGGAAACATCACATACATAAAAGCATTTTTTTCCCATGGACTCTGGTTTGCTTCACAGTATTTCAATAAGGAACTTTTCTGTCCAAGAGCTGGAGTTGATCACTAATTATCCAGCTCAGCAACCACAGTTATGGCCTGAAATATGAGCAACTGGAAACTTGTTGTCCTTCCCCATCTGCCAGGAAGGTCATGCATGTGAAAGCTCGAGAGAGATGTTCATTTATTTCCCTTAATTAAAAGCTGCTCACCTCTAAATAAGAAGCCACCTTTTGGCTGCCTCAAGCTGAGCACCAAGAATCTGGAAACATTGAAAATCATTTGACAAAAACGTCTTTTGCTTTTCCATTCATGTGAAGATTTAATTAAAACTTTGTTCCAGTGTGAAAAATGTGCTTGCAAACCCAAGAATTCAGCTCTCCCAGTGCAGGATACATCTCACCAGCAGTTATTTGGGAGGAAACACTGGGGCTGTGCTGGGCTCAGCTGGAAGTTGGGAACTCCTTAGAGACTGAGATGTGACAGGTGTTATCTTTGGGTGTCAAACCAGCAGCACCAAGGTGTGTTTATATAATCTAATTTATGTTCAAAAAACCAGCTTCTGAATTTCACCCAACCTTCTTTTATAGTCAGGAATCTCATGTGAACTTCAGCACCTAAACCGAGTGAAATGTGTTTTTTCTTCCCTTCCCTATCAGCTTAAAGGAAGTTACTGCAATTATTTCAGAGATACAGCATAAAAATTAAAGTTTAGTAAGTAATAGTTTCTACCTGATGAGGAAAGCTAAGAAATAGTCACATGCAGTAGGTAAAAATTCCAAGACCACATAAGGGACTCTGTTATTTGGCTGAACACAAGTGTACTCCCAGTACCAACCCTGTCCTACAGAATTCAGCTCACACATTTCAGGTGTTCAGTTAAATAGAATCGACCCTAAATAAAACCCAAAAGGAAAAAAAAAAGTGTGTTTTTGTGTGCCAAAGTAAAGACAAGCCCTGTATGGGTGTCAAACGTGCATTGTCAGAGAGCTCACACAGGAGCAAGAAACTCTGTAAAAACTCCTAAAAGATGCTCTGGTCAAATCACTACCATACAAAATTGTTGTTATTTAAAAATAAAACAAAATAAATGTCAAGAATGCTTTCAAACCCCTGCCTGCTAAAGTGCAGGAATGTGAGAATATCTGCATATTAAGCAATTGTAAAGCATTTGCATGAAAGTTGCAGAAGGCTTTTAATAAAAATGAGATGGAATATTTAAATAGTGGTGCTGTTTGTCCCAGAATCCCTCCTTGAGCAGTGGTGAAAAGCACATTTCTGACCAATGGTCTAGCAAAGAACTGAGCTGAAAGGCAAGAGGAGTTTATTCTAGGGGTTGGGTACTGATCCTCACTGCAACAAAGGGAAGAAACATCTTTATTCAGTGGTTTTCTGGCTGTTTGGTCAGGTCAGATCCAGCCACAACGTGTGGGGGGACAGTGGAGAGGAACAGCTACAACTCCACTTGTGTTCAGACTGAGTTATTAATGGAATAGCAACTCAGTAAGTAAAGAGGGGGAAAATGAATCTCTGCCATCTTCAGAAAGAGTTGAAAACCTTCAGAAACATGATAAATGACTTTAAGTGCCTTTTGTACCTTTAGAGGCTCATCTGTGTTGTTTCTTAAAGTCAGTCCTCTGAAATCAGAGGCATCCAAAAGCACTGCCAGAAATATCTCAAGGTTCAGGTTTCACAGGGCTGAGAGGAATCTCTAATTTTAGCCCCTCTGGCTGGGAAAAAAGTATTCTTAATCTAATGGATTTGAATCAGAAGCCTTGCTATTTTTGTTTTTTTTTTCAATTATTACATTATTTCATTTCTAATCCTGGATAAAAACAGTGAATAAATACCCTTAAAGAATGGACTGGCCCTTCTCAGGATGAGCAGTGATCACAGTCCTTTTGAATTGACAAAGGAGGTTGGAAAAACCTTAAAACAACTTATGAGACCACACAGAAAAAGCTGCAATAAGTGTCAACAGGAGATCCTTCACTCCTGGCCATGAGAACAAACATTTATATCAGAACAATGCAAAGAAAAGCATTTTCCCTTACCATGGGAAGCAATATGAGAGTGAAGAAGCAGATCTTCCAGGTGAGGGCCATCTTCTCTCTTTAATTTTGAACTTCAGTCAAGTTTTGCTGGTTAACACTGTGATTAGGGCTCAAGCACAGGCTCTCTGCAGGTATTTTGGCTGAGGTCTTCACATCAAGGCTCTGATGTCTGCAGTGGAAGAGAAAAACCATTTTAAATATGGAAACTGTGATGAGACTGACAAAAAAAATGGACAGAAAATAGGGAACCCAACACTTGAACTCTGAGTTGCTCATATTAGAGACCAGCCACACTTGTCTGCATAGCAGCTGGTCCTGGATATCTAATTGAAAGCCAAAGGACATGTCTGAATGATCAGGAACTTGTCCCAAGAAAATGACTGGAACAGGTTCCGTAGCTGCAAGGGCCTAAATTGCACCCAAAGGAGAAGGTAGGATGGGTTATTTTGAACTAGAAAAAAAGACCTGACTGCTTCATTTCTGAAGCTGTGATTCACCCTTCATGATTTTCAGTAGTCTCTGAAAAGTACAACTGTCTGGGGGCCTTTAGGAGTGTGGATGACATGATGATTTCCTCCTGGAGGTCATTTGTCCAGGTAAGAAAATCCGTGACCAGAGTTGTTCTATAACCCAACAGCATTTTGGGGAACCCAGAAACAGAGGTGGAAAGGAATGAATTTTACTGTCAGGCTAAAGATTCATCCATATCATAAGACAGGATTGACTTGTATCTCATTATCCTACTTTGCTTTATAAAGAAGTGATTTGTAAAAGAACTTTTACAATCAAAGGACACCCAATTTTTATACTGGCTGCAAAACACTGCCAGGACATCAGCATTTAGAAAGGGGAGAGTCTTTTAATTAAAAAATGAAAAAGGAAATTTAATCTCTCTCTAAAAATTTTGGAGAACAATGATTCAAAAAATTCACTCTAAACTGAACTGTTTTCTTTCCTCCTCACGTGATCAGTGACTCCTGCTCTGCTCTGGCACTGAATTTAATTACTTCACTGCATTTCTGATGGTTTATCAAATAATGAGGGACTGATAAGATCTCAGCTGAGGAGGGCAGCAAACATCCCTGGTGACATTCAGCCAGGAGGAGTCAGAAAAGAACATCCCTCCATTAACACAGGCAGGAGAAAAAGCAGACAAACACCTCAGCAGACACTGCTTTGGAGATGATTTCCTGCTCCTGTGTGCAGGTCAGTGCAGAAAGGCCAGAGAGAGATGTGGAGATTGAATTCTGGCACTGGGATGCATCAGAAATTTCAGTTATTTCAGTAATTTAAAGGCAATGTAAGGGTGGGAGATGCCTGATAAATGATGTACAGATACCCTGGGGGGAAGGGGGAACCTGTAGAATCCACTCTGATTTGAAGGAGTTTTCCTTTAACCTGACATTGACTGGGTTTCAAAAGGGAAGATGTTTTCTGTCTTCTGCTTCATCTTAGTTTCAAAGGAACTTCTAAAGAGACAACAAGAACATCTGCAAACCATTTCACTGCTTTTCTTTCACATATTGCAGGGAAAATAAAAGAATCTGCTTCATTTTTTCCCTTCAAGGTAGTCATGGAAACCTGCATCAAATGCTGGGCTGAGGCCTTCATGTCACCCACAGAGACTCAAGTGTTTATTAGGTAATAACAACCACCAGTTCTGTGAACTTCTGCCCTGGACCTGCAGCAGGACCTGAGCATATTGCTCAGCAGTTCCCTGCATGTATGGGGTATATATGTGTGTACAGTCCACCTATTATCAATTAAAATATACTTATCTCTATCACCAGTTAAAGGCCAGTTATCTCTTTAACCAATGAAAGCCTAGTTCTCTCCCAGACAGGTGTTACCAGCTATCTTTTACTAAAAAATAAACTAAAATAAAATACAGGCAATGTTGATAAAGCATTGCCATTCAGCACTGAGAAAAAGAAATAAATGTATTGCTATAAGATTTGGAAGGGAAGTTTGAATTATCCTGTTTTCTTCTGATGTCATTGGGAGCCCAATCCTGTAATTTCATTAATAAATTAGAGATACTGATGCTTCATGTTGCTGTTTTAGCTGCATCTGACACTGCAATTAAAATTAATGAAGTCAGAGTAGCCAATAACAGGGGGTTACACCTTTCAGTTATGGATATAAAGATCCCCAAAATAATCTTCAATTATCTCTGGTGAAACAGAAAGGTTGTTCAAGTGTCTGAGAATGTGAAAATCAGTTGATTGTTACTAAAATAGAATGGGCTTCAGGGGGTTATTTCAAGCATGGCTGGAATACAGGAAGGAAAGAAATCATCTAATGACTTCAAATAATTCATCACCTATGAAGGTGAATCCATTTGTTCACTGCAAACACCAAAGCAAAATCTTTGTGGAAGTATCTTAGATGCTTCAAGGGCAGGTTGGAAAAGCTCTGGCAAAACTTATTCTGCTGAAAGTGCCCATTTCTTTCCCCTGCCTAGAAAGGCTCTCTGGGGCTGGTGAGGAGAATTCTCCAGGAGAAGCCCCCAAGTGTCAAGTGCACAATATGATGTCACTAATCAACAGAACCAGGCAGAGAGTCCTTTCCCAGTGGGATGTGTCCACTCCCAGGGAGGCATAAAAAACAAAGTCATAAACCACTGCTTAAAAGAATCAAAAGTCACCTTAGCAAATAATGGGTAAATTTTTAACACAGCATCATGCTGGGTGAATGAAAGAGGATTTTTAGTGACTTTGTAAGGCAGTTCTGAACTGTTATTGAGATCTCACTCAAAATAAACCACCTGATCTGGTGTGGTCCTCTGGGACACGTGCCAGTGGTTTGAAAGGAAACCAATAAATCTCAAAGCTGACCCACAATGGCTTAGAGCAGTGAAGATGAGATGGGATTTCATCACTCAATTCATCTCACTTCAGTGTCTTGTCAGGGCCTCCCACCACATCCTTTTCCTGCACCATCACCAAGCCACTACTCAAGTGTGGAAATCAGAAGGATTCTGACTATGGGAAGCATCCATTGAGCTTTTGCAGACTAAATACATTTCAGAAAAGTCAATCACTCCATGCCCAGTGATTCCAGTACTTCCTAGAGATGGGAAGAATATTTCTCTATGAAAAATAAAGGTGGGTGGAGAATTATTGGGTGCAAAAGTGAGAAGGTGACGAGGAGAATACACCAGATGTCACCACTGGGTCTGGCTCACAGACCACTCTCTCATCAGTTCCATTTTCTCCCCAGGAAATGGATTCCAGAGCTGTTTATGGCACAGAGTTTGATAATTGGTCATTTTAGCTTATATATGAACAGGTTAATTATCCTAAAATGTCTGAATGGTTTGGGCTGGAAGGGACCTTCAAAATCATCCAGTTCCACCACCCTGCCATGGGCAGGGACACCCTCCACTAGCCCAGGTTGCTCCAAGCCCTGTCCAACCTGGCCTTGAACACTTCCAGGGATTAGGAGCCTACAACTTCTTTGGGCAACCTGTTCCAGTGTCTCACCAATCTCCGTAAAGAATTTCTTCCTAAAGTCCAATCTGAACCTGTCCTCCTTCTGCTTAAGGCCATTTTCACTTTATGCCTGTGTGAAAGGTCTCTCTCCAGCTCCTCTGTAAGCCCCCTCCAGGCATTGGAAGATGCTCCAAGTTCTCCCCAGAGCTTTCTCTTCTCCAGGATGAACATTCCCAGCTCTTTCAGCCTGAATTCATAGGAGAGGTGTTCCAGCCCTCTGATGAACTTCGTGGCTCTCCTAAATCGATCACAGGGCTGGAACACCCTTCATTATACAAGTGATTCCTTATCTATGGATACAAGGTGTGAAACCCAGTGCATTTTATTATGTCCCTCCTAAACCCCCCAAATGTAGCAAATCAGACACATAATTTAAATTAAAGGGCACAGTGCACCCTCCTCATGTCGACTGAGACACTTGCCAGCAACGAGCAGAGTTGGGAAATCAACCCTTCAGTGACCTAGGACATGTCACCTAATTTTAGAAACCCAGGAGACACATGAGCTCATTGTCAAGTCTCTTTATACAGACAACAGAGAGAAGCAGACCTATGAAGAAAGCATCTTGTCTGACCTATTTTAACTGTCTGCTTTCAACTTTCAACTTCTCTCCTGGAGTGTAAAGGAATTCTTGACAGCGAGATCATCTGTTGACATCCACATTGTGGATACCTAAATTTGGACACAATGATCCCACCCCCAATCTCTTCTGAAGTATATGGATCAGTTTGACACCCCACAAAGGCTTGAGAAGGAATTTGATTGTTTAGGGTGTCAATAAATTAATGCTGATATATTTAAGGCAACAGAAAAGCTAAAAGAAGATTGAACTGATTACCAGACAACAAGAGCTCTGAAGTTTCCCATGGGAAGTAGTCCATAAAGAGCAATCCTCTTAAAGCAGAGAAAAAGAACATCATGATCTTTCCACTATCTTTAATATAGCACTTATTATTTCTCAGAGTTTAAATATTTTGGGTTGTTTTCATTTCCTGGGTAAATTCACTGAAATTAAAGCTTCTTCATGGATCACAGCATCTGAGCCTCTGACTCTCCTTTCTTTAAAAAACCAAGAAGACAAGTATTGTTCCTTTACAAACCTAACTGGAAAAGTCCTTCAGGTCCTTGTTTCCACTCCCCATGCCTGTTGTCAGTGCCAAAACAGGATTCAAAGGGCAAGTACACCGGGAGGTCTGAGAAGTGGATTTTGTCACTTCTTACAAGGGACAAAACCCTTTTCAGCTGCATGAGAATGTCATGAGGGTCTCAGGCAGAAGTGCCACACCTTTGCCTGAGAGAGCTGTCAACCAAAAACCTGGTTTTTTTTTCCCCAGGATAGTCCACAAGGATCAATGCAGACTGTAGGACACCCAGCCATCGTTCTGACACGAGTGGATGTGGGCATCATATGCTGAAAAATATCCAATAATTAATGATACATTCAGGCAGACTCTTCTAATGCCCAGTGCTTTCAGGAAAATTGTTGCTTTTGCCTTTAGGAAACTTAAAAGGGAGCTGACCCAATGCCAGTGGCAATTTTGCATGGAAATAGCTGAATGAAATACATTCAGCTGCTGCCTGGCTTGGGCATTTCAGTGTTAACAAATAACCAAGTCTGGCAGCAACACTCAGTAATAATCCTATTTCTATCTGGAGGAGTAGCTTTTTTATTTCTTTTCCTTGCAGAAAACACCTGTGAACTTTACTATTACTCCCTTTCTAAAAAGGAAGATAAAAGTGTAATTAAAAAAGTGGGAAATGGTAAATTGCAGGTGCTGTGACTCCCATATGCAAAGGAGAGCCCAAGTGTTACAATATGTTTACATGAAGTAGGATTAGCAATTTCATTTACTTCCATGAGGACTTGTGTGGGAGAGAAATCAAAGCAACGTGGTTTTCCAAGAAGAGAAACTGATAAAGGGGATCCACAGAACTGGGGGCTGGAAGTACCTCTGGAGATTGTCCAGTCCAACTGTTCTGACCTCAGCTAGAATGGATAACAGGTTACTCAAAATTCATTTCCAATCAGTTTCTGAGTATCTCCAAATGCTGAGACTCTGCACAACCTGTTTTAGTCCTTGACCATTCTAACAATAATAAAGTGTTATTTTACAGTTGAATTTCCTGTGCATCTATTTGTGCTTGTTGCCTCTTGTCAGCACTGGGCCCACCTCCTTTCCATCCTGCCATCAAATATTGCTACACTTGGAGATCCCAGACCTCCTCTTCTGTAGGTTGAACAGCCACAGGTCTCTCAGTCTCTCCCTGTAATTCCCTAGTTTTTGTGGCTCTTTCCAGGACTCCCTGCAGTGTGTTTGTGTCCTCAGCAGCCCAGCACAGGACATGGCACTCCAGATGTGCCTCACCAGGGCTGAGAGAGGAAGTGTCACCTCCCCTTGACATGCTGCCAACATTCTTGTTCGTGCACTTGATGATGCCTTTGGACTTCATCACTGCAAGGGTGCTTTGCTGGCTCAGGATCCACTTCATGTCCACCCTGAGCCTTAGATCCTCCTCTGTAAAGCTGCTTTCCAGCCAGCTGATCCCCAGCCTGCCCTTGTGCAAAGGTTATTCCCCCCCCCTCCCAGTGCAGGACTTTGCATGTCTCTTTCTTGAACTTGTTGAGGGTTCTCTCTGCCTGTTTTTCAAGCCTCTCCAGTTCCTTCTGGATAACAGCAAACCCCCAACCACTCCTCTTTAAATCATGTAACTTTCAACCTTCCTGAAGGTGCACCCTGTCCCACCACCCTGGCCATGAGTGGGGACATTAAACAACATTGTCACATCCAAATGTCAGAGCTTTGTAGTTCTGCCCAGCCTGCCCAGGCTCTCTTTACAGTCAATGGAGGAGATGTACCCTCAGGGAGCAATTTCTATACCCTAAAGCTTGATGCCTCAAGGCAGATTAGATGGGGCTTGGAGCAACCTGGGACAGTGGAAGGTGTCCCTGCCCATGGCAGGAGTTGGACTAGATGACTTCTGAAAAGTCCCTTCCAAGTCAAAATATTCTCTGAATCTATGACACTCTCCCTAATTTTGGACAAAGTGAATTAGTCCTTTGGAAGAGTCATTTTTCCCCCCTCTGTTTACAAACAAAGAAAATTCCATTCCCAAAGTTTAAGACACTGAAGCACTAATGGTAGGTAAAACAGCACTGACTGCCCTCTCTGTCACAGCCTTTTCTTACTTTCAGTATTATCTCTATTCCTTTAATTAACACAGCCTAGTAATTCCATGTATGCCTTACTTCAGCTGTCCCCAATTACAATTTTGGTGGAGTGGTTTTCGTAATTTTTGTTTGAGTGGTTTCAATTAAACTGAAATTCCCTGAAGATGTAAGAGTATCAGAACTTGTCCTTACAGAGCACACTCCTTAGCACTTCTGTTTAACCTGCCAGCTCTTGCATTTCCTGGTGCTTCAGCTCTAGAGAATTTCTCTAACACTAAAAAGAAACATCTAAAACTATTCTGAAGCAGCTTTTAATAAGTGTTGCTCAACCAATTCCAAAAAGGTATCCAAATTTACACCTTCTGAAGACCTGATTAATTTCTTGATTATCTGTAAACTTTGCTATCCCACTGTTCATTTTCAGACCTTACCTAAGACTGGGCTGGTGTAGCTCCTTCTGGACTCACTATTATTTTTCAGAAAGAATTATATTCTTCAGGCCTTCATTTTCTCTTTAAGAGTCAGACACATAAAATCCTATTTTTCCATCTTACAAACTCCCTCTGTCCCAGCTGATACTCAGTAAATATATATGTACCTCTTTGTCCACACCAAGTTCGGGTTGTATAGTTTAATTTTGGGTCAGTGTTGCCTGCAGGCTCTTTCACTGCACTCACCATAGGCAGAGAGCACACACAACAAGCTGCCATAAACCAGGTGTGGAAGCTTTGAAATTAAGGTAAATCTGTCATGTTGGACCCACTCAGCTCTTGGGACCTCAGCTGATAACTGCTCTTCTTCAAGGCAGAACCTTTACTGAGTAAGGACATTATCAAAAACTCTTTGAAAAGTCCAAATCCACTGTACCCCATCCCTTCAGACGTGTGATCCTGAAGCCAAGCCTTTCCTGAGCTCTGAAAGTTTGTGCTCCTGTGGGACAGAGTGTATAAAACTAAATAACACTCGATTTTTGTTAAACAAACTCCAGCTACAATGCCTGACTTTTATAAGTAATAAAAGTCATCATGATAGGACAATATTTCTCCTTTATATTACACTGCTTCCCCCCACGGGTATGATGTCATAAATGACATCAAAAGTTCTGCATATCTGAGTAACTGGACATTGTGATGGTTTTTGGAAGTCTGTTGGAACTGCAGCTTCAGACTCTCTGAAAACTCAGATGGGCACGAGTGGATCACTCATCCAGAGGTCAAGATTTCTCAGCTAATCTTTGCAACTACAGCAGCCCCATTCTCATGAGAGCAGAAACTATGGAATCCAACTCGTAACTCCCTGGGCACAGCATTGCTACTCTTGGCAGGTTTCCCACATAACATCACCGACAAAATTCTTGTCTAGATTGACATTATTTCCCTGCTCACTTATCTATCAGATTTAATGTGCCCTTATGTTGTTGATGTTCTCAGAGACCTGGTGAAGTGACCTGACTTTGGGACTGAAGACTGTGCACACTCGGTTGCAGGGAAATAATTGCAAATGACCACAGATTTAGGAAGCATTAGGCAAAGTAAAAAAGATTATAGGAGAGGTTTCCACCTTCACAGATCAATTATCCTTTTGAAGCCTCTGCATTATATGTGATACTTCATGGCTAATATGAAACTAATATGGGCTTATAAAGGTAACAATGTGCTGCTCCATTCCAGCAGGGCTTTAAGTGCTGCTTGGCAAGGTCTTTCAAAATTATTACTCCACTACAAGTAAAATGTGGTCTGTATCTGGCATATCAATGTTTTACAAAAGCTACTTGAGGAATGTGCTTCCCTTGACTGGTGGTCTGTGTTTCCTGCCCTGGCTGTAGGTGTAAATACTGTTTTCCATGACTGCACAGGAGCTTGGGAGCACTCTGAGCTGTCCATCAACATGGTCATCACTCTCTGCTTGGAACCTGCTCAGCACATGTTGAGCAGACATCTATCACAGGCAGAGGAAAGAGTAAGAGCAGAAAAATGCAACTCTGGACCAACAATGCAGCTCCAGACCAGAGTCTTTTATTCTCCTTGTCTCTGAAGATCATCCCAACTGCAGAACTTGTACAGTACTATTAAACCAACTCCTTAACTCAAAATAATATGTTTACTGAGTATGGTAACACTCTTAACACCCTTAATTTACTCTCTTGATGTGCTGGACTGATTATCTTGAGATCAAGCTCTCACTGTGAAGCTCTCATTCCTCCCCAGACCAAAAGCTGTCTCTGTGCCAAGGTGTTCTCAGCTCTAAGGAAACACCCAGGAGATCTTTAACAAGACATTCCACTCTTTAGTAGAGGAAGACTCCAGAGGAGTGTCCCTGGAGCTGGTGATGGACCCAGGGGCAAGACGCAATCTCTGAGCTCCAGCAACAGCACAACAACTTCTTATGACCCCTGGGAAACAAGTCTCCTCTTCCTGTCTGAGAGCAGAGCAAAATCAATGAAACAAGGAATGCAAGGGAGTTACCTGCTGCTTTAGAAGGTGATAAATACACCCAGCAACTGCCTGATGCCAAAGGGATTAATATGTGATGGTGTGAAGAACAGTCTGAGATAACCTTGGTATTGAGCAAAGCGTGCTTGGAAATGTGGAAAAATTGCCAAGCTGTTCAGAGAGGATGATCAAATGATCTTTCTCTGTCTCAGATGTACAATTCCTTGCCATTTTCCAATGCATAGTCAGAGGCATTCTGAATACAACAGCCTGTACCTCCCTGAGCACTCTGACTTGGCAACCTCTCCCAGATGAATATCCACCATCCTCTTCTACACTTCCAGTCAACAGAAAGTTTTCATGGGCTAAACTTCAGCCCATCTTGATAAAATAAAGAAGAGACATGTTGCCCAATTCATTTCTAGGTAAAGATACCCCGACTTGTGTGATTCCTCAAGTGCACATTGGCCAGTTCCCAAGGAACACAACCCTGTCTCTTCCATCCTTAGGGAGATAAGTATCTTTTTCTTTAACAGTTCCACTTTTCACTCCTACACTGAAAGATAAGGTGAAGTCACTGCATGAGCACTAGGGAATTGCATAATTCCATTTTCTTTTGTTCCACCCCCCTTTCCTATGTTCCTCCTGTCCTCCAGCATCCCAGACAGCCTGAGGTCACTCAGCTGTATCCCATCTCGTGGTTAATGAACTCACCCCATTTGGACACTATTAGGGACCTTCCACAGCACGTGTTCTTGCAACACCAGAGATGGAATTCAAGTCACATAAACGTGGCTGTCTAAAAGTGAAACATCTTTATCCAAGCTATTTTCTCTCAGTGAAGAAATAATGAGCAAGTCACCTCAGCAGCACATGGCTTTGCCTTGCTCTGGGACAACCTGCTACTCATCTTGGCAAACAGAGAGGTAATAAAGCAGAAAAACACTCTGATTAGCTCAAGAGTGTTGAGTAGGAACAGCTCTGAGAACAGCAGAAATATTAAAGAAAAAGAGGAAGAAAAGCAGTTGAAATCAAAGTCAGTGTTGGGACAAAATATTAAGCTGGGAATTAGAAGAAAGTTTTGGACCCTCAGCAGAACAGAGCCCTGAAAATGCCTTCCAGAGAGAGGAGGATAGGGAAAAACAGCTTAGAATTTTGAGAAGTCTCTATTCAATGTGAGTATTTTGTAAACTGATTCCTCTGACACGTGGATTATTGCACTGCTGATAGATAGAGGTTCCCAACCACATGGGCTCTGACTCAGAGCTGGATCCCATCCAGTCACCTCAAAGCACAGGATAAATTCCAGCCTCTGCAATGAGGAAAAGTGCACTGAGGAGGAGTGCAATGTGTTCTTGGCCTTTCCTGCTCCCAGTACTCCAGAGGCACGAAGGTCCCAGAGCTTGTCTTGGTGGTGGAGGATGACAGTGATGGCAGCTGAGACATGTGGACAGACGTGAGGAGTTTCAGGCTTGGGAGAAAAGCTGCTCTGTGCCAGGTAAATAAGAGACAGGACAAGAGGAAGTGGCCTCAAGTTGTGCCAGGAGAGGTTTAGATTGGATTTTGGGAAAAATGTCTTCACTGAAAGGGTGGTGAGGCATTGCAACAGGCTCCAAGGTAAGGGGTGGAATCACCATCCCTGGAGGTGTCCCAAAGGCGTGTGGATGTGGCACTTGGGGACATGGTTAGTGGTGAACAAGGTGGTGCTGAGTGAATGTTTGGACTCAATGGTGTTGGAGGGTTTTCCCAACCCAAAGAATTCTATGAGTCTAAAAGCTCCAACTCACACAAAAAGCCATCCAAGACTCCTTCTTTTGGTCTGACACAGAAAGAAAGTAGTCTAAAGAAAATATGTGGGACTTTCTTTTCTTTCTTTCTTTCTTTCTTTCTTTCTTTCTTTCTTTCTTTCTTTCTTTCTTTCTTTCTTTCTTTCTTTCTTTCTTTCTTTCTTTCTTTCTTTCTTTCTTTCTTTCTCTTTCACTCTTTCTCTTCTCTCTCTTTTCTCTCTGTCTCTCTCTGTATTTCTCTCTCTTTCTTTCTAAAATCTAGATAATGTAAATATTCAGCTTATATCATAAACCACTACTCCAATATTATTCTGAATAAAGCACCTCTACTGCTTCTAGAAAAGAAAAGGAAATATAAATGAACAGAATTGTAATCATCTTTTCAGGCTGTGACTAAAACTGGTTATTTCTATATTTATCTTCAGGACCTGCTCATGGATTTCCATGGGAGAGTTCTAGAAGGTAAGTTCTAGAAGGTAAGTTCTAGAAGATAACCTATAAGGTGGCAAAATTCCTAAGGAACACCTGGGAAGGCTGGAACAATTTAAGATCAAAGCAGTTTAATATAACCAGGTACACACACATAAACCTGCAAATACATGCAACACTTATGACATGTTCTTTTATTATTTCTCTAATTTTATCAATTTAGGAGGTGAAGAAAACACCTATCCAAACACAACTAGAAGAGATCAATTGTATCAATTATAACACAACATAATTACTTCTGTGGAACTTCAATTTACTTAAATCTTATCTACAGGACTTTTGTGAACAGGAGTCAATGGGAACTATAAAAAAGTGGGTGATTTTCCTCTACTGGATGTGGTTGTAGAGGTGAAAACTGGAAATCCTGACTATGGGAATTAAGATGTTGGATGAACAAGTTTATAATAAATTAAGAGGATGGTCATTGGATCAGATGCAAACCAACTGAGTATGACTGACATTTTCCTTCAGAAATCGTGTGGAACTGGAATATCCCTGGTGGCCCAGAAAACAATCAAATGTTATTCCTTTCCATTGGATAGCTTTGCCATTTTGTGATCATGCACTGCCAGTTAAACTCAGGATATAAAGACGTAAATTCAGTCAAGCTGAAATCCTCCTCTTCTCCAAAATGCTCAGTTTTAAATAGGTTGACTCATATTTCAGAGACACAGTGAAAAGCCTCTCTCCCCATGGGAGGTCCTTCGGAGCCTTGGGTGAGAGTTATCTCATTAAGATGTGAACCTCTAAAACTGAGCTAATTTTCCACAGATTCCTCCTATAGTCCCTGAGACACAATCAGCAAAACCCACAGAGTTCAGAGCATAAGTTTTTTTCAATTATGTTTTTCAAAGCAACAGATTAATCGTGCCCCATTTCTCTACATTTTCTGTCAGGATGGAGGGAAAGGAAGACAGAGAATGTGAGACAGACACGCAGCATTAGAAGATTCAGTACAAGGTTTGCCAAAGCTACACTCAGCTGATTAGTATCATCTTACAGTGGGCACCAAATTAAGGTCAAAGTGTTCAGCAACAGGTTTTTTTCTTGTTGCTCCAACCTCTTTCCTTTACTTTGCTCACACCAGATCAAGTCTAAATTCTGTTCAGGTTTTCATTCCCACCCACCTTGATTTAATGTGTCATTTAATCTCAGCCGAAACGACACTGAAAAAACATCATCATCATCATCATCATCATCATCATCATCATCATCATCATGTGCCCTTCAAGCACTTTGGGAATGAAGTCTGACCCTTCAGAAACTCTTTAGGGCAAAGGATTTTGGCCCAAGATTTCACAATTTCACCACAGTGTGTAACAGCAGTTCTCCATTATTCCTCTAGTTCCTTGGATACTCTGGGGAGGGGATTTATTCCAAGCTTTTAAACCACCCACAACCAGGCACAGCTTCACAGATTGACTTCTCACAGAAACACAGGACCTGCCCACCCTGCTCAGCACTTGACCACAACTATGGAAAATTATTGGAACATTTCCTAATATCCAATCTAAAGAAAAGCAACCTAAGAAAGAGAAAGCTTTATTGATCTCCAGCCCTGGGAGATTCCCTCCAGAGGATGCCATTTATTAAAACAAGAATTAAAGATGTCCCAAAGCCCTGCAGGCTGCATTATTAATCACCCTTATGGTTGCAGATCGAGCCTTTGTGGGTTTTCTCATCCCAAGAGAAGATTAAAGAGAGATTAAAGGTGAACCAGAGCAACAAAAGAAAGGAGAGACCACCAATGGTACGTGAGAGTCACCAAAACTCGGGGCAAAGTTTAATGGTTCATCTGTGCCTTGGTAACCTGGGAGACACCCTTGTTTTTAAACATGAAAGCAATCCCAGGAAGGAGGTACTGGTAGCACAGAAGAACTCTGAGTTATCTGCACATCATTTTCTGGCTCAGCCCAGTCTGGTGAACTGACATCTCAAAAGTCTTTTATTGCTGTCCCCTGGGAACATATTTCACATTAAAAACCAGATTTTTAGAGGAGCCACCAACCAAAAAAGACCATCAAAAAATAAATCCCATGAAAACCAAACCCTTCACAGGAAGTAGAAAAGGTGAATTCATATTTTATGTTATTTTTTTCCATCATATCCCAGAGTTCATGTCTGTCCCTGGAGTTTTTTGCCAGCTGGAGTAAATGAGGCATGGGATGAGTTTTTATGTTTTTCTGAAACGTGTCCCTCACTGGGGACACCAGGGTAGGGACACAGGAAAGGGGGAGAAGGATCTTGTCTTGGTAAATAAACTAAATGTCTGATAACCTGAGGTCAGCACAGTGTGAGGCTGATTTGGACAAGCTGACTACATTTTGTGATGGAGTCTGGACAGGATGGTACAAAGAGGACTCTCCAGGGCACAGCCTGGCTGCCATTAGACATGCCCAAAGAACTGAGGATTGCTTTACTCAGAGACAGCCATGAAATGAGAACTCTGTGTGAGGCAGAGGATAATTTCTCCAATAATATCTTGCACATTTTGGGTGTGTACAGGTCTCCCACTCAGTTGAAACCAAAATTCTGTAGCCTGAATTTAGATGTCCTTTGGGTTACTTAATTTCATCTAGAATTCCTTGACTTTAAGTGTTTACAAAATCTTCCTTGATGGGCCAGAATCCCAGGTTTTACAGAAATAATTCTGGCTCATATTCTGCAAAGGAGTGGTGGCATTCTGTGTTATCTTCATGTCAGCAATGAAAATAATTATAATTTTAAATCAAAATAATGAAGGATACTATGAAAACCTGTCTGACAAAAAATAAACCAAACCAAAAAAAAAAAAAAAACAAACCAGAACTTACAGGTCATAAATAGGTAGGTGAATAAATCCTAAGTTACTCAGTGACAGTCATGCAGCTCCAATCCAAAAGACCATCACCAGCATCTCTCTACAATGGAAATTCATGTGTTTTCCTTTCCCCTGCTTTTCAATCTGCTTTCCAAAGCAAATCCAACGTCCCAGTTTGCTCACACATGTAGGGACCTCCTGGAGGCATCTCCACTGCTGAAGACAAAAGTAGCAGCTTCTGCTGAGTGACTTGAGTGAGAAATGAGGGCATTGAGTACTTCACATCTAAGTGGCTTCGGTAGGACAGATACACACAGGATTAATTTAGCTCTGAGTACCAGCTGTACCTCCTCTGATCACCAATATAGGGAATAACACAAGCTTCTCTTTACTCTTTCCAGTGTTTTCCCTTTTAGCTATTTTAAGTTAATAGTCCTTGCTTGCATTGGCTGAATGGTAGTTAACATTTTTTCACAGAAGGACATGTGAATTCACAGAATCATAGAATGGATTGGGTTGGAAAAGACCTCCGAGATCATCAAGTCCAACCCTTGGTCCAACTCCAGTCCCTTTACCAGATCATGGCACTCAGTGCCACGGCCAAGCTCACCTGAAAAACCTCCAGGGATGGGGAATCCACCCCCTCTCTGGGCAGCCCATTCCAATGCCTGAGCACTCTCTCTGCAAAGGATTTTTTTCTGCTCTCCAACTTCAATTTCTCCTGGCAGAGCTTGAGGCCATCGTGCCCCTTTGTCCTATTGCTGAGTGCCTGGGAGAAGAGACCAACCCCCACCTGGCCAGAACTTCCCTTCAGGCAGTTCCAGACAGTGCTGAGGTCACCTCTGAGCCTCCTCTTCTCCAGGCTAAACACCCCCAGCTCCCTCAGCCTCTCCCCATAGGACTTGTGCTCCAGTCCCTTCTCCAGCCTCGTTGCTCTTCTCTGGCCCCACTCCAGCACCTCAAGATCTTTCCTGAACTGAGAATTCCTTCCTTCTTCTGAGCCTCTGTAGAAATGAGATGTCCAGCACTGTGCATGAGTGAGTGCTCTGAAAGACTGCCAGCTCTTCCCACCTGCATCAGGCTGTGGACAGCTCTCTCCCCAGCTGCAACCATCACTGGGAAGGTTATTCCCACTCAGCCTGGAGACACCAACCCGTGCTGTGCTTCCTCCCATCTGCCCCACCAGCTCGTCGTAGAAGCATTGCCTGTGCCAATTTACTCCACATTAATTGGGTTAATGTAAATGTTGGGTAAATTTAGGTGGGATATTAGGAAGACATTGTTCCCTGTGAGGGATGGGAGGCCCTGCCACGGGGTGCCCAGAGAAGGTGTGGCTGCCCCATCCCTGGAAGAGTCCAAGGCCAGGCTGGACAGGGCTTGGAGCAACCCGGGCTAGTGGAAGGTGTCCCTGCCCTTAGCAGGGGTGGGACTGAACAGTCTTTAAGGTCCTTTTAAGGTCCTTTCCAAACCAAACCATTCTATGATTCTACTCTTCAGTGATTCTGTGATAAAATGAGGCCTTGCTACCCAAGGCCAGAGTGATACCATCGGGTTTAGGGAATGCTCTCCCAGGCAGCTCAGATTCCAGAGGTGCTGAGGAAGTGATGGAGTTGGCTGGAGGTGACAGTGTCATCAGACAACCACAGGACTGCAGAACAACTGCACATACTGCAGACTTCAAAACTCACAAACCCAAGGTCTGCCTATGACACAACTGTTTGTTTGGGTTTTTTCCTCTTTTCCTTCTGTGTACTATTCCTTACTCTTGATGGCCACTATTTTCACTACCAAATGGTAGATTCATTTTGCCATTCTTGCCAGAGCAGGTGAAAATGGGGCTCAGTAATGCATACACTCTAATTTTCTGACTGGAAACATTTTTCAGTTAAAAAATAGGCAACAAATTCTCCTGCTATTTCATTTGCCATTTAATTGATGTGTTTGTATCACGCAAATTAAATGGTGCATTGTCAGTCCAATTTGCTCAACTCTTGTTGTGCTCCTTGTTTTCACCCCCCTTACATCCCCCTTCCCCAACACATCATTTTGCATCCCATGTGGGATTTCTCTGCTATAACCCAGTCAATCTTTTAATTCCTAATTTGGTATTCTGCTCTAATAGATTCACCCATGAAAGAGCCTGGAAGGCTGAAGCTGAGAAAAATCACTCTCATTTTCTCAGCTACTATTGAGTGGTTTAATGTCAAATACACACTCAGTGCACAGTTTGAGAGCTCAGATTTTATCATCCAAGCATTGCAGGACTGAGTCAAACCTGATCAGGTTTTTGATGAGAGGATAAAGATTCAAGTCTAGGCTGGAACCACTTAATAATGGTGAGATACTGAAAAAAAAAAGGAGTTGCATAACAGCAAGGAACAGTTCACAAGAGAGACTGAAATTTGGCTCCAAACCACTGCTGTGAAATGTGGATATCAGCACAAGTTGTCCAAAGCAAGACACAGAGCTTAATTAACATTGCTGCTTAGTTATCATGACTCTCCATTTGAATTAATGATTAAAGTGTTAAAACAGCAAATAGACCATCTATCTTTAATTATAAATACTCTTTCTATTTGTCATTTACATGTTTAGCTTTTTTTTTTCCCCAAAGAAGGTTGATGAAAGGTTGATTTGGGACACAGAGTTTGGAATATATTATTTTATATAACTGAGGAATGTATTTCAAGAAGATTTTAAGTGGATATATATTTTAATTCTCTTTTTGAATTCATTTTGCCATATTGGACCAGGCCATATGGTTCATTCTGAATTTAGCAATTCATAATTTAATCATGAATTACTGTCTAAGAACTGAACAGAAATTAAAAACACATTTGGAAATGCACACACACAATGTTTGAAGCCCCCCCTGCCCTGACTAAGGAAGGAAAAACAAAGTTCCTCGTGACACTGAATTTTATTTATAATTACGTGATGTCCTGAACAAGGGAAGTATCATGTGGTGTCACTGAACTGACTGTACTGCTCCTGGTCAAAGAGTTCTTCCCAGCTAATTATTAGCATTTAAATTATAACCAGGGATATTTTAATCTCTTTCTGCTGTTAATGAAAAGAGCCTGACACCCCCATTGCATGAATCATATTTTGACTTCAGTCACTCTTTGGTCTCTTCTTTGGTTAAAGCTTACATTGACTGCCCTCCTAATTCAGACACGATAATAGAGTTTGCAGTTCTTTTCCATTAGCACATTGTGACCTCTAAAGGTTCTCCCAGCTTCCAAATTGCACATTCTTTGTGATGGTTTCAGTCAGCCTTGTTTTCCTGGAAATCAAAGCTAAATTCCTCTGATCGTGCTCAGGGTCTCTCATTCTCAGCATGCAGAGTGGGCGTTCATCCTACAGGGTTTCTTCAACAAAGACTACAAAAATTACCCTCGTTGCTACACCAGTCCCATTCTGTAGCTAATTCCAGGTTATTCCCTTTGCAGGGAAGTCCCATCCCTGGAAGTGTTCAAGACCTGGATGGATGGAACTCTGAACAACCTGGAAGGTGTCCCTGCCCATGGCAGGGGTTAGAACTAGATGGTCTTTAAGGTCCCTTCCAACCCAAACCATTCTAGGATTCTATGATAATTTTCTTTTTTCCCCCACAAACCACATTCCACAATTTCTTTTCAAAATTCCCTGTGAATAGTGACAAATATGGAGGTTGATGACTTTTGTCAAGATTTGTCTCTTAAGCACAATTGTGAGTTGTTTTTTTATTCCATTTCACCTCCCAGATCTTTCCTGTCACAAGCCCAGTTTGGGGGGTTGCTGAGTACCTTCCAAGGCTTTAAAGTGTGTGCAGGGAGAACCTCCCAACGTGCTACCATTTATTAGACACATTAACAATCCTTCAAGATGTGTTTCTTCAGCTCCCACAGTGTCTGTGGACTTAAAAATGCCAACAGTACTAAGACAGATCCCTGTTATAAACTAAAGTTCTGATGTGCCAATGGGAGCTGCAAAAGAGAAAAGAAAACAACACAGGAAAAAAAAAAGCCCTTCTGAAGAGAAGTGCCAGTTGTACTCTGACTTCTGAACACCTCTCAAGCACTAAAAACAGACATGAAGAAAATGCTCTAAAATCTTTCTTGTTGTTATTGTCACTAAGGAAACAACTTCCTAGGAAGCTGCAAGTTGAGGATACAGATTCTTTGATGTGCAGCCAACTCTCTTCCAAAACACTTCCCAGCTCTCTGGAGAACCAGGTCTGCCCACCAAGGGAGGTCTCTCCTCTCTGTCTCAACTGAGTCCTTCTTTATGTGGGGATTGAACTCCGATGCTCCAGAAAAACCATAATCCAGACATGCCACAACAGGAGATATCAAAGCACAGGCATGACTAAGCTGAGGGATTTTGCCTTAAGATCCTCCTCTCTGAATCCAACAGCACTGCCAGGAGAACTAGAATAGCACAGGAGCTCAGGAATGTGGGAGGCAAAAGGCAGAATGTCTGTTCTGTCTGTTCATTTGTGGTACTTTTTTTCAGCCACACACACACACCCTACACACGATAATTGAAATGTGTGCTGGGTTTGGATTGAGGCAAACAGGGTTATGTATAAGTTGTTTAACCTCTTCAGCCCCTCAAATAGAGGGGCCATCTGCCTATTGCCTATATTATCTCATAGTGCCTTTTAGGAATAGTGTATGAGATTTGATAATCTCTGAATTGTGCCCAGGCATTGTTGGGAAGAAGATCAATTTACCTGCCTGCAAACCCAGTCAATGTGCCGTGCAAATAATTTATCATTCATTTAATAATAATTTAATAACAGTTTAGTGACCAAATTCCAGAGGTCCAGGATGTTCTCTTGTGGTCTTTAATTTCCAGAATCAGCCCAGCCAATGTATTCCACAGTTGTAGAGCCCCTTATATCCCAAAGAATTAGATAAATACCATAATCTGCTGAAATACATTCAAATAGGAGCATGTCTGCAGATATCCCCTGTCTGCAGTTCTGCTGCAGACTAAGGAGCAAAGGGTGACTAAATTAATTGAAAAGGGACATAGCACGTAACAGGCAGCAATTGAGGAACAGAATTATTTGTTTAATTACTGAAGTCTAAGCCAAGGCTGAAAGAAAATGGACCCAAAAGAGTACATGGAAAGGCTTCATAATATAAAATCATTTTAGAGCATTTGAGCTTTGAAAACATTTTCTTGTTACCATGGACAGATGTCCATGTCAGAGCTGACTTCCTAAGGCTCCTTGGGAGTGTCAAGGAGGGCTTGAAGAAGAACCAGAACATCTCCCTGTAGACAAGTCTACTCCTGGTATGTCCCTAGCTCTGTGCAGTCTCGTCTCCTATTTCCCTTCCCTTTCTGTGAAAGGGGAATCTGCCCCCCTGTAACTCCTTTGTGAGGCCTCTAGACCATAAATGCTTAAAAGGTCTAAAAAGCAAAGCTGTTCTGTCCAAGCAAACAGCTGGACCACAGTGACTCCATCTGTGAATGGCACCAGTTCAATAACCACGGAGCAATCTCTCCCAAGGTAGAAATCTCTGTGTCCAACCAGTCAGGAGCTTTTGCTTTTCTGTTAAATTCATCACCTGCCTTTGTATCAGAAGTCTCAGCTGCTTCTTTGTGAATAAGGAGGAGCTCAAGGAAGTGAACTGAGTAGTTGTTTCATTGAGGGGGCAAGGCAAAGAAATGGCTTTAGTGTTATCACCACATTGTAAGGACCTTTCTGGGCCTTGAGGTCCAGCAACATGTGATGACTTTTCCTCACTCTGTTAAACTGCTTTGCCACCAACCTGAATAGCCTCATCCAAACCATCGGTGAGATCAACCTCTGGGCCATGATGTTCCCTGAGCACTGGATGCCTATTTGCCTTATTTATTAAACATTTACCTTATTTATTAAATATTGCACAGAGAGCAAAAATCAGATTCTGCCAGGTTCCTGCAGATCCTTGCTGTTCCCCTCCCACTGGAGCAGTGTCAGGGATTATCTGCTCCCTTAACCCTTCCCAGCCTCCTTGGTACTCCCAGCAAAGCCGAGGAAATGCACCACTGCTGGAGAGATCTCCATGAAAACACTTCCTACCCATCCACGGAGATTCATTTTATCTTGAAAAGACAACAGGAATTTCTGTCAGTGTGTATTGCAAAGATAAAAAGGCACATTCCAAAACCCAAGCAATGGGTAAATGTTTGACAACCAGCCTGTGCTTGTCTGAGCACACAAGAACTCTGACGTGAGTTCTCCTCAGATAATTCCTTAACTACCAACATAATGACAGTGATACTTTTAAGAAATCCTTCGGGAGAAGAGTAAGTATTCACTTTTAAATTCTATAAATCTATCAAGGAAATATTTTGATCATTTATTTTTGCTTTAAATCTATTAACCCTTGTGTCCCATCCTTGATGTAGAAGGCCTTTGTTTTGTAAATCTATAGGAAGAATTAAAAGAGTGTTATACAAATCAAAGTGGATTTTCCTCCACTGACTTCAGACATGTAATTTGTGGACATTTATAGATAACCAAATCAATCCAGACTCCTGTAATGGACAATGGAAGGGATAACAAAAAGCTATTTGGGGGCATATACATCTTGTTTATTTAAAATTTCTGTTTTGGGGAAAAAAAAGAATTTAACTTTGTATTCTTATGCTCCTTAGATATACTGTAGAAATTTATATCTCTGTAAATGTGATGGAGGGAGTCGATTCACAAGGTCATGCAGTGACAGGAGAAGGGGGAATGAAAGGGGGCAGGTTTAGGTTGGACATTAGGAAGAAATTCTTCCCTGGGAGGGTGGGCAGGCCCTGGCACAGGTTGCCCAGAGAAGCTGTGGCTGCCCCATCCCTGGAAGTGTCCAAGGCCAGGTTGGACAGGGCTTGGAGCAACCTGGGCCAGTGGGAGGTGTCCCTGCCCATAGCACAGGGTGGGATGAGATGATCCTTAAGTTCCCTTCAAACCCGGGCCATTCTATGATTCTATGATACAAATATCTTGGAGCAACCTTTTTAAACTGTAACTCTCCAGGGATCCTGTGCAGGGTTGTGCTTTTGCAGTGGGACTTCATTGCTATTGGAGCAAATGAATAAATTATTGAATAAATCACCAAATAAACAAACAAGTTTCAATCCTTAGACTGATTCATCTAAATGATATATTTTTAAAGAATTCAAAGAACATTGGAAGAATATTTGTTGAGAGATATATTAAGAACTTGGGGTCATGTTTCACTTATTCAATGGTATTATGGTAAGGCCAAGTTGCAACAAGCAGGAAGAATATCTGACAAACATTTCAGAATTGCTGGCATTAATACCACAGGTTCCTTCCCTCAGCTCCCTGCACAACATTGGGTAGGAGCTTCCAAAGCTGCTCACAGGAAACTCAGAGGGGAAAACTCAAGGTGTAGGTCACACTGTAATTCACCTGCTTGGTACTGCAACCAGTGGGTCACTACAGACAGCAGGGTCCTGATAGAGAGGATGAAGAATGAGGTGTGGGATCACACAGAACGTTTTGTAAAGCCAGGCACAAAAATACAGAGCTGACAGAGCAGGAAGCTCATTTTAATGCTGGATAAAGTCACAGCATTGGTAAGAAGAGTCTTAATCTCAACTGGACAAAGAGGAAGCACAGCAAAGGAGGGTGTTGAATGATAACAGCACACAGAGGAGTGGAAAGTACTTGGAAAAATGTGCATTTTTTTTACTCTTTTGCATATTTGATTATTAAATGGACTGGAAAATCATAATGGGTTATTCTTCTGAGAGTGGAAGAGTTTATATCTTCTTAGAGATGAGAATTTTGTTGAAGGCTAAAAGCAGCTTCAGATGATGTCACTACTACCAGTTCAATTCCAGAGCACATTATACCTTTTTTTCTTTGTTCATGTTCCCTTACATCAGTTATTTTTCTTAGCCTTCTTCATCTTAGAAGAGTAAAAATTGTCACAAAGGTTAATATAACATTTAAAAGTGCTGAAAATCAAGGCAGGAGGATGTTGGGAAAACATTCTGATCTGTGTATCTCCACCAGCCCAGGAAGCAAAGTTTTGAGATGTATTTTAATTATTAGTTTCTTTAGTAAGCAAAGAAATTCTTGGAGATTATTACTTTATTTTATCAGAGGGTGGCACAGGTTGCCCAGAGAAGCTGTGGCTGCCCCAGCCCTGAAAGCGTCCAAGGCCAGGTTGGATGGGGCTTGGAGCAACCTGGGATGTTGGAAGGCATCCTTGCCCATGGCAGAGGGGTGGGAATTGGATGATCTTTCAGGTCCTTTGCAACCCAAACTATTCTATGATTCTATGTTGGAGGCACTTGCACAGATGTGAAACAAAGGGAGGTTCAACCACCTTCAAGTCTTTCCTCTTCATCTTTATCATACCTGATTCAAAAGCACTTTCTGTAGATTCCCATACAGATTGGGATCTCTGGTCTGATCTACCAGTTTCAGGCTAAATGCAAACTCTGAGGTCCTAGAGGTGGTGAGTTTTCAGTCCCACAGCATCAGCAGCACACCAGGGAGACGCATTTTAGAAATGGCAAGGACAGAGCAGAGGTACAGAAAAATTCTGCATGTTGGGACCAGGCTGAGACTCACAAGCTGTAACATTTTGGGTTAAATTTCTCAGAGCTGATTTATAAAATGCAAGTTTGAACAAGATACTAAAGAGAGTGATATGGATTAGCCTGGCCATGCAGTCAGACACACCTCCATATTCTTTCCCATCTGGCCACTTTACATGGAATGGGGAGATCTGGTAACTTCATTTTTCAGATCATCTTGTCTGCCTTAACTGGCTCTTCCACAGCACTCACTGCTCAGAAATCTCCCATAGTTAATGCAGGCAAAAAATAATTCACATGAATTATTTTAGAAAACTAGCTTGGGATCCAAAGAATTGAAATCTGGATTCCACAGATTTCATTGTTGTAAAGGCAACATTTAATAAACACCATTTAGTCCCACCCGGAAATCTGCACACATAAAAATGTTGTATTTTAGAGCAAGTACTTAGAAGCAAAAGGGAAATTATATAAAATGCTACATGATTGTCAGAAAATTCAGACAATCTCTGGTTTAAATGAAAGTATTTTTGAATTTAGACATTGCCATGTACAACAATTGGTTAAAACTTGGATGTAATAATGCCAAGGTCATGGGTTCAATCCCCTGTGAGGGCCACTGACTTAAGAGTTGGACTCGATGATCCTTGTGGGTCCCTTCCAGCTCAGAATAGTCTGTGTAAATTCTGTGTAAATGTGCAGAATGGAACAGTCTGTCAGTTCATTAGGATGAAGATCAGTGAGAATTTCTCCAGCCAGTGAAAAAATGAACAGCATGTTAATGTTCAGGTGAACTTCCTTCACAACTTTTAAGAAAATAACCATGAGTTCCAAATTATCTGGTTATCACATTGTTGTTTTCATACCCATATTTTTAATATGATGCACACAAAGGCCCCTGGAAGTGTTTGAAGATGCTGGGTCTGTCACAGTAACATTAAACCCTGGTGCTTGGAAGAGTTTTGTTCTAAATAGGTCATGTTTTGCTTTAATCACCTTGGACCCACCTCTAGGTTTTCTGGAGGTAGAGAAAATGCCAGAAAAATGAAAAAAGACAAAAGCAACACAAACCTTCACCAAAGAAAGTGTGGAGCTGAAATTCTTCACTCCAAACAGGAGAATTTGGACAAACTGAAACAATTAGGTAATAAAGGCAACAGTGCTTTGGGACCTGCAAAAATGGTCTTTTTGCATTAAAAATGCAAAATTCCAGGAAATCTACATCTCAAGGGAAAAGGAAAAGGAATCACAAGGAAAAACTCCAGACTGGAGCTGGTAAATCACAAACATTCCAAGAATCCAGAAGTTCTTTCTCTCCCTAGAAGAAAAGAGCAATCTGGGCACCAAAAGAACTGTCTTGGACAGCCAGAATGTCAGGATGAAGTCAGAATGTTCAGTCAAGCTGTCAGAGGAAACTGAAGGCAGAGCAGGGGTATGACCCCAGCACATCTGCTGTAGATTGACCTTCTCCTGTGCTGGAGATGAGGACAGTGATGATGCACAGATGGAGAGGGAACTGCAAGGTAACAGGACAGAGCCAGCATGGACCAGTGAGCTGTGCAAGGCAACATGAAGAGCAGGCTGAGAATAATTCAGTGTGAATTATACAGGGAGAAAAACACCTTCTGGATTATTCAGTCACAGGAGCTGCCTGTGGTAGTTGAATCTGGAGAAAGGTAAATTCAGTTTCAAGGTATTTTCAGGGAAAAAAAAATCTCCAAGAATTATTTGGAGCCAAATAGATACACCTGCAATGTAGTAAGTCTTTTGTGGCCCAGTATCTTCCCTGTGATCCCAGTGGACCACAGGGTATTTCCACAGTATGTAAAATTAACTAACTGTGTGTGTGTGTGGTAAGAGCACCATGTCCAGGATTTGATCACTCTCATTCTAAACCATCAGGAGGGATCAGAAATGCAGAACAGGCTTCAGACTGCAGATTAAACCACCTCAGTGTTATTTATTGAAGACTTTTCAGTCTAAAGAGTTGCAGAGCTCAGTCCACAGCAGATATCTATTTATCTGCACTGACTGGGCTTTGGCCAGGGGCCAGAATCAGCAGCCTAAGTGTTGGTGTTTGGTGCACCAATACCCCAGAGTATTTATCAAACAGAGGGTAAATGATGTGGTGTAGATAAACATCCTACCTACAGATCCCTAATGGATGTTAGATACCCCAGGGGATCTCCAATGACACTTAACACCTCCTTTATGTGACTGAATCATGTCTTAAATCTCCCTTTGCTGTAACAGGAGCTTCTTCACTCGAGTACAGGTAAACACATCAAAATCCACACCTATCTTTAGGTGTCTTGAACTGTGAGCTGAATCTCATTTCTGCTCAGCATGACAGAAACTATCTTAGCAAAAGAGACCTGCAAGTCTTTCATACAGAGGAAAGGGAATGAGTTGAATACCAGAGGTGAATTCTGTCACTTGCTGGGGGAACCACAAAGGCCATGACATACATGCTTTTCTTCTCCTCTTCTGAATAAAGCTCAGACTTTGGTAGCCTCTGAGGGCTCTTTTCCCTGACTATTGTTACTACATCCAGCTGTGGTAGACAGAACAAGTCAGAGAACAAAAAGCTGGGGAATACAGAGCAGTGTCTAGAGGCTTGAACACTGCAGAGAAACAACTTCCACATGGCTAATATTGGCTTTTCCCGCTGCTCTCTCTGCAGCCACAGGAACTATTCTGTAATGAGCTTTGTTCCAGCTGTTCGCCCACTGTCCCTAATCAGCTCTGCTAACTAACCCATTCAGCAGCACAAAAGCCCCATCCAAGCCCTTGAGCTCCATGCAACCCCAATGAATGAGTGTGGCTGGTGGAATCCAAGGCTCCAGTGACAGCTGTGACACATTCACAGCCTTAGTCATGAAGAGCTTCAGCATCTGCGGTATTTCGGATGCTTCCTCATCTCCTCTGCATCTTAAGTTGGAGCACCAAACTCCTGGAAGGAATCCAAAGATCCAGCTCTCTAAACCACAGGAAATGAGTAACTTTACTAACTTTAACTTGGGCCTTTACATAATGCACTTGTGCTGGCTTCTTTGTAGAGTTTGTTTCTAGGCCAAGAGAGAAAGTTCTGTTGTGTGTCCAAAATCTTAGATACACACTAAGCCCAAGCTCCTATTTGGCTTGTGGTACTACTTTAAGAATTTAGATACATACAAAATGTCATTATCACAAATGCTTCTTTTTAAAAGGAAATGCTTTTTACTTATGCCCATGAGAGTGCCTTTTTATACTTTTGCTAGAAGTAAAAAATCTTATATAAACCTACTGCAAAAATGTGACAGTAAGAGCAGAAACAGAAATGCTGAGACTTAATAAAGTCTTTCCATTCCAGGAAAAGGAATTAATAGTTAAGGATCTCTTAGCTATTTTAAACTCTCTTTCCAAATATATATAATTTCTTTCTGCTGTGGGGAAATGCATCTC
Source organism: Pithys albifrons albifrons (assembly GCF_047495875.1). NCBI lineage: Eukaryota > Metazoa > Chordata > Aves > Passeriformes > Thamnophilidae > Pithys > Pithys albifrons. The sequence goes on from NC_092464.1 coordinate 4,185,233, forward strand.
TTACTGCTACAACTGGAACTCCAGCCTATGTATCACTGTGTTCTGAGAGGTCCACGTTTTGGGGTATTTTTGCATTATTTAGATTTCAGTAAACAATTTTAAAGCCCAAGAATTTGTTAGCTCAGGACAGAGAGTGAATGCATTAAAATAAAAAAAGCATTTAGCTCTGGATTTAATGGCACAACCTGGCTTTTAAGTCACCTGGTTCTAAGCATTGCAAGTGCTGCAAGCTGGTCAAAATGTATTTCACAAGGTGCCAACCCCAAGCTAATGAGGTGTGGTCAGCATTCATCTCCATCTTGGTGCAACTTGCAGTGCAGCCATTCACGAGCGGGGGATGTGAGATGAGATCTGGAGCATTGCTCAGCTCCTGGCTGGCTCAGAGAACAGGAACAGTGAGTTTGCATCTGCCTGCAGGAGATCCTGTCCCTGTCCTGGCTGTGTCCCTGTGCTTTTGCACCCCCACCGGTTCACAGAATTACATATGAGCTTCACTTGGCAAACCCCTCTTAGTAATGGGACAGAAGAAGGAAGTGGCAATACACTAAGGAAGCCTCTGAGGTTTAAAAATCAATGAATAATTAAAAAAAAAAAAGACAACTAGATAGGATGTTGCCTGGGACACGTGGCATGAATTCTCTGATAGCTGAGTCTACCCTTCGTTGAATAAAGGGAAGATCTGGGTGAGGAAGGTGTGGGGCCCACCACACCAGTCTTGGGCTTTTCAAAAAACTCACCATCAATCACAAATTGCTGTTTCGGCAAGGTGGCAAAATATTTCCACTCCTCCCCTCTGAGCAAAGCTGGGAGCACCACAGGAATCACAGTTTGTGGAGATGTCTCTGAGATGCCATGGAAGGATCCACCTCACTGGTTGGGGATGTGTTGCTCTGAGTCAGCTGCTGCAAGAACCTCCATAGGGTGACTCATCTGACCCACTTTGGGCCGGGATGAACCACCTTCCTCTCTTCCAATATCAGGGTGATTGGCTTGGATGTGACCATTTAGTTTTCAGATGTTTAAGTGAGAAAGCCTCCACAAGAAAAGAACAATAGTTTTGCCAGGGGATCATTTGGGGCCAAGTCTTCACCTTGAGAATGAGGAAATTCATACATCCTCCACTCCTCAAAGATGGACCTGATGATACATCTATTCCCCAGAAACAAGGAACTTGATTCAGTGACATTTCCCTTCAATACAACATTATTCCTTAAGAATCTTCACAGACTCAGACAGTATAATATACTGTCACTTGCAGGCAAAGAAAATAGCAAAACTTGCCTCATTCTGAGGAATAAACAAATAAAAATAAAACATCTGAGATATTAACCCACCGCACAGATTAAAACATCTTTTCCTGCCCTAACCCTCAGCTCCATTTAGCAAACCAACAAATCACAGATAACAAACTATAATTATCCTTCCATTTGCAGCTCCTGAGCAAACATGACCCAACCATCTCTAATGGAGTGTAAAAGCCACTGTGATTGAGGTTTCTTGGAAAATGCCTCAACACTGGATGGACAAACCTGCAAGCAGATGTGGCAGACGTTTAATGTTGTATGTTAAGTAAGGAGCTCTTAGACATCCATATTTCCAATGTGTTATAAAATACATTATTGCTATTTCCATAACTATTACTATGAAGAATTCGACCATGTGCGTATTTATCCCCCTTTCTCTCAGTTTTAAAGTGAATTATGAATTGCATTAACAAAAACTAGAATTGTTGAGTTGATTTGCAGGGGTTTGGTGCTTGTTTTCTTTTTCAAAAATGATATTAAGCAAAAGTTGTCACACCTTTTAAAACTGTCTTTTTTTTTTTAAACAATATGTCAATAGATCAGAGCAGTTTCAGAGCATAGTCCTACCTTAAGCCATCCAAGAGTAAAATATGACATCTGAATGAGCAGGGATGAGACTGTCAGGGTGCCTCCAGGGCACATAAACTCTATTGTCAGATGCAAATCAGCTCGTTTCGTGGGATGATTATCTCAGAAGAATTTGTATTCAACAGCAGGCTGGAACCAGAGCAGCAACAGAGTCCCTGCAACTGCATCCGTGTGTTTCTGCAGGACCCTTTCCAAGGGAATATTCCACAGCCATGTCAGCTTTAAATGCTCCGTGTGACAATGCTCCTGCCTTTTCTTTAGAAGGTGGGCTGGTTTAGCATGTCAGAAGAAGTTCAACCCCAAAATTACTAATCCAGCTATTCTAGAGATGAGCCTGCATGGGAATACAGTCAATGAGCTGCAGTGAGTTACATAAACAAGCCTGGAGCAATCCAGCGAGTTTTAGACACATTCCTAGTCTGTCTTGTGAAGATAAAAGTTCAAGCCCAAGGAGACACATCAATAAAATGAGAGAGCAAAAGGCGGTCAGAGAATAAAGCACCAGCGAAGTAATGAGGTGAGAAGTGAACCTTCTGCCATGGAGCTTGTGGAAAAAAAAAAATCTGCCTTTCTTCCCATGTATTTGTGCCCACTCAATTACAAACCAAACGGCGTCTCAGCGGCCACAGCAGCCACGTGAATCCCAGCACTTGTTAGGGTTGTGGAAAACTACCCGGTACCTCTCTGTATGCAAGGCATTTCCTAAGAACGGAACAAGTTCAGCACCAAGGGAACTGGGAAAGTGGCTCATCAGGGATGCTGCGCAGTGGGAAGCAGGAATACTCTGGAACAGAGTGTTTCAGTGGTGCTACAGCTAACCCTGATGGTACAGTATCTGTAAAGATGAATTTTAGGTTGTGGATAGTAAAAAAAGAGGGAGTTCCTCACTGCTGCATTTACATCCCTTTTAGTAGAGTCATTCCTCATTGGTCCTAATGTGGAAAACTCACTCCAAAATCCTGTTGACTGCAGTGTGTACCAAATCACGGGTGCCATGGGATGGCTGGAAGTGAGAGAAGAGGGAATGGAAATGAAGGAACATAAGCCAACAAAAAAATTCACTTTGTTGACTTAAAGGTTGTGGCCACACTCCCTGGGCCAAGGAATGGGGTGAAGTAAAACTCAGGATCTCCACTGACTTCTATATCCTGGTATCAGTTTACCTCTCCTGAGAATGGTGTCAAATAAGCAACTCCTCTATTAAATCAGGATTAACTGTAAGACCTCATATTTCTGCAGGTCTCTCTGCCAGGTATGAGTTACAACAGGATCCTGTCGTGAGTTTGCTTTTTCTCAGTGCTTCTTCACTCCAATACTCTGCTTCCATTAAAAGATAATCCAAGCTAATTTAGGAATTAGACTGTTTGTACTAAGTGTGCTCAGAAGAAAGGAAAGGAAAACAAAATCTGCTACATTGGAATGAATCAGCTTGGGGAGACAGGTCTCAAGTTATCAAAGGCATAAGCACATATGGAAGTCAACCCCAGAAAAAAAATCTCCAGGATGCCAGCTCAGTCAGCCAAATGAAGAGAGATGTGATGCACAAAGGTTTGAGTGTGCTCAACAGCGCAGCCTACGATCTCAGAAATCTGGTTCTCTCTCCCTGGTAGCATCCTCCAACAAAGCTCCTGCCTCGGTGTTTAGGAGCTTCACAAACACCGACAGCAGCAGAGCTGGACAGCTACGTGTGGCTGTGGCCCCGCTGTGCAAGCAGCACACATCTTAAACCTTCAAGGAGGAAGGAGCCCTCCAATTTCCCACAGGGACCCCAAGGAATGATGGAAGGCTAAAGACAAGGAGCGATCACAAAGCTCGTTCCCTGTTTCAAGAGAAATAAGTGTATTTATCCCACAGAAAGCCCCCCCTGACCTTGGAGCCTGTGCAGTGCCAATGGTTATCCTTCCAGTCAAGCGCACGTGCCTTCCATGGGAGAAAACAAACCCAAGGGAAATCTTCCACTCCTGGATGAGATGAATGGCCTGGACAGTAACACATGAGTTGTAGCTGTCCTGAATGACAGCAAAGCAGCAACCACTGCCTGCACCACAGAGACAGGTGGGAATAAGGGCAGATGACCACAACCCAAAACTATAACCAAGACACAGAAGACACACAACTTAATCCAACTCCCATTATTACACTGACTAGCATTCCTTAAATTTTCCACCAAATGGGAGCAGCACTGCTTTACCCAGACCACAGGACAACTTCTTTCAAGCCAGCCCCAGCGTGTTTTGCATTAGCCAAAGACAGATGCTTGTATAACACATTCTTCCTCTGCAGCTACACCAGCAGCACTTCAAGGAGTTTGTCTCCATCCTGTCATTAGCCTTAAGTAATGAAACATTCCCTTTGATTAGCCACGGGAACGTTTCCCTGCTGTACCTGAGCAGTGCTGCACAGGCTGAATAGAGGAGTGAGGTGGCCAGGCACCCAAATAAGAGCAAGTGCAAACCCATTTGTTGTTTGTTGCCTCCAACAGACTAAATCAAAAAATCCCCAAAACTACTCTCCTTCCGTATCTCTATATCAGTCCAGCACTTGCACTGTAATTAACATGCACCAGACGGATGGGAATTCATAATACCCTGGGAAAGAATCAGGTCACTTTGCTGCCTTTTACACTTTAGTTAATAATTCCTTCTTATTATAGCTACCTCCAGTGCTACTCCAATATATCCTTCAAGCTGAAGGCCAGAATCTGTTTACCTGCAGATCAGATGCAGAAGAAATCCACTGACTTCCAGGGAGTTCTTCCAGACCTGCTCCTACGTGAGTGGGATGATCGTCTGGCTTTTGATAAACACCAGTATGTCACTATCCAAATCTCCCTCTTTTCCCATGCCTTTCCCGGTTCCGAAAAGCATGCTGCATTATCACAGTATCTTAATCCCCCTGGCTGCAAACTCCTCAGATTCCACTACGTACCCGCAGCGTTCACATCCCAAATTCCCCGCACGGCGGAAAAGAGCCTGTCCTGTGTGCCACCCCCCTGACTTCCGATGTGCTTGGCATGAAGATGGTATTATTAGAACCAGCTGTTCAGACACTGATAAGGAGAGGAACCCGGAGGCAGGCAGAGGTCAAAGGCACACTAACCGCAATTCTTCCTACCACCCCACGGCAAAAGCAGGGAAGTCCTGGCGCGCTGCTCGAAGGGGTGAATCGGAGTTTCTGCGGCAGGTGAGGATGCAGAACTGCAACGGGAGCCTGGGGCTCGGCAATGCCGCCACAGCAGCGGGGCTCTTAGCAAGCGGGTTTTATTTACCAGCCATATTGTGTTAAAACCAGACGTGATTCTCATACCGAGAGCCTTGACCTGTCACCACTTGCGAAGGGAGATTGATTTGTTTGGAAAGGACCAAATCTATGTGGAGGACGCATCCCCCGAGCCTACAGTTCTGCTGAAGGCAGGAAGCCTGCCCGCGATTCCCTGCTAGAGAAGTATTCCCAGGACCTGCGGGAAGCGGAGGGAAGAGCCGGTAAATCAATGTCACTCTCGGACGAGCCGCTCCGGCATCCCCGCGGCGTGGGGATGGGGAGGTGGGGAAGGAACGCACTTACCATTGCAGCAGCGATCCGTCCCGGCGCTGGAGATGCCGCATCCCCGGGGTGCGGGGCGGGGCGGGGGCCGCGGGGGCACAGCGGCCGGTCCAGCCCCGCTGCCCGCGCTGGCTCCGAGCGCCCGGCTGTCCCCGGCCGGAGGAGGGGTCGGCGCCTCCGAAGGGAATCCAAATTCCTCCTCCCTCGCCTGCCGGTCATGTCCGAGCTGCCTTTGCTCAGGGGATGGGCCAGCTCCTGGCCGTGAAGGAATTTGCCATCGCTAAAATAAAAAAAAAAAAACAAAAAACAAACCAAAACCTAAAGAAAAAAGAACCAAAACAAAACCAGAAGGGAGGCGGGAGAATTTGCAAACTTTGGGTTTCCCCCCCTTTTTTTTTTTGTTTGTTTTGGGGGGGCTCGGGGAGGGGCTCGGGACTAAAAGGGTGCTTAGGCTGGCTGAGATGCTGTGCCGGGGTGAGATGCTCCGGTGCGCTCGCCCCCGTCTCTGTGCCTGTGTGTGATTCTCATACCCAGACAATGCTCTGCAAAGCGAGCTGGTTCTGCGGAGAAATGCAAACACCTCCTCCCCCGAGTGCCTGAGCAAAGGGAAAGGGATATGGAACCAATAGCTTCTCCTTGGCTGCTCGCATTAATATGGAAGAGGAAAAGAAACCAATGAGAAGGAGCGGGAGGAGGGATTTATTCAAATCAAGTTTCTTAAATCAAACACCCTTCCCCTCTTTTTTCTATTCCTTTTCTTACCTCCCCCAAACCTTCCTGCTCCTTAGCACCTTAGCCCTGTTTCTGCTGTCCCAGAGATTTTTCTTTCTCATTTAATTAGTGTGACAGGGTCAGCAGCAGACAGTGATGGGAGGAAGGATGGCATCGCTGCTGGGAGGGAGAGGGGGCTGTGGGAGGGAGGATGAAGAGAGCCAATTTCTATCTGAGCTGCAGAGAGTTGATTGCAAAGAAAAGTGATAAAGTAGCTGGAGTTGAAGGGAGCTGAGGGGAGGCAGGGAAGGAATTTCAGCTGGAAGCTCCATTTTGCAGCTGGTATTTGCAGATGAGCAGGTGGCCTGTGTCCAGGATGAGCCCTCTGAGGCTGTGAAAAGGATATTCTCTTCCTACACAACAAACATACACCCAGAGAGACAAGGGGCTGCACAGGAACAGCAGGATCTGCACTGTCCTGCATTGCCTCAGAACCACACAGCAACAGCAGTGCAAGAATGGAACCTGTTGCTGGAAAACCAGGGGAGTGGAGCTGTGCAGAGGAGTATCCAGTCACTGATTCCCTTCTGCAGAGTGCAGCCTTCAAGGGAAAGCTCTCTAGACCTGGAAAATGTTCACTAAAGGAGCCTGAGCATCTATGGCAGCCTTGGGGGAGCCCTCTGGCAGTACATCCCATGGAGACACTTGGGACCACAATGTTTGTGCTGCTGCCAACCATGCTGCTCTCGGGCCCCTCAGATCCATGTTAAGAATTTGAGATGCTGAATGCCCAAATCCTCACCCTCATTCTGTGACACCTGTGCTGCAAGAACAGCTGCCTAATGAGGATCTTCTAATTACCCTGAGATTTCATGAGACCTGTACACCTACTGTTACTCTTGCTATTGTGGAAGCCCTTTCCTCTGTTTACCTTTTCATAGAATCATTAAGGTTGGAAAAGATCTCCAAGAATGTCAAGTCCAACCTGTGACCAAACACCATCATGTCAACTACACCAGAGCATTGAGTGCCTCATCCAGTAATTTCTTGAATACCTCCAGGGCTGGTGGTGCCTCCATATCCCTGAGCAGCCCCTTCCTATGCTTGACCACCCTTTCCATGAAGAAGTTCTTCCTGATGTTCAACCTGAACTTTTTCTGATGCAGCTTGAGGCCATGTCCTCTTGTCCAGTTGCTCCTTGCTGAGGAGAAGAGGCCACCCCCCACCTGGCTACAATGTCTTTTTAAGTCCTTGTAGAGAGTGGTAAGGTTTCTCATCAGCCTCCTTTTCTCCAGGCTTCTTCTTCCTTCATTTTCTGCATCTCCCATCTTCTATTTCCCTTAGCACGTACATTAATTTCAAATCTTCCTTGCCTTTACCCTGCCCCCAGATTAAACAAAGGAGGAATAAAAAAAAAGGGAGTTTGGTCATAAAAGCAACTAAATCCATTACCTGTCCAGTGTGAAAATCCCTGACATAGTAACTTATTTGTTGTCCTAGTTGAGCAGGAGGGACCAGTTGACACTGTGTGGGGGGTGATCAAAGCTGTGTATTCTACCCCCTCTATCCATTCCCCAAGGACAATGGACCATTAGCAGCAGCTGCCCAGGGAGCCATTATCAACGTCACACCCAGCCTGAGGGGGCGGAGCTGCCAATGGGCCATCAACAGTTCAATACCCCCTGGCTCCCAGAGTTAATCACCCATTGTGTGAGTCCCCGCCCAGGGGGAGGGACTGGGTGCTCCCTGAGGGTACATAAGTGGTGGGTAAGAAGACTTCAGGAACTTCCCGTCGGATCCAGAGCAGCAGCAGGACCTTGACAGGAGGAGATCACCACTCTCGACCAGACCACAGCCCTCGCCTGCATCAACAGGTTTTTCATTTTCTTTTGCTCTGGACTTGGGAGAGCCACAGGGGTCTCAGCACAAGGGCAAACAAACCCCCTTGGGTTTGTGCCCCAGGACACTGGGTTATACTGCTGGGTTTTGTGAGTTGAAAGCAATTTCCCTCTTGTGTCAGTGTTTTTATTGTAATATTATTATTAAATTTTAGCTCTGACTTATAATCTCTCTCGTGGTGAGTTCATTTCCCCTGCTGATTTGCCTTTAAACCATCACATTTGTGCATTATAATCCCCATGGGTCCCTGGGGGGACACACCTCCACAGCAGGAGCACCAGAGCAGCCAGCTCTGCTCCCAGTGCCTTGGCACAGGAACAGCCCTGTGGCTGCACACAGGAAGGCATGCACAGACTCACTGGAGCATTCAGCTCTGGGTTGGTTCCAGCACCATGGAACAGACCAAGGAATCAACTTGACTTTTCAAAGATTGCTTTTCTAGGTATGCCATCTTCTCCAGTCACCTCTCACAGCTTTTGGTAACTTCATTAGACACACAGGGAAAAAAGAAAACAAATTAAATATCATAGAATGGTTTGAGTTGGAAGGGACCCTAAAGATCATTTTGTTCTGAACCCCCAGCACTTGGCACTTTCCACTAGGCAGGTTATTCAAACCTTCATCCAACCTGACCTTGAACACTTCCAGGGATGGGGCAGCCACAGCTTCTCTGGGCAACCTATGCCAGGGCCTCTTCACTCTCACAGGGAAGAATTTCTTCCTAATATCTAATTTAATACTGCCCTTTTTCAGATTAAAGTCAACCCACCTTGTGCCATCACTCCATGTTCTTTTAAAAAGACCCCCTCCATCTCTCTTGGAGCCCCTTCAGGGAGTGGAAGAGGTTCTAAAGTCTCCCAGGAGTTCTCTCTTCTCTGAGTTTAACAGCCCCAGCTCTCTGTTTGTCTCCAGAGCAGAGGTGCCTCTGCCCTCTGATTATTTTTGCAGTACCTACCTCTACCTGCTGGCCTCAATTCTTGTGATGCAGCTGGGGATATGGTTGACTTTGACTGAGAGCACAAATTGCCAGGTCTTGTCCAGCCTCTCATCCACCAACACCCCGAAGTCCTTCTCCCCAGAGCTGTTCTCAATCCATTCTCTGCCCAGGCTGTGTCTGTGCTTGGGATTGCCCTGACCCACATGCAGGACCTTGCCCTTGTTGAACTTCGTGAGGCTGGCACACACCTGGATGCCATTCCTTCCCTCCAGCATGTCAACCACACCACAGCTGGGTGTTGTCAGCAAACTTACTGAGGGTGCACTGGATAATGAAGGACATTAGATTATGTAGGACAAAAAAACCCTCCATGGCAAAATGTTTATTCCTCCCATAAAAAAGCCTCTATATTCACTCTGCAGACTTGAAGAACCTCTTTCCCCACTCCAAAAAAACTCACAACAAAGGAATCAAAACCCCAGCTGTGCTCCCTTAAAACTTACAGAATTTATGGCAGTCCTACCTCAAATCAGAAGCCCCACAGTGCAATGTTGCCTTGGGTTGCTAAGGATGGAAGGAGGCTCCCAGCTGTTCAGTTATTATGTGCTGCTCCAACATCTGCTCCCTGTCTTTCCCAGGAGAAAGGCAGCAGGCCAAGAGAATCATCTGGTGGCCCATATCCAGCAGCAGTTGGACTGCCTTAGATGGTCTCAGCTGATATTTGTATCAGGTTTCTTATTGAAGGAGTGAGGAGAGTCTATCTAAGAACTTTGTTCTCTAAAGACCATTTTCTTGAGGAGAAAACAACTAAGCCATTTTTAGGCAAATGATGCTTTAATGTTTATCCTCCTGAGCAGTCTATTAAATAGGTCTTCATTATTTAAACATGTGCAGAGCATAAAAACCATTCTCTTGGCCAGCATGGGAGACTGGCAGGGGTAGGAGAAGGCTTCTGAGAGCAAAGGGTGAGTTATTAGTAATGACCTCAACAGCCATCCATCATCCTACTCAGGATGCTTGCAGGAGTGTTTGCTGAGACTAAGTTAAAGGTATTTGATTAGAAGGCCCTTGTCCTTTTATTGTGACACCTTGGATGTGATTTAGTTAACTGGACAACTGGGTCTGAACTGATCAACCACCTCTCCCTTGACATTAAAGTCAAATCTTATCCATGCAGTCCCCTGGAATACAAGACACGATCCATCTCAGCCCAAGGAGATACTGAAACCAGCTCAGAGGAACCACATCCCAAATGTGCCTGCTTCTGTCCACTGGTGTCAGACACACTGGGAACACTGGTCCAGCTTGTCAACACCCCCAGAGTAGACCACTAATGTTTAATGAGATGAATCCCTCTTTCACTATCAGGTTTGACAAGACTGACATATTGAGACTCACTCACTTGGGTTTTTTTCTGTTCTGCCAGGACAAGAACTACTCCCAGTTGGTGTCACAGCCTCCCACCCACACTGAGATCCCACCTGCCAGACCCTATTGGCCTACAGATGCTCTGATGGGATGATCAGCCATGATGGGCATCAAAAGGAGTCCCAGAGCAAAGAAAAGTTCTCCTGTGCTACAGCTACAATGTGAGGTTGAGAAATGTCTCGTGACAGATGGAACCCTCTGGTCTGCATATCCCTCAGTCACTTCCCACCAACTAGAAGATTTCTAACAGTCAGAAAGAAACATCTCCTGGTTCCTGAGGACAAGATGTGGTGGAGGTAGAGAGTAGGAGGAAAGAGCTATTTATGCAGACTGTCATTTGTTCCCTTTCTAGTTATGTAAATGAGCTGCACTGTCATTTGTTCCCTTTCTAGTTATGTAAATGAGCTGCACTGTTTTAAGACATTTCTACTCCTCGAGCTGTTTCCACAGCCAGGGAGATGCAGTACCCTAAATCCCTGAGCTGCTGTGATCAGCTGGGACATCCCTGCTGTGCAGGCAAGAGCCTACATCACTGTTAAAGGGCAGTAACTCCAACCATGAACCTAAAGATCTGCAGATATCCTGTTGTGTGACTACTCATACCTTTCAGTAAATGAATAGATTGGCCCACAGAGATGGAGCTGGGATGTGTCACAGCAGCCACCAGTGAAAAGCTGAGGTGCTCAGGTGACCAGTGCAAGGCTCCGGGATCCTGCTCTTGCAGTCAAGAGTGCAGTTACCAATAACCTCAGAGTTCTTTCCCTATCTGACCTACCTCCTCTATCTGGAGCTCCAGCTTCACTTGGCATGAGGACAGAATTTGTTCCTTCCTCTTCTTAGGTAAATAAACTAAAGATGCCCTCTGACAACCTCGTGTGATTCATGATCAGCTGTTTAAAGAAATTATTTTGTGTGAATCATTCTTGCAGTGGAGAAGTTACCTTCCCACTAAAGGGAGGCAGCAGAAGGGAACGTGTGTGAGTTTCCCTGACAGAGAGAAAATGGGCAAAGCAGAAATGAACAATGAACAAGACACAACAGGAAATGATCAAGGGAATTATATCTATGGAATGAATTACCTTTAAGAACTGCTCTAGATTAGGAGCCTTCAGCTTTCAGTAGAGATTACTGAGACAGAAGGTGATGGGGATCTGTAAAAAATGATATTGGGAAGGTAAATAAGGAAAAAAACATGCACTTTTCCTTCTTCCTAATGCAAGGAAGGAAAGATGCCAAAAAACCTCAAACAACAACTCAGTGAGGCCTACTCCAAAACAACAAAAAAGTCTTAACCTAAAATGTTGTATGTCCTGACAGATGATAGAAGCTGCCAAGGATACAAAGCACCTCCAAGGAGGAAGAGTCCATAAAGGCAATTAAATACCATGAGATCACTTCTGGCTCAGAAAGTCTCGGAAAAAGTTTTCAGTAGCTGCTGAGGGGTAATTTAGGGCACTTCCACATTAATGCTTGCCTCTTGCTAATATTCTTTCTAGGAACTTACAAGACTACATGTGACTTCTGCTCTGAGTGCAGACACTCTTACATTGTTTGTTGTCCTACCTTGCCCCACACCAGCATCCCTGAGTCCTTCTCAGCAGGGCTGTTCTCAATCCATCTCCTTCAGCCTCTACTGATACCAGGGGTTGCCCTGAACCACCTGCAGGACCTTATACTTGGCCTTGTTGAACCTCATGAGGTTCGACCATTCTTGAGTTTGTCCAGGTCCCTCTGGTTGGCATCCCATCCTTGAGGTGTGTCATCTGCACCCTCAGCTTGGTGTCATCTGCCAGTTAACTGAGGCTGTCCACAATCCCACTATCTGTGTCATTAATGAAGATATTCATCACTACTGATCCCACTGCAGACCCCCAAGAGACACCACTTGTCACTGATGTCCGTTAGAACACCGAGCCATTGGCCACTGACCTGGATAGGACCATCCAGCCAATTCCTTATCCACTGAGCAGTCCACTCATCAAATCCACCTCTCTCTAATTTAGAGAGGAGGATGTTGGGGGAAACTGTGTCAAAGGCCTTACAGAATTCCAGACAGGTGACATCTGTAGCCCTTCCCATTTCCATTGATGGAGCCACCCCACCACAGAAGGCCACTGGGTTGGTCAGGCAGGATTTGCCCTTGGTGAAGATGTGCTGGCTGCCCCAAATCACCTTCCTGATTTCCCTGTGCCTTAGCACAGCTCCTAGAAGGATCTGCTCCATGATCTTCCCAGGCACAGAGGTGAGGCTGACAGGTCTGTAGTTCACAGGGTCCTCCTTTCTACCCTCTTTAAAAATGATCCCAATATTTCCCATGTTCCCATCACTGGGGACTTCACCTGACAGCCATATAAACATATAATTTACAGAAATAAATTTTACAAATATGTCTTTAAATAAATGTTATATAATTTATTATATAAATTTCTATTTCAATCTGCACTGAAAGCTGCAGCATTCTTGAAGTTCTACTTATAACTCCTCTATTGCTGCATGGCCAAGATTCATCCTACCACATTTGGAACATGTAGATGGATTCATTTTCTAGGACTTTCTTTGATCTGTGTCCTCTGTTTCTTGAGATAGAGCCCTCTCAGGGCACTTCTGAAATATCTGGGAGTTTCTCTCCTTCCCAAACCTGCATAAAACTGGAATGGGAAGGGAGACCAACGATGTTACACTGTGTCTTCATGCTTGGCACTCACTAAAGGAACTATATTTTATCTCTTGAAGGCACCTCTTTTTCAGAGGGCAGGAGGAATTGATAGGGAATTCCTCACAGGGCACAGGAGATGAACTATTTCTCACAAAAAACAAAGCTGCTCATGAGAAACTCCAGTACCAGAGTGTGAAGGAGGAATCTGCTGCTCCAGCTGCACTGTGGATTTTGTCATGATGAGCCTGTGAAAGTCATGTTGTTGTATCTGGAGGGATACTCAGTCTCACATGGAAGACAAGAGCTGATATTCCCCCTGCTCAGCTGGGATGAGAGCCAGCCCACTGATTTCTCTCCATTTGCCTTGTTCCTGGAGGTCTGGCTGTCACACCATTTATATCCAAGAACAAATAATCACAGGTGAATAAAGTTTCCTGCCTTCTAGAAATCACAGGCATAGAATCATTAGGTAGGACAAGATCACCAAGTCCAACCACCAATCCATCACCATGTTCACCACTAAACCATGTCCTCCATTGCCATATCCACAGGCTTTTGAACAATTCCAGGAATGGTGACTCCACCATGTCCCTGGACAGCCTTCAGGAAGGCAGGGAAGAAGATGGGCTGGGCAGAAATGGAAAGCAGCAACAAAGTGCTGAGAAGCTCTTTGGGAAAGCCTCTGAGGTGTGACCCATGACCTGCTGAAGCACCTCATGGGGCAATTAAGGCAGGAGAAGTTCTGCGTGGAGACAGGGAAGGGATCACCATGTCTGTCAAGGCCACAAGTCCTGAGGACAGTTATTCATGTCCTTCACTTTGTTACCATGAGCCTTCCTCTGTTTCAGTGAGTTTGCTCAGAGAGATGCACAATCCATGAAGGTCAGGAGGAGATTTAGAAGAGAAAATTGCTATTTTCATTGAAATATTCTTATTTTCCTCTTGACTTGGTTGTTTTTTGTTTTTGTTTTTACTGGATGGTGGTTGCTGGAGGAATAGTTAGAAAGTATCATGAGAGGTTTGTCTTTAAGTAGAATCAGAAGTCAATTATTGGGTCAGGGAGTTTTTACAATTGTCAAAAGAGATAAGAGAAAAAATCCCCAAGACTTAAAAACATATTTTTATTTCTCAAAACAGAAATTGAAAGCCTATTTTTCACTCAAAGAGTTACTGCACAGATTTATTTCCTGACCAAAGTTTTTGACACTCTTTTTTTAAAAAATGGAAAAAGCAGCATTAATACAGCAAGGCATATAAATCTGTGCCTTCCCTCATAATCCAGAAATCAATATCTAGTCCTCTGCAGAAAGTTTAATTGATAACTCTCCCTACATTTCCACCTACAAGTATAAAAAAGCTCAATATGCACAAAGCTTTTGAAGTTAATAAGAATTTGTGCCTGTTTCTAGATAAATTGTGCAACCATAAATAAACCCAGGTCTAAGGAGTATCCTTATCAGTGGAAATCTCAGGGGGGTGGATATTGTTTGTGGTGAGATAAGGAGCCTGAACTAAAAATGCTTGAGGAAATAAGTGGCATCTGAAGGCTGAAGGTTGTCTGTAGCTCCTGCTTGGCAAAGAACCTTTCACAAGCACACAGACCTTCATGGCCATCTCTCTGAATGGGACTGATAAACAAAATTCTTCTCTCAGTCATTTTTGTTCTATTCAAAGAGTGTGGATATCTGTCAGAATTTATTAAATCTTGCCTTAAAAACCACCTGGGAAAATTTTCACTTTGATCTTCAAATCATGAAGACCTTGAAAGTGAGTCCACATGAGAATTTTTGTGCTGCAGATTGATGCTCTGAGAATTTACTGCTTAAGCCCTGGCCTAAACAATTTCTCGTTAATTAAAGCGCAATAAAGACTCTGGTGAAGCAGATTTGAGGAAGAAGTCACTGATCTATCCAGCTGCCATCCCCAACTGGCAGACACACACCTTCTTTCATCTTCCAGACAGTCGTCCTTCTCAGCAGCCAAGACATCTTACATCCTCCTTAGACAGTTTTTTCTGGAATTATTAATGACCAACTTGTGGCTGAATTCAAAGGTCACATTCCCAATCTAAACTGCCTTGATTTATAAGCTGATTCTGTCACTTGGAATGATTCTGCCTTCCTTTATCTTGAGGTACAGACAAGTTTGCTCCCCTAACCCTGAAGTCAAGGGGTTTTCTTCTAATTTATCTGACAGGATGCCTTGAGTCAAATTCCCTTCTGGTCTCCTCTCTGTGAGGTGAGGATCATCCAATAGTGCTCAACATTTTTGATTCTGGCTCCCAAAATAACTTCAGTCCAATGTTGTCTTCTCTTCTTGCATGAAACACCTTTGGAGGGAGATTCTTCTCCACTGTTGAAGGAGAACAACTGGGCCCCTCAGTTCAGAAAGGATATTGAGGTGCTGGAGCGGGTCCAGAGAAGAGCAACGAGGCTGGAGAAGGGACTGGAGCACAAGTGCTGTGGGGAGAGGCTGAGGGAGCTGGGGGTGTTTAGCCTGGAGAAGAGGAGGCTCAGAGGTGACCTCAGCACTGTCTGGAATTGCCTGAAGGGAAGTTCTGGCCAGGTGGAGGTTGGTCTCTTCTCCCAGGCACTCAGCAATAGGACAAGGGGGCACGATGGGGTCAAGCTCTGCCAGGGGAAATTGAAGTTGGAGAGCAGAAAGAAATTCTTTGCAGAGAGAGTGCTCAGGGATTGGAATGGGCTGCCCAGAGAGGGGGTGGATTCCCCATCCCTGGAGATTTTTAACCTGAGCTTGGCCGTGGCACTGAGTGCCATGATCTGGTAAAGGGACTGGAGTTGGACCAAGGGTTGGACTCGATGATCTCGGAGGTCTTTTCCAACCCAATTGACTCTATGATTCTGTGATTCTATGAAAAATTTTCAGCTATAGAAGACCAACAAATCTCTTTTCCTTCAGAAGAAGAGAAAATGGAAGCAAATAACACTCTGGTGGGGACTGCAGAAGGTCTGTGGTTGGCCTGACCATCAAACCTGCGTGGGCCACACCCCTGTGGAAAGGTTTTATGGCAACATCTGCAAATGCCACTCCTGGAGATCTCTCTTGAGGAACTGATGCTCCTGGCTGTTTTACTTGATGCCATTCTGTATGTGGGATGAGGAAATCTTCTTTTATCTAGAGAATAAAATGTGTTTGTTCATATTTCTCTAAGAACTTCCTCACTATCTCAATTTCTCATTCTTTTTATTACATATATTCATTTTTTTCTTAATACACTCTCTTGGGTCCGAAGTCTTGCATAGCATTTATATGTCAAATTGCACCTTCCAAGATGAGTCAGGGAACAAAAATGCTACTTTAACCATTACAAAGTATCTTCTCCTTGTGCTTGCACAAAGGGAATAGCTGTGACTATTGCTGACAGTATTTCATCATCATTTAGTGAGCCAGACTGAGAAATAATGGTTATGCTTTGTCACTGGGGCATGGCTACTGATTACATTCAGATATGTTCTTTTTTTTCCCCTGCTTTTTCCCCTGTATTCTTTATTTTCTGTTTAAATTTTCTTCCCCTGCATTTGGCTGAAGGCCAGTTTTCTTAAATCAAATATAACAAAGCTAAGAATCTTTTTTTTCCCTTTGCCTTCTGATGGAGTTCTCTTCTGCTGCTCCCTTGCTGTGCGGAACTCTTTGCAGTCAAGTGTCCACTGACATGAAATCTCATCTCCTACAGGAGGCTGAACCCTCCCTGACAATCCACTCCGCTTCTCTGAGCATGAAAATCATGGAATCATGGAATTCCAAATGTTTTGGGTTGGAAGGGACATTAAGGATCATCCAGTCCCACCCCCTGCCATGGGCAGGGACACCTTCCACCAGCCCAGGTTACCCCAAGCCCTGTCCAACCTGGCCTTGGACACTTCCAGGGATGTGGCATCCCCAAAATACTATGGAAAAAAACAAAGACAGGTTCATCCCATATTTCTGTCTTCATGTCCTGAAATATGAACATATGAAAACCTTAAATTAGATTAAATATTCACAGCAAGAATACACTTTCTCCTTGGGGTCTGTCAAAACTAGCAGAGAAAAGAAAAAGAAAAGGTAGTGATTGGAAACAGAAGGCAGATAAATTCACTTCAGAAATAATAAAAAATGCTCTCTTAAAGAAGTAGGAAAATAACCACTGCAATAATGTGCCAGAGAAAGAGGAAGGGTTTTAATATCTAAAGGGTTCATCTATTCATGGTTAGATATTTCTGCACTGTAGGTGCCTGTAGCTGAACTAATCCTTGTTTCCCTTTCTCGTCAGAGAAATCCAGTTCACAGTCACCAGAAACCAGTGCATGAATCACATCAACCTAAAGGAGGCATGTCAAATAAATGAGAAAAATCATATCCTAAAAGTGCAATTTCTCTCCATAACTTAAAGGGACTTGTGTTGTCAACATCTAAAGGTGGGTGAGATGAATCCCACTCTGAGTGTCATCAAGACAAGTCTGTTAGTCAAAGGAGATGCTTTATCCAAGTATAAATCACTGACTTCAATAACTGAATAAATTTTAGTGTCTTATGATGACAGATGAATGGAAAGGTGTGGAACTTATCCCTGATAAAAGGAAATACTTTGTAAGATAAATTGTCAGCCGTGGAACATATTTCCATAAAAACTGAGAGAGAGCAAGAGTACAGTTTGGAATGGAAGAAACTGGAAAATAAAAAAATAAAAAAAAATACAAACCAAATAAAACCCCCACCAATATTATCAGAAGAAATACTTTTAATAGTGAAATAAATTTAGTGTGATCTGTTACAGCTTGAAAGCTTTAATCAGTCTTTGATTACTAAAGGTAAAGAACAAAATATATTACCCTAAACATCATATTCTTCCATTTTCACCTAATATACCTTGCCTGGGAAAAGTAAATGGAGGAGACAGACAAGGGATCTGATGGAATGTCAAAATATCCTGGAGAAAAAACCCATTAATTTGATTTTCTGAGGTAATTAATAATATCCAAACATACAGATAAATAAACAAAGCCACCACCCTCTATTCTTACTTAGATCTGGAGTTCTAATCTATGCTGGGATTTACCACTTTGAATTTCTTATGTTTCCTTTAAGTAGGTGCTGAATTTCCTGATTTTGTCAGTTCCCCTTCAACAGAAACAAGGATTATTTAATATTAGAGTTATACAGGGAAATGCAAGTGGCAGAAAGCAGAGCAGAGAGTGAGTTAATTACAGAACTCAAAGTCATGCAGAACAAAAGGCCTCACACATCACATGGCAGAAAGACATGGAGTGGCACTTCATGGGGAAGCTCCAAAAGTGGTTCTTTAGCACTCTCTTTTATCCCTGAGCTGTCTCACTTCCATTTTTATTAATCATTTATATTTGCTTTACATAGTCCTACAATAAACAGTGCACAAAGTCAATTGGTTTGATATAACTTTTGTATTTTTGGCAGAGCGACACTATCTCAGAATTTAGAGTAACTCTGCATATATTTTAAATTTGAAATAGAGAGTTCTTCACATGCTGCTTATTTTAAATACCAGCTTTGTTTCTGCTCTCTGTTCACTCAAAGCATTGTCTGACTGTAGCAATCTGACACAACAGAAGGTAGATATAACACATCCTCATCCTAAAAAACTGGTGCCTTATGAAGGCTTTTTTTTCCCTGCAATAGCAAGATTAGCAAGAATCAGATGCTACCCCTGTCCAGGGCAAATCCTTTTTTGTCTTTTTTTGTCCTTTTTTTTTCTTAATCAACATACCATGAATGTCTGCCTTAAAATCTAATTCCTTCTTTACTCAATTTAGTCTAAACCCTTGTATAAAGGTTACAGCATCTTTTCTTCCATCAGTTCTGATCTTTGCACTCTATCCAATTGTAGCTGTTTGCATTTCTCTTCTCTTTGTCATTTCTCTGCCTTCTGTCCACCTGTGCTGCTGCTTTACAGTTGCTGGTTTGGTCATAGGACAAGGGGGCACGATGGGCTCAAGCTCTGCCAGGGGAAATTGAAGTTGGAGATCAGAAAAAACTTCTTTGCAGAGAGAGTGCTCAGGCATTGGAATGGGCTGCCCAGAGAGGGGGTGGATTCCCCATCCCTGGAGGTTTTTAACCTGAGCTTGGCCGTGGCACTGAGTGCCATGATCTGGTAAAGGGACTGGAGCTGGACCAAGGGTTGGACTTGATGATCTCGGAGGTCTTTTCCAACCCAATCAATTCTATTATTCTATGATTCTATTATTCTATGATTTCATTAAAGTGAGATTGGACACAGGCAGATAGTGACAGGTCAAGAGGGAATGATTTTAAACTGAAAGAGGAGGGATTTACATTAGAGGTTAGAAAGAAATTCCCTCTGAGGGTGGGCAGGCCGTGGCACAGGTTACCCAGAGCAGCTGTGGCTGCCCCATCCCTGGAAGTGTCCAAGGCCAGGTTGGACAGGGCTTGAAGCAACCTGGGCTAGTGGAAGGTGTCCCTGTCCATGGCAGGGTGTGGAATGAGGTGATCTGTGAGATCCCTTCCAACCCAAGTCATTCTATGATCTGCCTGTGTGTTGTATTCCACTTCTTTCTGTCACCTCCTGCTTGTTCTCTAGACCTTTCCAAAGAAGAGGGTCAGTCAGTTGTTCATCTGACTCAAACTATTCAAGAAGCTCCTGCAGCCCCTGTAGTGCCATTTGGGTTTGGAACTAGATGTTCTTTAAGGTCCCTTCCAACCCAAACCATTCTATATTTCCAGGTTTTCATGATCTGTGATATCTGAGTGTCTCACAACCCTCAGGAGCAAACCTACCACCATCCTTACAAGAAGTGGTGAATGAAAGGGTTTTGAAACACAGGCACAGATACAAGTCATTCAACCCATTTCCTCTCAGTAAAGAAATACTTAAAATAGGTTCTCTGCACTGAAAGTAAAAGATGAGTTTATTCCACCAAGTGAAGATGTCTGCAGTATAAATGTTTACACATTTAAATGTGGAGGGACTATCACCACAGCCTCCTCTTCCATATGTACATACACCCAGTGCAAATGAGGTCAATAATTTCTGTTCTAATTCACATTGCTCCTGCTGATTCCCAGTGCTTTCACAGCCAAAGATAAAGCACAGCCCTCAGATGTCTCCCATGAGATCCTTGGCTTTGCCCCAACTACGTGCAGACTTAATACCATTAGATCTCCAGGCAGTATAAATTCACATATTGCAAATTGCTATAGCACCATTCAGCCTTTCAAAACAACTTCTCCACGTATTTTTTTAAGCAATAAATATACATCCTGCAAATGCATTAAGGATTAAGCTGAGGCTATTACTTTTCTGAGGTGATGGCTGTGTCTGATGTACAGAAGTTCTGAGCTTAAGTTGTGACAGTGACTATTGGCCTATTTCTCCTCCTCTATCTCAGTCCACCCAGTTAAAAATGGCAATTATGGTACCACTAAAACAACTGTGGGCCACAGGGTATTTTTCCCCCATCTCATGGAAGCACTTGATGACACACACACATGAGTTGTACCTGCAGAACCCCTGGATACATTTTCTTGGGGCACTTCAGTCCAGGGTAACCCACATTCCATGAAAACTTTGTCATCAACATGAAGAGGCCAAAATGAAAGTTGGTTTTCCATGTAGTTGTGACTATCACAGCTGATTGTGAAGCCTCTCCTCTGCTGATCAGTGTTTCAGTGAGCCATGGAGCAGTCACATCAGAGCATGTTGCAGTTTTCTGCACTGAGCATGAAAACACAATCCAGCTGCGGTGCCCCCAACTCCAAATGTTCCTTTTATTCATTCCTAGTTCTTTTTTTCATGAGCAATAAAGCACATCATTCTATGAATTCTGCTCTTTTACACTGAGGACCATAATGAAATGCTCTGAATGAACAGGGTTTGGAAATCTAGGAAAAAAAACCCAAACCCACAAACCAAAATGTCATCAGTAGCAGTAAAGACTTTATAAGCTTTAGAGCTGTGATTTTTGTGGACATCTCTTTCAGGTTTGGTTGGTTTGGTTTTTGGTTTTGTTTTTTTTTTTTTTTAAAGAGCTTTCCAAATCATGACAGGTGAGCAGGCTGGCTTAACACAATCATTTAGATTGCACAGAGTTGTCTCCAAGCAAAATTGCCAGTGATCATTCCCATTTGAAGCACTTCAGGGCATCTCCGAAGGAATCACAGGCAGAAATTCGCAGTTTGAATCGGAACTAACTCCGTGGGGGGAGCAAAGAGCCTGGGGGTTCCTGAAAAACAAACAAAGTGTTGATGAAATAATAATTATCCTCCGTGGTTTGTCACAGAGCCCTGCAGTGCTGTCAGGCAGTGAGAACAGGGTTGGTGTTCTGCATCCCCAATGTGGCTCAGGAGAGGAGTGCAGTACCTGCAAAGAGCACATCACCCCCTGGATGATTCACTGCTAGAGAAGGGATAGGTGGTCACAGAGATACCCAGACAGCCTCATGCCCTCTTTCTTTTTGATTTAGACTAATTCCAAACATAAAAGTATTTTTCCTGCACAGGTGAGTAAAATGCTGACATGTTAGAGAATGAAAATAGAAGGAAAGGGGAGTATTTTATGATGATCACACAAGGATTTTAAAGAATCACAGAATAAAATCACAGAATCCTCACAGTTGGAAAAGACCACCAAGATCATTGAGTTCAACCTTTGACTGAACACAGCCTGGTCAAACAGACCAGAGCACTGAGTGCCACATCCAGTTGTTCCTTGAACAGTTCCAGGGATGGTGACTCCACCACCTCCCTGGGCTGCCATTCCAATGTCTGAGCACCTTTTGGGGGAAGAAATTCTTCCTGATGTCCAACCTGAACTTACCATGACAACCTTTCAGGCCATTTCTTCTTGGAAAAGGCATTTAAGTGCCTCCATTTCCTACAGGGAAATTCCTAAGTAGCCTGGCCTTGGAAACCAGGAGTAGTATTGCCCATGGTCAGTGTTCATCATGAAGGAGGCAGAAAATCCAACTAAGCAGTTTGGCAATTTTCTTGTTCCCTTCAGTGTAGATCTAAAGCAGCAATTTTCAATATCTTATCATCTGTGAACCTCTGGGGTTTTGTCCCTCTCTGGTGCTATAAAGCAAATTTAAGCCTACCAACATCTCAGCTGTGTAATTACCACAATCAGGGAAAATGGGGGAAATACCAGTTCAGACTGATTCAAAATTATGACTTTCCTGGCCACTGAAAAACTGAACAGGCAGGAAAGGAAGAGTGCAATGACCCCAACCCCAACTTCATGGCAGGGCCTTGGGGTGCCAACAAAGCAGAGGAGGATTTAACTCTGTTCAAAAGCAAAGTCACATCTGTGTGGAACTTGGTAAATGCACATTTATGGCTGCACAAAGCAGAGCAGAGAGTGGAAGAAGCAGGAATTTAATAAGTGGAAAATCTGGAAGAGATGAAGACTAGTCCTGAAAATGATGGTGTCAGCCCCTGAGCCAGCCCCTTTGAAGGTCTCTCAGGTCCATGTGCATGGTGGAGAACTGTGGATAGACCTGCTTGACACAGAGACATTTTCTGGTCTGAAAAAGGCATCTTTGGTTCTGGTGATGCTCTTGGCCCTTTCACCTTTAGAGGTTTGTACTGTGCCTTGCACAGTGTTGCTTTGCTCTTATTTTCTCAGCATGGGGCTGCTCTCCCTTAGGCTTGTACAGTTGAGTACAATTTTTTTTTCAAGGGAAATATTGAAAGGAAAGGACAGGAAAGAACTGTCTAGTTTTGGGGTGTTTTTCTCCAAATTAACAGGAGGATTGGATTCACAAAAATACTTGGGGTAGGGTCACCTCATCTGTTTTTGAGGAGTCAGACATGGTTTGGAATTCCAAAGTTGAGTCAGCAATCTCAGCCATCCCCCTGCTGCAAACTTGCTGAGAAAAGGTCCTGTACAGGTTTGCCATGCTCAGCATGTAGCCAGCTTTGGTCCTCCAAAGGGGTTCCAATAATCTTCTGGACCAGAGGTGACCCTGAAGGCAACATCACTATCTTTGTGCTGGATCTGTGCTAACAAATCCCCTGGGCTCAAACAGCCCCTGTACATCATAATGTTTATGGCCAGGGTGTCCAAGGGACAATTAAGCCACATTCCCAAATGAATCACACTCAGACTGTGAGGAAGGAGGAACATAACCTGAACATTAGCTAATTAAAGATGGTGGAGAGGGAGAAAACCCCAGAGCCCAAGCCATTGTGGGGATCTGATATAAAATTTGAGCATAGCATGTTTTCTCTGGGAAACAAACATCTCATCATGGAAAGTTGTCTCAGTGATGTAAATTAAGGACCCAACTTTACCTCTTCATCCTTAAACCAGATACTTCCAATCATATTTTCATACAGCCTCTGCTTTCTGAGGTCTGCTTAACACTTTGTGGGTGTTCAGAACATCTCTGATCTCAAAGAAATGTCAGTTAAATAGGATTGATTTCCTAGTATGCAAATAAACTGACAGGAGGGTGTAGCTCAGGGAGGTTTGGTCTCTTCTCCCAGGTTACAAGTGACAGGATGAGAGGAAATGGCCTCAGGTTACATCAGGGGAGGTTTGCATTGGATATTAAGAAAAATGTCTTCACTGAAAGGGTAGCCAGGCATTGGAACAGGCTGCTCAGGGAAGCAGTGAAGTCACAATCCCTGGAAGTGTTCAAAAGGCTTGTGGATGTGGTACCTGGAGACTTGTTTTAGGGATGAACACGGTGGTGTTGGGTTAACTGTTCCATTTGATGATTTCAGAGGTCTTTTCCAACCTTAATGTTTCAATGATTCTATGATTCTAAACTTCCTCTCACTCTGGCAAGTGTCGTTTCAAGGAGTGGATGTTTCTCAGCCAAGGTCTCCCAGTCAGGGGCTGAGAATTCTTCACCTCTTCCCAGTAAGATTTCATCTTACAGAATCACTCATCACATCCAGCTGTACCTTCCTGGGCAATAATTATTGATCCACAATTAAACTCATCCTGAGCTGGGCAGTGACTGTAAGTCAAGGACAAAAATGTGCAGCTGCAGCTGCATTGAGAGAATATGAAAAACATCCAGTGGTTCTCCAAGGGTCTTGTAAACATCTCCAACATCATGTGAACATGTCCAGTACCACAAGAGTCTCTTTTATCTCAGGCAACTGATGGATGAAGAAAGAATGATGGAATCATGGAATGGCTTGGGCTGGAAAGGACCTCTAAAGGTCATCTTGTCCAACCATCCCTGCCACGGGCAGAGACACTTTCCACTAGCCCAGGTTACTCCAAGCCCCATCCAACCTGGCCTTGGACACTTCCAGGGATGAGGCAGCCACACTTTCTCTGGCCATGCTCCAATGCCTCACCACCCCCATGGTAAAAAATGCCTTCCTCAGAATCAAGAAATGATGCCTGTGATGACAGTGGAACAGCAAACAATTGTGACACACAGCAAATCAAAGATGGGCCGCCCCTGAGTGCCTGGAATTTGTTACAGAGTGTTTTGCCTTCTGCTTTCTGGCAGCTTTGGAGTTGGGGTTGTTATCTCTGCCTTGCCACGTCCCTGAGCTGCACAGGGGGAGTCTGTGCAGAGCAACACAAGCAAAGGCAAAGCAATACTGGCTCAGAAGTGCTGCCTGGGGTCCCCAAGCCCCACACAGGTTTGGTTTATGGGTTTGGTGGTGTTTTTCCTTTTCCACATCACTCATGAGCAGGAGGAACATTGAGTGTGGTACAGAGGCCCAGTGATGTAAAGGTGACGTCTGGAAGGAATCAAAGACGTCATTCCCATTCAAGCAAAAGGGGGAGGTTTTCTATATATAATAAAGAGTAATATTAAAATACTGCAACTGTCTGACTGGCAAGAGACAGCCTTAAAAATCTATTAAAGGAGATTAAGGAGCTGGAAAGCATTTTAGTTCATAAGCCAATGAATGTAAGAGCTTTAAAAAGGAGAGTTGGAAGCTGACTCCAAGGTTCCTATGCTGTCAGTGATGATAAATGTAAACATGATTTCAAACAGTGCAGAGGAGACCTCTTCAGTCTCACACAAAGGGATTGATTAGGGAGGGAGCTCAGGGCTGTAATACAAAATGCATCTCTCCATTTGTAAACAGAGTTGTTTTCAGATGGCCAAATCTTCTTTTAGTCACCCCTGCAGATACCACATGAGCCAGCAGTTCTGGGTCTACTTTTCCTTGCAGATAATGAGGTTAATTGACAGCTGCAGCATCCTGATAAGAGCTGCTGGAAGATGAAATGCAGGCCCAGAGATAGATAGAACAAGATAACTCAAATGACCAGCATTAACAGGGATGCTGACCATTATTAAATCTGTGCTCTCATGGAGAGAGGGGGAAAAAACAGTTACTTCTGGATGTGGTTTCTTTTCCAGCAAATAATCCAATAACAGCAAATGAGGCACTTAAATCCAAGAGGACCAGTGCAATGATTCTTGTGATTTGGAGGGTTCCACTCCGGAGAATTAGGAATGGAAGAACAGAGGGGGGTATCTGTGTGTTATTTAAAAAAAGTTGCAGAGGGAGAGAACATACAATTCAATGTGATCCTCTTTGTCTGTCTATGCAAAAAAAAAAAAAGAGTTGGAGCAGTTTTTGGCTGTATGAAGAGGAGAATAAGGTGTTATTTTTGCTCTCCATACTGTTTCTGTGGAATTCCTCCAGGAAAGCTGCACATCCTTGTGAACTGCTGCTGGAAAAATAGAAAACTTATTAAAGCTTACAGCAAATTCTTGACATTATTTATCTGCAAAACCAACATTTGCTGCTGAGCAGGTCAGACCCAGCTCATTTTATAGTCAGTGGGAAGAAATAGGCACTTTTCAGGTGCAAGTCACATGGCACACTTCAGATATTTATTTTAGGGTGAGATAAATCGTGTCCTGGTTTTCACTGCCTGTTTTCATTGGCTCTGCAGTGACTGCCAAGAGTCAAGAGGAAATAACACCAGTAGAGATATTTGTATTAAAGTTGTATGTAGTTGTATAAATTAGAGAAAGACAAAAAAAAAAAAGTCTGGTTATCACAAACTGACTTAGAGGGAACTGATAATGGGCATATAATATATAATATAATTAAGACCTTCTAATAAGCTCTTTATCCTAATTGTACAAGACACAAGAGGAGTGGCTGGAAGTTGAAGTCAGGTTACTTCATATTAGAAAGAATTCAACTCTTTCCATGGAGGAATTTTTCCTGGCATCCAAATTAAACATCCTGTGGTGCAATTTAGGGCCATTTGCTGTTGTTGCATCTCTTGTTACTTGTGGGAAGGGACCGACCCCCACCTGGCTACAGGGAGTTGTAGAGAACAATAAAGTCCCCACTGAGCCTCCTTTTTTCCAGCATTCTCCTGTAGCCAAGGTTAAAAATCAAAGTGTTACGTTTCCTCTTTGATTTATCTCTACCTTTGTCAAATACAGATAATTGAATCTTTCTTCTTCTTCCTTTCTCTCTTATTCTGTTTCTCTCTTTCTCTCTTTATTTCCATAATGTGCAACAGAAGTGGGTCAAATAATTTTGTTTATTCATCAAAAACATTTTCTCCTGGTTTACATGAAGTTTTCCTGAACAGTTTTTCAGTTGTTTTACTTTTGGCTTTGTTAGTTTTTTTTGTTTGTTTGTTTGTTTTTATTAAATCTCTATAATAAACTGTGGGATGTAACAATGCTCAGAAGGAACTAAACCCAATTAAAAGATTTTATGGTGATTGAGTGAACTCAGTCTCTTCACTTCAGCAGGTTCTTATTCTCTACATGACTCAGAAAGATTTTGAGAGGGTGATGGACAATATGAACCTCCTATATCCTGTGTTTGGCAGATACAGAGATTGCCACAAACTCTGGTCAAACTTCAGGCATTGTTGGGTCTGGAGAAGAAGCTCCTCCTCTACATCTTCCCTGAGCTTCAGGAAAGGAACTTAAATAATCCCCATAACTCAGCCTTGCCCATTTATCCTCAGAGACTGTAGAGATTCACAAAATATTTTAGACTAAATAAAGCATCCTCTTTGGGTCATATCCATCCTGCTTATGTGCATCTCACTGCTTCAGTTTAAGATCTAGCAGGTGTAGCCTGGCTTCTCCCCTCTGTCACTCTCTAGTGTTATTAAATCTCCTATAACCTGCAACAAATTATTAATTAGGAAAACAACCTCAAGTCTGACAGGGCTGTTGTTGCCATCTTGTCAAACCCATTAACCTTGTTAGAGGTGTGTGCTTGTTTCATCCCATTATCCAGCAAACTATAACATCAGTATAAACAAGGTTATCTGCCTCTTGCCTGCAGGAATATTTTACGTTTTTTTTCCTCACTGGTGAGAGCTGAGTCTTTCCTAAAAGCCTTCTGCAAACAAGCAGTTCATATTTGAGCTACCTGGGCACCTCAGTTCCCACAGAATTATAGAATCATAGAGTCAATTGGGTTGGAAAAGATCTCCGAGATCATCAAGTCCAACCCTTGGTCCAACTCCAGTCCCTTTACCAGATCATGGCACTCAGTGCCACGGCCAAGCTCACCTTAAAAACCTCCAGGGATGGGGAATCCACCCCCTCTCTGGGCAGCCCATTCCAATGCCTGAGCACTCTCTCTGCAAAGAACTTTTCCTGATCTCCAACTTCAATTTCCCCTGGCAGAGCTTGAGCCCATCGTGCCCCCTTGTCCTATTGCTGAGTGCCTGGGAGAAGAGACCAACCCCCACCTGGCCAGAACTTTCCTTCAGGCAGTTCCAGACAGTGCTGAGGTCACCTCTGAGCCTCCTCTTCTCCAGGCTGAACACCCCCAGCTCCCTCAGCCTCTCCCCACAGCACTTGTGCTCCAGTCACTTCTCCAGCCTTGTTGCTCTTCTCTGGCCCTGCTCCAGCCCCTCAATCTCTTTCCTCAACTGAGGGGCCCAGAACTGAACACAACACTCAAGGTGTGGCCTCCCCAAGGCAGAGTCCAGGGGAAGGGTCACTGCCCTGGGCCTGCTGGCCACGCTAGTTTGGATCCAGGCCAGGATCCCCTTGGCCTTCTTGGCCACCTGGGCACACTGGTGGCTCCTGTTGAGCTTCCTGTCCCTCAGTCCCCCCAGGTCCCTCTGCCTGGCTGCTCTCCAGCCACTCTGTGCCCAGCCTGGAGCGCTGCAGGGGGTTGGGGTGGCCAAAGGGCAGGACCTGCACTTGGCCTTGTTGAACTCCATCCCATTGCAATCAGCCCATCTCTCAAGTCCATCCAGGTCCCTCTGCAGAGCCCTCCTGCCTTCCAGCAGGTCGACACTCCCTCCCAGCTTGGTGTCATCAGCAAATTTGCTGCTGATGGACTCAATCCCCTCATCTAAATCATCAATAAAGATGTTAAACAGGACTGGACCCAACACAGACCCCTGGGGACACCACTGGTGACCGGCTGCCATGACACTGCTCTTTCAGCTCCCTCAGGTCACACCAAACCTGACCTGTCTGGAGATCATGCAGAACACTGACAAGTGCTGCTGGTTTGGGACGAACTGACAAGACATTTTAGCTGATTTTAACTCTTTTTTTTTTTTTTAAACATCATCTATCCCTGGACTGAAATGTTCTTCTGAACAACCCAGTCTTTTATTTTACATCCCTAAAATTATCCTACCTGTGGAATACACCTGGAAAGAGAGATGCAAACACAGAGAGAATGTTATTTGTAGGTAATTGAATTTCTACAGAAATTTCCAAAGAAGCCATTGGTCAGTATTACAAATTTGTAGGTAAGTTCATGACCCTCAGCTGACCAGACTAACAAAATATTGGCAGGTGTGTATGAAAAGAACACAATAATGAGGTACTCTGGATTCTTACAAGAACTTCCTTCCAAGCACAAGGGAGAGCTCAAGCAAAAGATCACAGGAGAATTGATTTTAAAGCATCACTTGATGGTTCCTACATGTGAAATTTGGAGATTAGAGTCACTCCTTTTCTTCAAAGACCAGACTTTCGACTCCCTTTGCAGAACAAATTGGCCAATCTTACGACTTTACTGTCCTAGTTTTGATTTATAACTATGACTATTTAACAAGAGCTCCTGCTCACATTTTCTCCTATTCCTCCTCTCTTTGTCCCTCTGCTTTTCTGGTCCAGAAAAAAATACTTTTGGTCACACCTTTGTGGAACTTTCCTAATTTTTCATATATTTTTCTTTCATGCAAAATTCAGATTGTGCCTGTCAACTCCATTTTCCCTCTCAAAATAAAATTATCCTCAATATATTTTCTGGTATTTAAGATGTTCTTCTTTAAAAAAACAAAAACAAAACCAAAAAACAAACAAACAAACAAAAAAAAACAAAAAAAACCCAAACAACAAAACCAACAACAACAACAACAACAAAAAAAAAAAGAAAAACAAAAAATCTTTGATTTAAGCAATCTTTGAGATTTTCTGCCCCTGTTGATGTCAGGTCAGGCTCTTGCTTTGGACAGAAGAAAAGTCCAGAGATATTCCCTCAAACAAATGAGCTGAAAGTTTGTTGAAAGAAATTGGCCTCTTCTGGGGTTTTCTTACTTCCTTTCTTCCTTAAATTCCAGTTATTTGGCAGCACAGTGCTCAGAGATGGTCAGTCCTCCAGACATTTTTGCTCTGTAAGGAACATTTATGTTGCCAACTTTTCCCCATGCACAGGAAGTTTTTATTGCCATCACAATGATTCCCATGTCTACCTTCTGGCAGGTTGTCATTTTTATTGCTTTCCCTTGAAGAACTTCCTCTTATTTCTGTCTCCTTTTAAAACCCAAGTCCTATTCTGGAGGAAAAACAGATTTTCAGGAGTTTTGGATAGTCCACAGAGTCCTTAGTCATTGTCCTCTTTCAATTCAGTTTTGCAGTCTGACTTAATTTTGTTTTTTAACTTTTCCATCATTTTTAGTTTTTACTGACCTTTTTCTTAATCCTCTCCAACTGGTCTTTTAATTAGACAGACAAGCAATTTAATATATGACATTAAACTCTCAGAGCTTTGTTCTTAATGCAAAATTCTAATGCCTTTTCAGCTTTCCTTGGTTGCATGGGATGTACATCCACATGGGACTGGCAGATACCACCCAGCACCTACAGGAGGCCAAAGCCTTCCAGATCAGCAGCCGGAGGACATTGGAATACCCCTTAGGACACCAAGAAGATATTAAGGGAAGAATGAGTTGCTAAAAGTGACATTTGCTTGGCCCTCACCTACAAGAACATGAAGGGACAGGTTTTCTATAGGTCCTGCAGCAAGACCAACCTCACTGTACAAATATTTAATGTTCAAGAGGATGGTGTTTAGGCAACTGTTGCCTGTTCCTGGTGTCCAGGCCCAGGAAAACCACCTTATATTCCTTTCCCACTGAACAGAGAGGGATAGATTTTCCAAAGGGACATTCAGGCAGGCTCTTTGAATTCAGCACAACACAAAGCTGCCTAAGCCATGGTGATAGGACACAGTGCAGGACAACTGGCTGACCTCAAAGACTAAATATTTCAGAGCAGAATGATCTGTCTGTGAAACAGCAGCTGCCTTCAGAGCTGCAACTCCCAGGTGAGATGGGAAAAGAGGTAAGTTCTTAGAATCACAGAATCATAGAATGGATTGGGTTGGAAAAGACCTCCGAGATCGAGTCCAATCCTTGGTCCAACTCCAGTCCCTTTACCAGATCATGGCACTCAGTGCCACGGCCAATCTGCGTTTGAAAATCTCCAGGGATGGGGAATCCACCCCCTCTCTGGGCAGCCCATTCCAATGCCTGAGCACTCTCTCTGTAAAGAATTTTTTTCTGATCTCCAACTTCAATTTCCCCTGGCAGAGCTTGAGCCCATCGTGCCCCCTTGTCCTATTGCTGAGTGCCTGGGAGAAGAGACCAACCCCCACCTGGCCAGAACTTCCCTTCAGGCAGTTCCAGACAGTGCTGAGGTCACCTCTGAGCCTCCTCTTCTCCAGGCTGAACACCCCCAGCTCCCTCAGCCTCTCCCCACAGCACTTGTGCTCCAGTCCCTTCACCAGCCTCGTTGCTTTTCTCTGGACTCACTCCAGCACCTCAATATCCTTTCTGAACTGAGGGGCCCAGAATTGAACACAACCCTGCCTTGAAAGACTGCCTGGCTGGGCTTTTCACGTTCTTTTCACCACTGTTAGTGGTGTATGTTAGGCAGAAAAAAAATTTTTCAAAAAGTCACAACCCTTCTTGAAATTATTGCAGGAAAAGGAAAGGCAGTTTGGCTGTTGTTTGGTAAAATCTAAATGATTCTCAAGTGAAGAGTGAATTTCACTGACTGTGTTTTGCTGCTTATCAGGGATAACTTTGTTTAAACTGCTGGGAAGGTCACCATGCTGGTCATTCTGGGACAATCAGATCCATCAATCTGCCTCTTCTCCCAGGCAACATGCTATAGGACAAGGGGAAATGCCCTCAAGTTGTGCCAGGGAAGGTTCAGGTTGGATATTAGGAAAAATTTCTTCACCTAGAGTGGTCAAGCATTGGAACAGGCTGCCCAGGGAACTGAAGGAATCTCCACCCTTGGAAGTGTTCATGAACAGAGTATATGTGGCACTCTGGGATCTGGTTTAGTGGGCATGGTGGTGTTTGGCCAAATGTTGGACTTGATGATCTTGGAGGTTTTTTCCAACCCCACTGATTTCATGATTCCAACCAGCCCTTGACCTCCTCCATTGCCTCCAGACCCTCTTTTCCTGTGAACATGCCTGGACTTCCAGCCAGAAGAAGCCAAAGGGCATCATGGGCCAGTTGTGCCCTGCCATGCATTTGAGGGACATTCACATCCACATGTGCACCCACATCTGGCACAACCAGGGGGGTGGACAGGCTCTAGTCACATAATGAGACCCAAAGGAACAAAATTAATACAGATAAATTGTGCTGGTTTAAAGGGAAACCGGCAGGAGAAATGAACCCAAGACAAAAGAGATTAGACGTCAGAGTTACAATTTAATAACAATATTACAATGAATACAATGATACAAAGAGAAATTGGCTTTAATCCACAAAACCCAGAAGTATAACCCAGCCCTCTGGGGCATGAACAGAATGGTGTTTGTTAGTCCCTGTGCTGAGCCCCATGTGGTTCCCTCAAGTCCAAAGTAAAAGGAAGGGACAAACCTGTTGGTGCAGATGATGTCACAGTCTGGTCGAGAGTGGTGGGCTCCTCCTGCCGAGGTTCTGCTCCTCCTCTGGATCCCATGAGTGGTACCCCAGGCCCAAACCCCAAGATTATATCCCCTCAGGTGCAGGTGGGGACACCCAGCACCTCCCCCAGGGCTGGGAGTTCCACACTGGCTGATCTTACTCTGGAAGTCAGGGGGGATTTTGGACTCATTGCTGGCCCATGAGCAGAGCTGAGCCCTCAGGTGGGTGTGGAGGTGCCAAGGACTCCCTGGAGGGTAGTTCTCCCAGCTCCTGTCTCACAGGGTTCTTTAACACCCAGTTCACACCCTGAGGGGTCAGGTGTGCCCTGGGCAGCTGCTGCAAACCGTCCATTGTTAGCAGTTCCTGGGAAATGAAGAGAGTGTGAAGAATACACAGCTTTGGTCACACCCACACAGTGACAAACTGGTCCCACCTGCTGAACTGGGACATAAATCCACTACACTGTGGGTTAGTGATTGCCAAGTAAAATGCTGCCTAGGCCCTACTCACTCTACAGAGGAATTCTTTTAATGAACTCTTTGATTTCTACTTCCTGTGAGGTTATTGTGAGATGTTGACTAAAGTTCATAATATCTGTATCAGAAGATGCTGCTTGCAAGGTTTTTTTCCTGAAATACACTGAATATCTCATTTCCATGATAAGGACATAATTCAGTGTGATAGGGGTGCTTTAACAATATAAAATTATGACCTAGAAAGGCAATCAAACAAATAATTCCTCCCTTCCCCTATTTTTTGGGAAAAACTATTTCTAGGAAGGAAAAGAAAGCTGCTTAGAATTATAGTACTGACTAATTTTTCACCAAAAATGTAACTCAAAATGCATTCCATTATTTGGATGAAAAAAGCCTTTTCACTAGAAAAAAAGAATTACCAGCTCTTTCAACATATTAATCACATTTGTCACTGTTAAAATTTCAGCTTGTTCCCCATGCCATTTGGGAAACCCTTTGAGAATGGAATAAAATAACATCTTAAACATGGAGCAAGTTTTTTCCCCCTCTGACAAAACAGGAATCTTATTCTAACCTTGTGGGGACCATTTAAAGGCCCAGCCAGGAACAGGAGGGAATTAGTCCATGTGGGTGAGATTTATCATGCTGAACTTCAGGGGAGAGATTCCCCTACCTATGTGGAAGTGCCTGTTGGCATTAGGAATGCTCAGCTGTTGAGGGTACCAGCAAATTTTTTAGGAATCCGAATCCTCTCCTACATCTCCATTGACTAAATTCCTTTTAACTTTGGCCCTTTCAGTCTGTAGCATTTTTACAGAGAATGGGGACAGTTCAGCTGTGAATTCTTCCCTTGTCTGGTGTGAAATAACTGTTCTGTGCTCCTGTGCTTCTCCTTCCCTCCTTCTCAGGATGGAATTCTTACTTCCTTCTTGGTGTCCCAAGCCACAAGGGATGTGACTTCATGGACTCAAAGAATTGTTTAGGTTGGGCAGGACCCATAAGATCACTGAGTCCAGCAGTTAAACCTTGCCATGTTCAATGCTAACCCATGTCCCAAGGGCAGCATCTACATGGCTTTTAAAGCCCTGAGGGATGGAGACTCCACTCCTTCCCTAGACAGCCTGTTCCAATGCCTGACCACCCTTTCAGTGAAGAAATGTTTCCTGATATCCAAACTAAACCTCAGCTGGTGCAACTTGAGGCCAGTTCTTCTCATCCTGTCATTTGTTTCTTGAGAGAATGTTATGGGTTCACCCAGGTGGGCCTAAATTTGGGCTCTGAAGTCTGGACTAGGCCGAAGCTGTCAGCTGACTTGGGCTGGGCTGAGCTAACAGCTGACCTCTCCTAGCCAGTAATTTTGTATTCCATACCACATTATGAATCATCTCCAGGGCAGTAGGAACCAGTGTGGGAGTGGTTAAGGCAGTCTCTTCTCAGCCCTCCTCTTGGGAGGACGCACGATGCTGTCCCAGGGGGGATGGAGAGGACCAGGCCCACCACTGGCTCACAGGGTATCTCAGGAAAGTAAAATGTGTTGTTCTGGGTCTCTCCTTTCTGCTTGAGTTTGTCTCCCTGGGGAATAAGTATTTTCTTAACTAATGTATAGTTAAGACAGTAGAATTTGTGTGTTCGTTAAGAAGTTGAAGTGGGGACTTTGTTGTTGCAGACTTGTGTGAGTGTGTATTTGTACTCTCTTCTAATTGTCTCTTCCTTTCTGTGAAAAATATATGTAGTTTTAGTATAAACGTGGTTTGAAGTGTTTTTTTCTTTCCCCTCTCTTTTCCTCCCTTTCCCTGGTGTTAGGAGGGAGGCTTTTCTCTCTGTGCTTGGGGGTTGGCAATTGCTTATCTCAAACCAAGACAGAGACCAACCCTCAACCCACTATGACCTCCTTTCAGGCAGATGAGAAACCTCCTTTCCAGCCCAAGCTGTACTTTAGGGCTATCCTTGGGTCTCCAACAGCCTTTGAGAGCAACATGCCAGGTTGGATGCCTGGAAATCCTCTAATCTTCACCACCAGCAGTATCCACAACACACGCTGTTCTCAGGTAAATATTTGGACCGTGAAGGCTGAGCTGAACAACCTGGCACTGACAGACAAAGCCATTTCTCACCATAAACCATTTTCTCCCAAGCCCAGATCCAGCTGCTCAGTAGGGACTAAACAGACACGTAGAATTAGCTTCTGTTGTGCTGTGTGCAGTGTCAATCCCTTTTACATGCCCCACTGGGGTGACCTGGAGGAAACCTATGGTTTGCTGCACACAATTTTACTTCCATCTGGCTTGTTTTCAGTTTGGGAGGGGGAAAATGAGACTGGGTGGAAGGGCTGGAGTGAACACATTTAGTCCTAAGTGTTTTCAATAGAACATTAATTGAAATGTTGTAGATACTGTTTGCCTCAGCTGTAGCTGTTCATAATAATTAGGTTGATGTATTCAGAGAGGAACAAAAAAAAATCTCTCTTCTCAGAGAGAAAGAAATTTAAGCACTGGGTTGGGGATTTGGGACTCTGGTAAACTCCTGGACCTGGTAAATTTGACATGTACAAGTCCTGGAGCCAGATGGGATGTATCCAGCAGGGAGCTGGCTGAGAAAATGCTGCCACTCTCCATCTTTGCTGCAAGTTTGCAGTGATTGAGAGATCTCCCCAGTGAAAATAAAGTAAAATAGAAAATAAAATAACCAAAACAAGCTGTGATAATCCTTACAAAAAGGCAAGGAAGGTTTAGAGAGCTATGGAGCACTTACCTTACCACAATCCCTGGGAGGGAAGCAAACCCCCACATGGTACCCACAGGAAAGAAATTCTTCCTCGTGTTCAGGTGGAACTTTCTGAGCATCATGTTCTGCCTGTCACCCCTTGTCCCACTTCTGGCCACCCTCAGGCAGAGCCTGGTCCATCCTCTGACCCCTCCCTGCAGACACTGACAGACATTGATAAGGTCCCCTCTCAGTTTTCTCTTCTTGAGACCCAACTCCCTCAGCCTTTCCTTGTTACAGAGATGCTCCAGTCCCTTCATCATCTTTGTAGCCTCCACTGGACCTGTTCCAGGAGCTCCATATCTCTAGTTCACCTCTTTCCTCCTGGGAAATGCTTGTTTCTCCAAGTTTTCCTGTCCTACAATATGCATAGACTACAAAACCCACCTGATTTGTGATCCAAAGAGACACGATCTGGCCTCCTGATTTACCCTTTCTTGCACTGAACAGTCCCAGCACTGATGGAACCTGTTTCTGTTTCATTTTTGTTTTCTTTCTCCTTGACCTCACTATATTAAGGCTTCTGAGTGTTTTGAAATTAACTACACCTTGTTTTCTCTCTGTGAAAGTTTCTACAGCAACTCAGGAGAGGTGTGTGGGGTTTCCAAAGATCATTTTCTTGATCTGTCAGGCTCATGAGGTTGCCTTGGTAATAACATGGGTGGAAAGTGTGGGAGCTGAGAAATGAGGAATCTCAAGAGACGAGGTCTCTGGTCACAGAGCTGCCCAAAATCTGGGCTGATGAGCTCCTCCTGGCAGCTGAGATGGGACTGTGGGAGATGTGTACAGCCCCAGTTCCTGGAAGTTCAAGGTGAAATGGGACCTCAGCAGTGGCAGGGCTGATTTTGGCTGCAGGTGCACACAGTCAGCTGTGACACTGTGGCAGCAAACACAGTGACTTCTCTAAACACTTGTGGTCCTCTGGCTGTGCCTTAAAGCAGGATGGTCCAAGGTCACTGTGTGTCCAATTTCATCCTGGGCAAAGCTCCAGGAAAGCTGCATCTCAGCAGCTGTTTATTTAATTGGCCACTGCCATGACCACAACTATAAAAAAATAAATCATTGTTTTTCCTGGCAAAATAGGTGACCCCAATAACCTTTATGTGTTATGTCACTTGTGTCCCCAGCCAGGTCACCCTGATGAACAGGGAGCCATTGCAGCAAACTGAGCCCCTGGGAGAAGTCTGACAAATTGTAGTTGGAAGAGAGTGTAGGGTTTCCTCCAGTGGCACTGGGGTAAGGTCCATCAATACCACCAGTGTGGGAGGTCTCCATTCAGCTGCTCCACCAGTCCCCTGAGCTGTGGGGAGCTGCTCACTCAGACCTGCTGTGACAGGGGCAGGTTGGGAAACCATTTGGAGTCTGAATACTTTATCTCTCCCTTCACTGGTTTCACAAAGTCACTACTTTCTGACTCAAATGTCTGAACACATTAGAACAGAATTGTTCAGGTTAGTCAGAAAGGCCCTCTAAGATATTCAAACCCAAGCCAGCAGTGACAAATCCTCCACCAAACCATGTCCCCAAGTGCCACATCTACACGTTTTTTGAACACTTCCAGGGATGGTGACTCCACCACTTTCCTGCACAGCCTGTGCCAATGTCTGAGCACCCTTTCAGTCAATAAATTTTCCCCAATATCCAATCTAAACCTCCTCTGACTCAACTTGAAGCCGTGTCCTCTTGTCCTGTCACTTCTTAGTTGGGATATGGTTGTTTTTTCTCTATTCTTATTCACATAAAACCTGGGGCTTTAAGGAAAAAAATATTGGGGGGTTCATTTAAATTTAGTCTTTCATCTTACAGGGTAATTTTAGATTAGATATGAGGTGTCCAGGCAAAATCACACACTGGACATCCCATTTTTTGTTTCACTGACCATGGAGGTTGCTGAGGTAGGTACTTGGGGTGCTTTTATATAGCTCAGTGAAATGAATATTCTAAGACATAAAATGTCTTAGAAACATGTCATGACAACTGGGAGTATTCTGGTTCCTCCACACTTTTTACTTCTTTGTCATTCTGATGAAATGTTAGAATGAGATTTTTCCCTCCCATGTCTAACAACTGTTGGGCATCAACTTCCCAACTTCCCCCTTCCTGACCATATCAGAAAATAAACTTGTTGGAAGCAATTCCATACTGATGGTGGATTGTCTTTAGTTTTTTTGTTGTTTGAGCAACATCACATTTAAATTTCAAGTTAATATTTTAGGATTCCAGAGCTTTTTTTTTTTTCAATGTCTGCTGAATTATTCATTTTTAGTAGCAAGGATATGTAAGAAACCATCTCTGCTCTCAAGCTGACACTGGAGTCATATCTTTTGAATAAAACAGGACAAGGGATGCTCAAAACCTCTGAAAAGCAGACAGACAGCACCTCTGCTGTTACAGTCATGTAGCTCCTTCTGCTGCTTATTTTTCAGCTGAAATAACAACTTTTTTTTTTGACAATCCTCATTAGTGACTGTGGAAATATTGATGAGTCCTGGGGAGAAAAAAAAAAAGCAATTCTAGGTGAGCATATGAAAAGAGGAAGAGAGAAATTCCCAGAACAACAAAGGAATTCCCAGAGCAACAAAGAGAAATTCCCAGAGCGACAGAGAACTTGTGTGCAGATTTTGAAATAATTTAAAAAGAAAAAAGAGAGAGAGAGAGAAATTTAAAAAAAAGAAAAAGAGGAGTAAATGGAAGTTTCTGGGCTGAAAACTGATTCTAGAAAAAGACAGAACAAGAGACAAGATCCCTCACAAAGGATTTATCTTTACTTTCCACAAGAACCTGCAAATCAGGCATTTGTGCCTGAGCTGGTCCTCCTGGGGCTCCTTCAGGAGATCTAATCAATTCAGTCAATGGCTGGGAAGCTTCAGTTCCTCTCCTCCACAGTTAGACATCCAATGTGGGTGAGAGGGGCCCTGCTGCACCACTGCCTGCCTCTGTCCTCTGGGGAAGTCTGGTCTGCAGACACCTGAGGAGAGGTGAAGGAAATCCCAGCCATGGGACAGACAGCAGAGCCAGTAACTCCAGCCCTTCATGTGACCAGGTTATCTGATGCCACTTCTCACTGTGCCTCATGTTTCACAGAATCACAGGATGGTGTGGTTGGAAGGGACCTTCAAGATGACCCAGTTCCAACCCCCTGTCATGGGCAGGGACACCTTCCACTAGTCCAGGTTGTTCCAAGCCTCATCCAACCTGGCCTTGGACACTTCCAGGGATGGGGCAGCCACAGCTTCTCTGGGCAACTTATGCCAGGGCCTCAACACCCTCCAGACAAATAACTGCTTCCTAACATCTGATCTAGACCTGCTCTCCTCTTTCAGTTTAAAGCCCTTCCCTCTTGTCCTATCACTAACTGCCCATGGGAAAAACTCTCTTCTTTTTCATGAACTCCCTATAAATGCTGAAAGGCCCCAATAAGGTCTCTCTGGAACTTTCTCTTCTCCAGGCTGAATAATCCCAACTCTCTTAGTGGGTCTCCAGAGCAGAGGGGCTTCAGCCCTTGGAGCATCTTCATGGCCTCCTTGGACCCACGGACAAGTCCGTGCTGGTTGCAGTGGACGTGGCTCAAGGAGCAGGGAAGAATTTCTCCTCCATGTGCCACGTGACAGCTCCAGCTGCTACAATGCCAGTGGGAAAAAATAACAAAAAGATTTGATATAAAAGATCCCTGAAAAGACTGTAGATGGTGACACAACATAGAAATCACAGAAAAGCCACCCCTTGGCAGGGCTCTGTGCTTGAAGGAGCCATCTATAAAGCACAGCAGCGTTACCCTCCCACCATCCATGATCATTCAGGTAGAAACTCCACAACATGGGCAAAGGTTGGGGAAGGGTCACCATCAGGACCAGCCATCTGGAAACTGAGCTGTGCAGTGCCCAACCCAAAGACACAGACAATGATGTATCTTGACCTGCAAAATCCAACATTTCCAGCAAGGGAGGAGAACAATTTTCTCCTCTAAACTGGGCAGAAAGAGGCTGATGTGTCTGTCTTGTGTCTGTCTTGGGACAAACTGATGAAAAGTAATGTATCTGTGTCTGCATAGCAGAAACATAGACCCTGGACAACAAAGGAGTGCTGGAATTCACATCTT
The DNA here is from genome assembly GCF_047495875.1 of Pithys albifrons albifrons. Lineage (NCBI taxonomy): Eukaryota > Metazoa > Chordata > Aves > Passeriformes > Thamnophilidae > Pithys > Pithys albifrons. The sequence goes on from NC_092464.1 coordinate 4,224,724, forward strand.
GGGTTCAGCTCATATACAGAAATATGTCTTGAGATGCAGCTTGAATGAAGGAATAAAATTGTTCCAATACAGCTGAGGATTTGAGAGTCACAGAATGGCTGATTTTGAAGGGACCTTAATGATCATCTAATTCCACCCCCATCGTGGGCAAGGACACCTTCCACTAGACCTGGTTGCTCAAAGCCCTGTGAAAAGTTGCTGAAAAAAATGATCACTATCAAAAAATTGTCTAATTTTGAACAGAAACTGGCCCAAGGAAATAGTTTTTTGTTCCAGGGCTTTTGGGTCCTAAACAAGACCCAAAAGACAAAGGGAAAGGAGGACTATTCCTTCCCAGGACAGAACTGTCTTCTTCTCTTCTTCTCTTCCTCAACAAAAGATCTTTTCATCTTTTCTTCATGAGTCAGGCTTTGTGATTGTTCCTTCTTGGTTCTATCTTCCCTTCTGTAAAATTTCTCCTTCTTGTAAAAACACAATCAATAAGAACCATTTGGGTAGATTATAAACTAATTAGAAAATGCTTCTGCCCATTCTCAGCTCTGTATCAGCCCTGCTGCCCTTTCCAGGTTTAGAAGGAGCTGAGTAAGATAAGGACAATGTTTCAGATAAGGGGGTTCCAGGAAAAAGGTCAAGACCTCTTTGGAGACTTGGAACTGTTCTACATTTGTCAGCTTCAGCTTTTCTTGCCCCTTTGTCTGAACTATTTGGTTCTGAGCTTTACAGCACACACCAAGCTGATCAGAATGGGCATAACTGGGAACAAATATGACCTTCCATTTGCAGGGAGTGTGTTCTGGTTTTTATCAACCTCTGGGAATTTATTTGATATGTATCAGCTGAATTCTTTTGAAGTTACCAGAGTTTTTTTTCACGGAACCAATGAGCAATTTGTAGCTCTGTAAAGTCATTCCCTGGTGGCCTCAGTCAAGCCTGAACACTTAGATTAGGAAACAAAACCTGACACATTAACCTTTGTTGCCCTGACTGTCTGCAAACAACAGGGTTTATTAAGCTGTGAAAGAACATATTTAATTAAAAAAAGGCCAAGGCAACAACGAAACAACCACAAAGTGCAACAGGAAGAAGAAATCAGGGCAGGCCCAATTCTCCAGAACAGCAAATTGGTGGGATTCCAGTAAAGTCAGCAGTCCTGGGGCAGGTTATGCTTTCTGTGGATGTGGCCCCAGGAGGCCAAGGACGTGACAGCACTGCTGAATCAAAGGCAGATGAAAACACTGCTAAGCAGAATTAATAATTCCCATCTCCCTACAGAGTAAAGAAGAAAAGAAAAAAAACAGGTCATGTTTCTGCTGTCTTTCCACAGCTTCCAAAATAATCATTTTATATATACTGCTGTATTTGAGCACTAGGAGCTGCCTTATTTACACACACACAGCACCATTTTAATCCACATTTTTCTCCTCTTTCCATTATCACAAATTAAATTACAGCTCTGATGGCTCTGGGTAATGCACGATGAAAATACTCTCCTTGAGCTATGATTCTAAATCCCCCAATGTATTTGTATAAATAAGCTGCTGAGGTATCATTGCTCTGTCATTTGATATATTAAAAATTAGGATGTATTTTCTCCTCTGTGCTCGTCTGCAGCAGGAAATAATTTTCTCTTTCCTTTGCTGTACCACAATCAAAGTTTGTAGGCAGTAGTTGAGCTTAATCATACTTATGCAATTACTGTCAGAGTATGACATTTTCCTTTCACCTTTACTATTCCCAGAAGATTAAGCTATCAACCCTTCAAGATCATTACAGTTGTTTACATGCAGGGAGCAAAAGGAGTCTCAAACAGCAGGAGATCTTTATCTCTGGCTATAGCATGAGCCAAACTCTCTGCTTTTGGGGGATTTTTGGAGTTAGTAGCATGGAAGCACCATCCCCACTTGGACTAGCCAGGGGAACACAAATGGTTCTCTCTAAGGAGTTTGAAACAGCAAGAAATTTTAATGGAAAGATTGTCCCACAAACATCCCAGGGTATGTGTTTACATGGTGAGTGATGGGAACCATCTGGATATCAGATAACACTTCCAAATCTCTCTCCCTCTTATAGAATCATAGTTGGGTTGGAAGAGACCTCCGAGATCATCAAGTCCAACCCTTAATCCAACCCCACTTTGATTGCTAGATCATGGCACTTTGACACAGTTCCTGCACTGAGAGGAAACTTTGAGAAGTGTAAGTAGCTGAGGAGGAGAAAGGAGCAGCAGATGAGACTGCCAGGTTTTGGTTCTCCACTCCTTTTTATGTTGGATGCCAATTACACAGAACCTTCTGCGGGTGTTTGTGCCCCAGGGAGGCTGCACAGAGCAGCTGCTCTAAGGCTGACCAGCACCAAGGCTGGGTGAGGTTCTGAAAACAAAGCTCAAGGGAGGTGGCAGAGACTCAACAAAATCTGCCTGGTTTCCCAGCTGTGCCCTCACTGGGCCTTCAGGAAGCAGTTCTAACTCAGGTGAGATATTGCAGATACTCCAGAAAGCCCGTGGACTTCCAGGTGTGTATTTGCTTGTAAGTAGAGCCATGTCATGGAATCACAGAATGGTTTGGGTTGGAAGGGACCTTAAACACCATCCAGTTCCAACCCCCTGCCATGGGGAGGGACACCTTCCACTGTCCCAGGTTGCTCCAAGCCCTGTCCAACCTGGCCTTGAGCACTTGCAGGGATGGAAATACAATTTTATCCTCCTCTTCTCTCTTAAATGCCAAATCAAACTGTGCTTTCAGTTCAATTTTGACCTGCCCCACACCACTAACTTACAAATTTGCAAGACACAGAAGAAGACTTCATAAGTTTTTAATTGATTTCCTAAGGAAGGGAAGCTTCTGCAACCCCACTGCATGTCTGCCAGTCCCCACTCTCCATTAAATACATTATCCAGTTCCAATTATCATTAGACAAGAGGTGTATCTTTGAAGGATATTAAGGATAGTCAGGAAGAAAGAGGAGATGGGCTACAGCTGGTGTTGCAATTATAAGAATTGGCTACTCAGGATTTTAATCATAATATTTGACACCAGAGAATCTGCAGAATGAAAAAGAAATGGAAAAGATTTTGGAAGGCCTTCTGCTAATGAAGATCTTTATTCTTTTCTTTCTAAATCCCTTGGGCAACCAGCACACTCTGGTGAACATTTATATGGTTAACCTTATTGTTGTTCTTCATTTTGTATAAATATGATTGTTCAATGACTCTGTTCCCTCCAGTTGTTAAAACTACATCAAGATACTTTTTGTTTCTTAGTATATTATATTCTGAATTTCATTAAACTGAAGCAGTTGCTTAAAGCTTACAATGTTCACATTTAGGACTTGATCTTCGTCTGGGGTTAAATTCCTCCAATACAGGCACAGAAATCAGAATTCCCTGAAGGGCTTTCCCTGTTTCTATCACTACCTAATCTTCCTTTTATTTGCAGCATGGGAATAAATCCTCTGTAATTGTTATGGAATATCTAAAGCTCGTTCAAAATGCTGTCAAAGTTGATTGCAAAGACATTTGGAACGAAAAAGATTTAAAAAGCCATTGTTGGAAATTACATGAACTCCATTTCTTCCTGGAATTTATATTTTAGTTTGAGAGGTAATAGTGTGGTCATCTAAGTCAAAATTACCATAAATTTAATAAGCTGAATTGTTTAACATAGTAGAAAACTGTCTGTTAAACAAAGGATTTCTTCATTTAAAGAGAAAGATGGTGATAGTGAATTTTTTAAACTGCTGTTCCCAGTGACAAGAATGTAAAATTATTTCCATTGGCTGTGATGCCAAAGGGGGTTTTGTTCTGATTTTCACATTTTGTAGATTTTAGGAACACAGTAGTTGTGGATTTTTAGAGGGTTAATATTTCTAACAGTTTAAGTTTAATGCCTTTATATCACTCCCCCTGTCCCAGAACAGGGAGCTCAAATTCCTTTAGTTAATTAATCTTGTTTAGACTCCTTTCCAAGGTAGAGTTGAAGGATATCAGAAGGCCCACAGAATGAAACATAAATATAGGTCAGAGTGACCCAAAAGCCAGAACTGGATGAACTCCAAGAGACCTTTGTGTGCCTGAGGAAGAGGAGTTGATGAAGACAGAGGGTCTTGATGACCCCAGACCCAATTCCAGGGGTTGGACTGGGGCTGGACTGAGAAATGTGTAAAGCAATGATTGGAAGGATCTTATTATAAAAGCCATGGAAACAAGAACTGGGACACATGCATGACATGCATGTCATCCTGTATTCCTGTGGGCTGTAGGCCCTGTGATATTAAAGGACCTTTACTTTTTATCTTACCCTGCACTAACATGCTCAGAGTCCTGTTTTTGGGGGGAGGGGTCATTCACAGCATCAGCTGGATCAAGGAATTAAACGAGGAAGGCATTGCTTTCCACCTGGGATTCAGCACAGCACCACAACCTGTGTGCAGGATTGCACTTCAAGTATAAACTCCTTAGATTATTATTATTATTTTTTTCAGAACTCGAGTCACATATTCAGTTCTGTGCAGTTTTTCAACCTCTTCTTGCAGCTGAACTTCAAGGACAACACTTAGAAATCTCACTAGATAATTAGTGTCTTACAGGCTTTCATTAAGCACCCCTTTCTATATCAGGGGTGGATCAGCTTTCAAGATTTGATGTTTCTCCCATAGAGATGCAGGAGGCCAATGGACAAAAATAATCCTTTCCAAGCACAAATGAATAGCTGTGCTAAGGGGGATGCACAGCAAAGAAGTGCAGCAGCAATTTGCTCACTCTCTCTTTTGAACTGGCTCTCCGTGTCACAGAAGAGGGGGCAGACACAGCCAACAGTGTTTGCCATGTTAAAGATGTGATTCTTCAGCTTTTTTTGCACAACTGTTATTCATTCCCTCTGACTGCAAGGATGAAACATTTCAGGTTTTATTTCCCTCCTTGCTGTGCAACACCTTGTGAAGATTGAAGGGACCCACCATCAGCATGAAACCAGCGTGGATCTCAAGGACATTCCAAGCAGAAGAAGTTCATTTGAGGATCTTTAATTAATTCAAGACAGGAATCAGGACCTGACTGTCTTATAAACTTCCAGGGGTATCGTAGTCTGAGTCTTGAATGTCATGATAGCAAGAACTTTTGCAATACTCAAGACATGAATATTTGGACTTAATTTTTAGGCTCTTATTTCTTAAAAATCTTAAGTAAAAGCATTCTAAATAAGTGCACTCATTTCCTGCTTAATTACTGCTTTTTTTTGCCTTCTGGCTCTGTACAATAATAAGTTTAAATGCTTGTCCTGAGGACCAAGAACTTTTTTATAAAGAGATTAAAAAGCACAGAAAAATTATCCTGAGCAATGTGTTGAGTGGACTCAGTCCAGTTCCCAAAGGGCTCTAACACTGCATTAGGCAAAATATTTGTACAACTTAAAGGGCACTGACCAAGAACAGAAATAACATGAACTTCCTTTGATCTTTTCTAGGGGCAAAGATAAAAGGATACCTATAAAAGTATGGGAAATCTCAACTTTCTGTTCCCAGTACCTTGTAAGTCACAGGTTGCATCTCCATTTTTTCATTGTAGTCCTTGTGCTTTACATTTCCTGAACACTCATTTGTAATAGATTTTTCTCAGAATAATATTTTAGTAATTTTTTTTTTCTTAGAATGCAGCTCACAGGAAACAGATGGTATCCAAGTAATTCCTCCTCCAAACTAAACAAGACAAATATCAAACCAGAATAATGACTCAGTGATTTGCCCAGGTCTAGTTATTTAAGGTTTCTCCTTTGGTATTCAATGCTACTTTAATTACACTCATAGTAAGAGTGGTTTGTAAATGAAACCCTGTTGGGTGATTTGGGAAAATGTTGATTTTCCCCCTGGTTTTGTCATTAACTTCCCATGTCATGTACAGCAAGACATCAGAGCTCACTGTCCCATGTGTCATATAATCATAGAATCATTAAGGTTGGAAAAGACCTCTGAGATCACAGAGTTACAGGAAGGTTTGTGTTGAAAGGGACCTTGAAGGTCTCATAGTTCCAACTCCCCTGTCATGGGCAGGGATGCCCCTCACTACCCCAGGTTGCTCCAAGCCCTGTCCAGCCTGGCCTTGGACACTCCCAGGGATGGGACAGCCACAGCTTCTCTGGGCAACCTGTGCCAGGGCCTGTCCACCCTCACAGCCAAGAATTTCTTCCCAATATCCAATCTAAACCTGCTCTATTTCAGCCTAAAACCATCACCCCTTGTCCTATCACGATCTGCCCATATAAAACCTCTCCCTCCTCTCTAAAAGGCCCCTTAAGGTACTGGAAGGCTGCAAAAAGGTCTCTCCAAAGCCTCTTCTCCACAATTTAGGATTTCAGGGGATGGGACTCCTCTGGCTGAACACAGAGATGTGCAGTGCAGGTATATACATTCGGTTTGGTGACTCCTGGGGCCCTCTGAATTGAAGGGAAGCAAAAGACCATTTGGGGACATAAACTGTCTCTAATAGGAAACATGAATTATTCCCTTCAAGTGCCTCTGTTGGTTAGAAGGAGAGTGTGGGACGAAGAGGGCAGGCCTGAATGTCAACATGTTGGTTATCCAAAGCTGTGCAACACAAATGCCATCGAAGCTGATAGTTTTTTTTTCACTTTCACAACTGCAAGAGATTCATTTGACATGTAACTACTTCAAAGAGCCAGTGAAAGCAAAATATGAAGTGCAGTTATGTGTTTATAAATATATATGGCCATGTTTGTAGAGGTGGCACTTACAGACATGTGTTAAGGGTGGACCTGGCTGTGTGGGTTGATGGTTGGAGACAGTGATCTTGGAGGTTTTTTCCAACCTCAATTTGTTTCAGGATTCAAAAATTCCATAGAAAACACATAAATTTATGTCCATATAGGCAAAAATGTATTTTTATGTATATACTTTCAGGATATGAACCCTGATATAAACATTTAATTACCAGAACTGAAGGAAGAGAGAGAAAAAAGTATCATTAAACCCATTTTCCAGCTGAGGAATCTGCCACAAAATGTTCTTTGTATACACTCACCATCAAAGCTGAGAAACTTGTCAGTCAGCAAACTCCCAGCCCGAGGGTGATCTGCAGGAATCAAACAACTTGGAATTTGTCAAAAAAGATCTCTCCATGTATCAACTGCAGTTACAGTTTTTCTGCTTATTGTTTTGTCTTGTGATTTTGCTTTGCCCAAGTTGTGATTGACTGTGAAGCAAAGACATCAATACACCTTGCTAAGAGAGCAAAGGATATTCTTCCTTCAGTGTTTGGAAGGTGAATATTAGTTTGGTCTCGTCAAATAGATCCTACTGTAATACCTGTCCAGATATTTATAATTATGTCAATCCATTAATTAACCCAACCAGTCCCTGCTTGGTCTGCCTTCTCAAGCTGAGCTCTGTTCCCAAACAACTGTTTCTGAGCAAACCTTGGGATTAAAGTGTTGCCTTTCCTTACACACTATTGATGTGGAACATAAAGGGAGCTGAGCTGCAAATGAAAAACAAGCCTTTATTTATGTACTGGATAAAACATGAGCTGTTTGTGCCTTCTCCTCACATGCTCCTTATGCTGCCATAGGTACCATGAAACCCTCAGTATTTACTGAATCATTTACCTGAGCCACTGCATTTACTGTGTTTAGAAACAAGATTGCTTGGAATACTCTGCTAAAAGCAATTACTAGGGACAACAACTATCAAGATGTTAATTGCAGTCCCTGTATCTCTTTGTTATTACAAATTAGTTCTAATGTCCATTTGGCTAAACAGAAGAAAAGAGGAATAGAAAAATAAAAATATTACTGGTCTACAGGTCTCTCATCTCAGGAATCTGTCTCAATACTTTCTGAATAGTAAAAGTCACAAAAGTCCCTCTGAAGCAAATGAGCTTCAGCATCTCAGTCTTGAACCATTGAATAATTTGAAGGGTCTGATTCTGTGGAGGGCTGGTTGTGCTTTCTTGCCTTCAAAATCAAAAGAATTTGGTGTCCCTTCTCACCTTCAATGATCAAAAGATTCTCCTGAGCCATTATTTTAATGAGCCTCATAGATAGCACTCAATTAAAATAGAATACTTTCTACTTGAAAATCCCTGAGATCCATAAATTGAGTTACTAAAGTATGTTGCCCAGAGAAGCTGTGGCTGCCCCTGTCCTAGTTCAGCAGGAGGGACCAGCTAACCCTGTGTGAGGGTGATCAAAGCTGTGTATTCTACCCCCTCTATCCATTCCCCAAGGTCAATGGGCCATTAGCAGCAGCTGCCCAGGGAGCCATTATCACTTCACACCCAGCCTGAGGGGACAGAGCTGCTAATGGGCCATCAACAGTTCAACACCCCCTGGCTCTCAGAGTTAATCACCCATTGTGTGAGTCCCCGCCCAGGGGGAGGGACTGAGAGCTCTCTGAGGGTACATAAGGGGTGGGTAAGAAGACCTCGGGAACTTCTTGTCGGATCCAGAGCAGCAGCAGGACCTCGACAGGAGGAGATCACCGCTCTCGCCCAGACCACAGCCCTCACCTGCACCAACAGGTTTTTCTTTTCCTTTTGCTCTGGACTTGGGGGAGCCACAGGGGTCTCAGCACAAGGGCAAACAAACCCCCTTGGGTTTGTGCCCCAGGACACTGGGTTATACTGCTGGGGTATTGTGAGTTGAAGGCAATTTCCCTTGTGTGTCAGTGTTGTTATTGTAATATTATTATTAAATTTTAGCTCTGACTTATAATCTCTCTCGTGGTGAGTTCATTTCTCCTGCTGGTTCACCTTCAAACCAGCACAGCCCCATCTCTGGAAGTGTCCGAGGCCAGGTTGGACAGGGCTTGGAGCAACCTGGGCTGGGGGAAGGTGTCTCTGCCCATGGCAGGGATTGGAATGAAATGAACTTTAAGGTCCCTTCCAACCCAAACCATTCTATGATTCTATGAAAGGTTATTTAAAATTAATTTGATTATTCATCATGAGTACAGGATGATATCCCACAAGACAGAGCTGAGGGAGAGTGGCTGAAGCAATGCTGCAAGAATGATCATTGCAGACAACAGACTGGGCAGGTTTGCCCAGAGAACTGGGACAGCACAGCTGGCACAGCCCTGGATTTGCTTTGCTGGGCATTGTCTCATACTCAAACCATGAGCACCAGGATGTGGTGGGTCTGATCTTCAGCTTTTTGGGAGCTGCAGCTCTGACACTGAAGGTAGGTTGAATCTAGAGAGTTTGCTAAGTTTTATGGACAAAAAAATAAATAAGAAACAATTACAAAGAAACTTTTTTTTTCCATATATAACTAATTTTAGGTAACTCTGAGCTTGCCCTTAGGGCCCAAAACAGAATATCTTTTTAAATGAAAAATTCTGTGGAACAGGAGGAGGTGTGTGCTTCATGTCTTGCCTCAGCAGCAGATATGTTGCCCTAGAAACACAGCAAAGAGTATTTTTGACAAGGCAGTCTCTGTTACACAGATCAGCTGTTTCCATTGGGGTCCTGTGTGGTGCCCTGGCCATGCCAGTAGGTTTCAGGTATCTCCCACTCATCCCAGTTTGGGAAACTCATAAATATTCCAATATGTGCTTTTGAACCTCATCAAGGATCAGTTCTGCTGACGACTGGAGCAGGATCCATCTATCATGTGCCAAGAGGATGACTCTGTGTCCCCAAATCGATGGATTTGTGCCTGTGGGATCAGGAGATGAGGTGCTGGTGGATGGCATGGGGCTTTCTCTGCTTACTCTAGAAAGAACCAGCTCCAAGTGGAAGTCTTGGAAGCTGCTCTCCATGGCATCATCCCCTGGGAGCATCTGCTCCTTTCTTCGTGCCTTAAAACAATTCCTCTTTTAAGTTTCTTTTTAGATTAATTCTCTCTGCACAGTGACTGAGAAGAAACTTTCCCTTTTATTATCCCCACTCATACACTCAGGTGATTCTCTGATTAACCACCTTGGGGGGCAAAGTGCCCTTTTAATTATGTGTTGCTGTGATACCAAAAGTGAGAATAGCTGCTGTAACATGGACTCCTAAAAAGCACATAACTAATTTGGAGCTGATCAGACCTGACTCTCTTTTAATCAATAAAAGGAGATATGGAGAAGATCTAAAGGCCTGTTGGTGCCTGTCTTGGATACTGAGGTTAGCATGACCTTAAATAGTCTCTGTTGGTGATTATTTAACTATAAGATGATTCTATCATCCTCAGTTGTTTAACTTTCATATTTCTTTCTTGGTCCTACCCAGTATTATGACTGAGAATTGGTGAAATGAGACGAGCCCATGTCTTGTTTGTGTCTTTTGGTGCAATAATTTTGAGTATAGTTTCTAGTACCAGTATTGGAAAAAAAAAATATAGAAAGGTTACTAAAATTCATCCACACTACAGTTTAATTAGAAATTCTGTCTGTGGAATCACAGTGATAATGCTGATAGAGGTACAATGAAAATAACTATTTTTTCTATGATAACCGGCTATAGACAGGCTTAGTTGTAACTTCTTTTGCAGGGAAAAAAATAGACAGCAAACACTTGACATCAGAATTTTCTTTGATTCTTTGGGTTCCTGGTAGTTTCAAGACATAGCCAAAGGGAGCTTATATTTTCTTCTCTGAAAATGCCTTTTCAGAGTAGAGACAGAGCAAGGTCACTTAGGCTCTGAACTGCAGAATTCCAACAATACATATTTGTTTTTCTTGTCTAAAAAGACACACCAACTTCCCTAAATGGCTGAAAGAACATATCAAGGCAAGGACAAGGTTATATTTGCCCTGTTTCTTTTAAATTTTGTCAGACACAATGCTGAGTAAGGCAGAACTTCCATCTGAGCAGAGCAAATATTCATGTAGTGCCTCAAACAAGCCCTGAAACACGGGTGGCAGTGACAAAAGGCCATGGAAACCCTTCTTGTAACAGTCATGGGGTTGGATGAGATGGGGGTTAGGATGAGATGTGACTAATGTGGTGGTCAAAAACTCTGGCAAAACCTTTATTTAGACATTTTGTATTGGTACAGTTTTTTCACTCTTCTTCTAAGGCCATTACAGAAAAACACTTGCTAAGAGTTAAGGGTATAGACTGACAACTGCTTTATGGCAGCTTTAAATATCACATATAATATAACATAGAGTGTTTTGGAGGGACTTAGGTTTGGTGAACCAAAAATTAACCTCTCTGGCTAGGAAAAAAGTAAAAACATACCCTCCTTATCATAATTTTTTATGTTCCAATAGTCAAAATGAATAAATTTCTGAACTAAGACCATACTGTGTCTTTATTATCCAGGGGTTTGAAATGCATGTCACTGATTTTTTTAACCAAACAGATTATTTATAATTTCACTCATGGTAAGATTCTCCTGTAAATGCTGTGAAATACAGTGGAATTCCAATTTTTCTTGTGCAGTTTTTTCCAGAAAAGCTTTCAGCACCAGATGCTCAAAGGTTAAAAAACACCTGTCATGGACTTGACAGGCTGCAGACACTCATTATTTTTTTTTTTATGTGACTCTCCTTCAGTCACCAGCAGCAGAATGACAGGTTGCCAAGGGTGAGATTGGAAAGCTTAGTCAAAATTTAAGAAAAAAAGCCCTGCCATTGAGTCATGAGATGCAGAAAGGACTCCCTGGCTTTCTAAACCCTTCTCAAAGAGGAATCCAGGAGCAGCTGAATCCAGTCTTAGCCTTGAATTATGTCAGTGGTTTGAATTTAAGGAATGACAGAGGTGGGATCGAGCCAGTTTTGTCCCACAGGTTTTAATGATTGGCAAAATGAGCATAATCATATAAAATGAATAATTTATTATTACAAATAATTAGACAAAGTATTTTAATCAGAATCATTTACTACACAATGCAATAGCTAAACCCAGTAGTTGCATAGTATAAGATAGCAATTATTGAAGCAAATATATTAAAGCTGGCAAAAAGAAAGGATTATTAAGTAGAGATTTTCTGTAGCTCACTCAGACCAAGGCTCATGGGGAGATCTCTGCACTCAACCTCAGGAGTGTCCTTGGAGGGTGTTCCCACCCAAAGGAGGAATCTCCACACAAAACCCCAAGCAGGGCTATGTCAGAAGGACCTGCCTGTATGGAAGGGGACTGGGCTTGTATAGTATAAAGTGATGGGCTGGCAGTTCATCTGTCAAATCCTGTCCCAAACACAGGATGTGAATTGGAATTCTGATGAACCAGGCTGGTTTTAGCATCATTCAACACCACAACAGCACCCTGGGCCAGCAGCTGAGCATTCATGCTGCTTTTCATGATGTCTTTCATGCTGACTGGCATTGCATTCTCTGAGTGGGTTTTAGATTTTATCGGGTTGGGCCATCCTGCCACACAGGTGCTAAAGAGGAACAACAATCCCAAAGCAGGCAGTGCCATTTGGGCAGCTGAACTACTCTCCAGACTCCTCTGATGAGGGTGTAGTTTATTTCTTCACAGCCAGGCAACAGCTTTAGGGACTGGGAGAGCTGAGATGCCCACATAGAGGTGGTGACAGGTGTGACACCACAACTGTGGGACACCCATGTCCTCTTGAATTCAAGTGAAGTTCAGGCAGGATGACGTGTGGTATTGCAAACAGACACAAGAGTGTGAGCAATTAAAGCAGACTGAGATTTCTACTGAGCACAGAGAGAACTTAAACACACACCTGAATATTTAGTTACATTTAGTTGCCTAATCTTTGGTGGACTCCCACTCCACACACTGTGCCCGTAGGGAAGGTCACACAGGCAGATCCAGCACAGCACACTCAGCAGCTCCCAGGGCTGCATTCCTTTGGCACAGAGGCACTTCCTTAGCTCAGTGACAGGCATGGCAAATAAGGAAAGCAACACTTGTGCCTCCCAAAGAAACCTGGTTGAATATCACCCATTTTCTACAGCATGGCTAAGAGACATTCACCCATTGTAGAGGTGGCTGCGTGTGGTGACTGGGGAACCAAAACAACCTAAAGAAACACAAAACCAGTCCCTGCCTTGCAGCAGAGAGGCAACATGAACAGAATTGCAATCAAATGGAGCAGCTGTAGGGGAGATCTTAACACAGAAAACCCAGCAAAGCCACGGGGAGGGTGATGGAGCAAAGTTAATCCTATTATAAATTAGCTTGTGCCTCCTACTCTGAATGGTTGGGTTACCCTCCTTGTTTCTAGAAAACATGATTTGGAAAGCTTAGCATGCACAAACCCCCAAGTCAACAAGCCCTGTGCCTTCAGGAAAAAAAAAAAAAAAACAACCAGGCCAGCTCTGGTTTGTGCTGATTCATGGCTGTTTACTCAAGGTTTAAAGGTGTGTTCATAGATCACCAGAATTGAAATTCCACTTTGAAAAGACAAAGTTTGAATTAATTGGTTGATTAAGTTGTTTCTCTTTAGTCTCTGTCAGTGAGTTATGGTTTAGTAGATTATCTGTATGTAAAACACACATCAGAACTGCAGTTTAATAAGAAAAAAGGTCCTGATGCTCATAGACCTTCTTCATACATGTCATCTGGTTAAAGGATTCATTCAACTTTCTGACTTGCAGAAAAAGCAAATAAATCCTAAAAATAAGTGAGGATATTTTATCACATCAGGGACTGGCTCCTGTCAAAATACAATTAAGGTGCAAAATCTGCATCTTATTTGTGCTAATAACTAATTTGTCCTTTATTTTTTAAGCATATGTGCTTGAACCCTCTGATACATGTCTGTGACTTTGTAAAAGGGCACATCTACATTTCACAGAAATATTAAGGTGCTTAATAGACATCAGTGAAATTCTGAAACACTCAGACCACACCTTGCCCACACAGACATATTTGTATGAACATTATACCTGCTCTTAAGGAATAAGGAGATAGTCTATGGCTCAGCACATTTACCACAGTCATCAAGACTTAGACATTAAGAACTGTGTAATCCTCATGTAGACAATAATCAATTTTAGGTTTCAAAGAAACTACAAATGTACTTGTTTAAGAAGAACACAATGGTCACCACCAGGAAACCCAAAACAGGGGGTCAAATGGGAGATATGAACACTCTGTTAATCACAGTGTGATTTTATTTACCTATAGATCATTTGGACCCCAACCCATGGCATTCTGCTCATCACTTGAGCACTTGATGCCCCGAAGATACTTCAGGGGTTCAGTTTCCTTTTCTTTTTGCAATAGGCACTAATCTTTCAGGGATAAATGACTGGAAATTTATGTTACTGAGCTACTTTTTATTCCCCCTCCAGTCCTGGGGAGACTTTGAGGCACCTTTCAGGCACAGCCTGCAGGATGGTTTGTTAAGAAGATCAGATATTGAGGAGAAATGGTGGTCACCTTTATTTTTGACTGATCACCTACATTACCTCCTGTATTTAGTTTGCCTCACCAGAAGAGAATTCCACCTGAGATGGTTTGCCCTATTCAGGTGATTACAAGGAAAACTGTGCTCCTTATATCAGTGGAAAATTCCTTCAAAGGAGAATTTTTGGATGAGTCAAAGGGGCAAGTTTGTCACGTCCCTGTTTCTAAGTGGTGGGGGATGTGTCTCCATCCTGTGGCTGGGAGCCCACACACCACACTCACTGTGGGAGTGTGTAGGGAGACGTTCTGAGATCTCTTTCTTCAGACTCAGGATCAATAAATGCATTTTCTGAAGTAAACCCCAAGCTAAATGGTAAGAGATAAAGACTGGGTGCTTCATACCTGCCTGACAAGTCTATTCTTCTCTTAAAAAGTTGAGAATTTTTTCTTTTAAAGAAAGCTCTTGGCTGTTCAGCACTGATTTAATAAGGTAGTTTTACATTAGGTGAGCATTAAATAATTACTAAATGAGATCTTCAGGCATGATAAGCAAATAAGAGCTTAATCTACTTGCTGTATAATTATCTCAAAATTATACATGCAGCAATATGTAATTAAGACTACTCTTACAATTTAAAAATAAGAATTCAAACATGAGAGTCAGTGCTATCCTTAGAAAAAATGATTCATCATTAACCTGTTTAATATATTCATTTCTACAAGCTTTAATGAATTTAAGTGAATGCTTAAACACTGAAAGAGAAAAGAAAGTATTTCTGAGTCTTGTTTTGGGGAAAACTCCTCAGGCCAGGTTTTAAGATCTTAAATGATCACTGAATGAAGAGAACATGGACATTACACCTCTACTGTCTTGAAGTATATTCTACATCCAGTGAGAGAGAAACACAGAACTGAGTGTTTCAGAGAATCATGGAATGGTTTGGGCTGGAAGGGACCTTAAAGATGATCCAGTTCCAACCTCCTGTCATGGACAGGGTCTCCTCCCACTAGACCAGGTTGCTCCAAGCCCTGTCCAAGCTGGCCTTGGAGAAATAGGTCTCCTGAAGGGGTTCTCTGTACAGGTTTGGGATCCAACCCATACTGTGGAGTACAAAAGGCCCTGGGGAGAATGTAAACTGTGTGTCAACAAGTCTTTCCAATGTCCAGTACTGGCTGGAGCCTCTGTGGGTCAAACTGTCCATCTACTGACTGCAAATGCTTAAGGAAGCCACACTTAAAAGTGGTATCTGCAATTACCTGACTGTCTGAGATGAACATTTTGATTCTGGAGAGGCACAGGATATTTAAATTTCATGCTAGGAGCAGGACTGAATTCAGACAGGAATTTCCACATCATGAATTTGAGATCTGAAAGGAAAAACATTTCAAATATGTACAAGGACCTGTCAGCATGACTTCTGGTTTTCCTTCTGCCAAAGTGTCTGTGATGCCTTTTGCATCATGTTCTAGATGCGATTCATTAGTTTTATGGTCATATACATCAGGTTTTCCTGCTCCAGTGCTGTACCAGCTTTGAGCAATGAGATGAGATCAGACATTGTCTCAAAGGAAGCAGTGGATGTGAGTATTTTTTTGTCTACACTCTATAAAACTGACATCAAAACCATGAATCTTTTTAAAAATGTGAACTATATCAGATTCAGTTGGTTCTTCATTCCTGGAAGTGCTCAAGGCCAGGCTGGACAGGGCTTGAAGCAACTTGGTCTAATGGAAGGTGTCCCTGCCCATGGCAGGGGTTTGGAACTGGGTGATTTTAAGGTCCCTTCCAACCCAAACCATTGTGGAACTCTGATTTTTTAAAGCAGATTTGATACACAGAGAATGAAATAGGATGGTTGAAGTTGCCAGGGACTTCTGGAGAATGTCCATTCCGACCCATCTCCTCAGAGTGAGGTTGTTCAGGATTTTGCCTATTGGGTTTTGAATATCTCCATGGGTGGAGGCTACACAAGCTCTCTGGACAAACTGTTCCTGTGCTTGAACACTCTGAGGGTAAATAAGCTATAGAAAAAAGTCCAGTGGGATTTCCTCTACTTCAGATTGCACCCATTACCTCTTGCCCTTTTACATGGTGTCGTTGAGAGTACCCTGGATGTCTTTGCTCCCTCCTGTCAGGTATTTATACCCATTGATAAGATCTTTCCCTTCTCTTCTGTCCTGGCTCTCTCGGCCTCTCCCTGTGAGACTGAGGCTTTAATCACCCTTGTGACACTGCATAGAATGACTCCAATGTCTTCAAGGTTCTCTTGCACTGGGTAGCCCAGCACAAGGACACAAACCCCCAGATCCATCTCACTGAGGGTGAGCAGAGGGTGGTGATACTGTTCATAATGCAGCCCAAGATGCTTTTAATTTACTACTCTCTGAGGACACACTTGTTTCATGACCAGCTTAGTGTCCACTGGGACCCCTCAGGTCTTCTCTGCAAAGCTCCTTTCCAGCCCATCAGTCCATGCTGGTGCACTGATTCATTCCTCTTCAGGTGAAGGATTAGCATATCCCTTTGTTGACTTTCCTGAGAATCCTCTCTGGCCATTTTCCAAGACCAACAGAGCTCTCTGAATGACAAAACAACCATCAGGTCAACCCCTCGCCCTGAATTTTTACTGTCTCCAAACCTGCAGATGTCCCATTTATCTGTATCATTAATAAAAATACCACCTGCTATTGGTTCCGGTATTGACACCTATGGTACTGCATTACTGACTTTCCTCCTGTTGAGCATTCCTCCATCTCAGTATTTCAGCCTGTTTTCAACTCACCTCATCTGCATTTATGTTATATATTCCTATGATCATAATCCATGCATTGTGTTTTCCTGATTTGCTTCTGGATCTGATTTGCTGCCCCCAAAGTGCATAGAATAATAGGAGAGTAGAATTGTTTGGGTTAGAAGGAATCTCAAAGACCATCCAGTTCCAACCCCCACTGCAGTGGTGTTATGGGTTCACCCAGGTGGGCCTAAATTTGGGCTCTGAAGTTCGGACTAGGCCGAAGCTGTCAGCTGACTTGAGCTGGGCTGAGCTAACAGCTGACCTCTTCTAGTCAGTAATTTTGTATTCCATACCACGTTACAACATCATCTCCAGGGAAGTAGGAACCAGTGTGGGAGTGGTTAAGGCAGTCGCTTCTCAGCCCTCCTCCTGGGAGGACACACGGTGTTGTCCCAGGGGGGATGGAGAGGGCCAGGCCCACCACTGGCTCACAGGGTATCTCAGGAAAGTGAAATGTGTTGTTCTGGTTCTCTCCTTTCTGCTTGGGTTTGTCTCCCTGGGGAATAAGTTTTTTGAAGTAATGTGTAGTTAAGACAGTAGAATTTGTGTGTTCGTTAGGAAGTGGGGAAATGTTTGTTGTTGTTGCAGACTTGTGTGAGTGTATATTTGTACTCTCTTCTAATTGTCTCTTTCTTTCTGTAAAAATATATGTAGTTTTAGTATAAACGTGGCTTGAAGTTTCTTTTTCCTTCCCCTCTAACCCTGTACTTGGAGGGTTGGCAGTTTGCCACCTCAAACCAAGACAAGTGAGCATCTTCCACCAGCCCAGGTTGCTCAGTGCCACATCCATCCTGGCCTTGAACACTTCCAGGGATGGGTCAGCCACAGCTTCTCTGGGCAACCTGTGCTAGTGTAGCCAAACAAAACCCGGCCTTTCCAGAGCTAAGGATGTCCACAGTGATGCCAGAGCCAGAAACACATAGCTCCTGTGGAACATTTAAAGTGCCATAGTGAGCTGTGCCTTACTGTGAGTCAGCCTGTCAGTCACCGGAGTGCAGCTGATGCTGGGACTCATCTAATTTAATTTTAGCTGCCGAGAAGTTTGCTGTCTGTTCTAAGCCAGTCTTTTAGGCTGACTCTGTTGTCAACACACAGAGACAAGTAACCCCAGAGGGCGATTCATCCAAGCTCTCTGCATCAACTCCAGAGAGACATAATGACTGGCTGAGAGCACAAGCCTAATAATTGGCTGGTGAAGGTTAGGGAAGATGAAACCCATTAGAAACAAGCAGGTTGTAGGAAATATTCTGCAGGCTCTGTGCCAGTTTAGGGCTCCTCTCTGCACTGACACTTGGCAGTGTTCCAGC